>NC_092715.1:32235528-32539062 GCF_047496885.1 Scyliorhinus torazame
GGGGGACCCGAAGAAATGTGGGCGCCGGTGGAAAAAGGGACAGAGAGGGGGAGGGGGAATGAGGGAGATGCGCCATAGGGGACGGGGCCAATCGGAAAGCGCAGGGTTTTTCCCGCGCTATGGAGATGATGGCGGGAAGATAGGCGCAGGAAGGAAGAGAGCCCCACACGCAGGGGGGTCAAAGAGAGAACGGGGTAAGCCGGGGTCAGCTAGAGTTAGCTGACTCTCGGAAGCATTATGGGGGAGTAACCATGCTAGATGGGGATCTAGCGGGGGGGGGGTGGTGACTAACTGGGTTGCTGCTGCTGAGTGCAAGGGGGAGCTGGCAAGAGAAGAGGTGGTCGGGACGGGAAGGCGCTGCCTGGGGGAACAGGTGGGTGCGCGGGACCTGGACAGGGGGGATGGCTAGTCGGCGGGGGCGGGGGGGCGGCGAATGGCCCCCCAATCCGGCTGATCACGTGGAATGTGAGAGGCCTAAATGGGCCGATTAAGAGGGCCCGGGTGTTCGCGCACTTAAAAAGACTGAAGGCGGACGTAGTCATGCTCCAGGTGACGCATCTGAAGGTGGCGGATCAGGTTAGGTTAAGAAAAGGATGGGTGGGACAGGTATTCCACTCAGGGTTGGACGAGAAAAACAGGGGGGCGGCGATACTGGTGGGGAAACGGGTGGCGTTCGAGGCTAAGAATATAGTGGTGGATAACGGGGGCAGATATGTGATGGTGAGTGGTAGATTGCAGGGAGAGGTGGTCGTGCTGGTAAATGTATATGCCCCGAACTGGGATGACGCGGGATTTATGAAGCGGATGCTGGGACGTATCCCGGACCTGGAGGTGGGAAGCCTGGTAATGGGGGGGGGACTTTAATACTGTGCTGGATCCAGGGCTAGACCGGTCTAGATCCAGGACCGGAAGAAGGCCGGCAGCGGCCAAGGTGCTTAGGGGATTTATGGAACAAATGGGGGGAGTGGATACGTGGAGGTTTGCTAGGCCGTTGGCCAAAGAGTTCTCCTTTTTCTCCCATGTCCACAAGGTATATTCCCGAATAGACTTCTTTGTTGTGAGTAGGGCACTGATCTTGAAGGTGGCAGGAACGGAGTACTCGGCCATAGCCGTTTCAGACCATGCCCCACACTGGATGGATCTGGAACTAGGAGAGGAGAGGGAGCAGCGCCCACTCTGGCGACTGGATGTGGGACTACTGGCGGATGAGGGGGTCTGTGGAAGGGTGCGGGGGTGTATTGAGAGATACCTGGAGGTCAATGACGATGGTGAGGTTCAGGTGGGGGTAGTATGGGAAGCGCTGAAGGCGGTGGTTAGAGGAGAGCTGATCTCCATTAGAGCCCACAAGGAGAAGCAAGAGGGCAAAGAAAAGGAGAGATTAGTGGGGGAGATTTTGAGGGTGGATAAAAGATATGCGGAGGCCCCAGACGAAGGACTATATAGAGAAAGGCGAAGACTTCAGACGGAGTTTGACCTGCTGACCACAGGAAAGGCAGAGGCACAGTGGAGGAAGGCACAGGGGACGAGATATGAGTATGGGGAAAAGGCGAGCCGGCTGCTGGCCCACCAACTTCGTAAGAGTATAGCGGCGAGAAAGATTGGGGGAGTTAGGGATGAAATGGGAACTATGGAGCAGAGAGCAGGGAAGGTAAATGAGGTGTTTAAGAACTTTTATGGGAGGCTATATAAGTCCAAACCCCCGGAGGGAAAAGAGGGAATGCTACATTTTCTGGACCAACTAAGTTTCCCGAGGGTGGAGGAGCAGGAGGTGGCAGGTCTGGGGGCGTCAATCGAGGTGGACGAGGGACTGGGGAACATGCAGGCAGGGAAGGCTCCGGGACCAGACAGGTTTCTGGTGGAATTCTACAGGATATATGTGGACCTGTTGGCCCCGCTGTTGGCGAGAACCTTTAACGAGGCCAGGGAAGGGGGGATACTACCCCCGACAATGTCAGAGGCGACGATATCATTAATCCTGAAGCGGGATAAAGATCCGCTGCAATGCGGGTCATACAGGCCTATCTCACTCCTAAATGTAGACGCCAAACTGCTGGCAAAAGTGCTGGCGGCAAGGATAGAGGATTGCGTCCCGGGGGTGGTGCATGAAGACCCGACAGGGTTTGTAAAGTGACAACTGAATGTCAACGTTCGACGGCTGCTGGGGGTGATGATGATGCCCCCAGCGGAGAGGGAGGCAGAGATAGTGGCGGCGATGGATGCGGAGAAGGCATTCGATAGGGTGGAGTGGGAGTATTTGTGGGAGGTGCTGAGGAGGTTTGGGTTCGGGGAGGGGTTTGTCAGATGGGTCAGACTCCTATATGGGGCCCCAGTGGCAAGTGTAGTCACAAACCGGCAAAGGTCGGAGTATTTTCGGCTACATGGGAACAAGGCAGGGGTGCCCCCTGTCCCCATTACTGTTCGCGTTGGCAATTGAACCACTGGCCATAGCGTTGAGGGACTCTATGAAATGGAGGGGGGTGGTTAGAGGGGGAGAGGAGCATCGAGTGTCACTCTACGCTGATGACTTACTGCTATATGTTGCGGACCCTGTAGAGGGGATGCCAGAGGTTATGCAGATATTGAGGGAATTTGGAGATTTCTCGGGATACAGGCTAAATATGGGGAAGAGCGAGCTTTTTGTAATATACCCCGGGGGACCAGGGAAGAGGAATAGACGCTCTGCCGTTAAGGAGAGTGGAAAGGAGTTTCCGATACTTGGAGATGCAGGTAGATAGGAATTGGGGAACTCTACACAGACTTAATCTGACACGACTGGTGGAGCAGATGGAGGAGGATTTCAAGAGGTGGGATATGCTGCCGCTCTCATTGGCGGGCAGAGTGCAGGCGGTAAAAATGATGGTCCTCCCGAGGTTTCTTTTCGTGTTTCAGTGTCTCCCCATTCTGATTACAAAGGCCTTTTTCAAAAAAAATAGATAGGAGCATTATGAGCTTTGTGTGGGCAGGGAAGACCCCGAGGGTAAAGAGGGGGTTCCTGCAGTGCAGCAGGGATAGAGGGGGACTGGCGCTGCCGAGCCTGAACGACTACTACTGGGCCACCAATGTGACGATGGTTTGTAAGTGGATGAGGGAGGGAGAAGGGGCGGCGTGGGAGAGGCTAGAGATGGCGTCCTGTAAAGGAACGAGCCTAAAGGCGCTGGTGACGGCGCTGCTGCCGTTCTCCCCGAAAAGGTATACCATAAACCCAGTGGTGGCGGCAACCTTGAGGATCTGGGGGCAGTGGAAGCGACACGGGGGTGATGGGTGCCTCGGTGTGGTCCCCGATCAGGAATAACCACAGGTTTGTCCCAGGAAGGATGGACGGGGGGTTCCAGAGTTGGCAACGAGCAGGAATTAGGAGAATGAGGGACCTGTTTATAGACGGGACGTTTGCATGCCTGGGAGTGCTGGAGGAAAAATATGAGTTGCCCCCGGGGAGTATCTTCAGATATATGCAAGTGAGGGCGTTTACGAGGCAACAGGTGAGGGAATTTCCGCAGCTCCCGACACAGGGGATCCAGGATAAGAGGGTATTCGGGGGTATGGGTCGGGGAGGGCAAAGTGTCTGAAATATATCAGGAGATGAGTGATGAGGGGGAGGCGCTGGTAGAGGAGCTGAAGGGAAAATGGGAAGAAGAGCTGGGGGAGGAGATTGAGGAGGGGCTGTGGGCTGACGCCCTAAGTAGGGTAAATTCCTCGTCTTCGTGTGCCAGGCTTAGCTTGATTCAATTTAAGGTTCTACATAGAGCACATATGATGGGAGCAAGAATGAGCAGGTTCTTTGGAGTGGAGGACAGGTGCGGGAGGTGCTCGGGAAGCCCGGCGATGCACACACACATGTTCTGGTCGTGTCCGGCATTGGATGAGTACTGGAGGGGAGTGGCAAAGGTGATCTCAAAGGTGGTGAAGGTCCGGGTCAAGCCAGGCTGGGGGATAGCGATATTTGGGGTAGCGGAAGAGACGGGAGTGCAGGAGGCGAAAGAGGCCGATATTCTGGCCTTTGCGTCCCTGATAGCCCGGCGAAGGATCCTACTTATGTGGAAGGAAGCGAAACCCCCCGGCGTGGAGGCCTGGATAAACGACATGGCAGGGTTCATAAAGCTGGAACGAATGAAATTTGCGCTGAGAGGATCGGCTCTGGGGTTCTCCAGTCGGTGGCAACCGTTCCTTGACTATCTCGCGGAACGTTAAGGGAAATAGATCGACAGCAGCAGCAGCTCGGGGGGGGGAGCACTATTTTTTGTCACTTTGTTAGTTCACTATATTATTTAAATAATGTTATTTATCAGTTATTGTATTATTTTTATGTTGATTTGTAAAAACAGAAAAATTTTGTTTGAAAACTTTAATAAAATATACTTTTTTTAAAAAAGGGATGAATTTCCCCAGGAAATTGACCATGCCCAGGAAGCGGAGGACCGCCTTCTTGTCCTCCGGTGTCTTCATGGCCTTAATGGCAGATACCTTGTCAACATCCGGCTGCACGCCAAACTGTGAAATGTTGTCTCCGAGGAATTTAAGTTCTGTTTGACCAAAGGAGCATTTGGCCCTGTTGAGGTGGAGGCCATGCTCATGGATTTGTCAGAAGACGCGTTTGAGGCGATCAATGTGCTCCTGCGGGGTGGTAGACCAGACGATGATGTCGTCCACATATACACGAACCCCTTCGATACCTTCCATCATCTGCTCCATTATTCTGTGGAACACGTCCGATGCAGAGATGATGCCAAACGGCATCCGGTTGTAGCAATACTGTCCAAATGGTATGCGTGAGCCCCAAAAGGGGCTGTTTAGCACAGGGCTAAAGAGCTGGCTTTGAAAGCAGACCAAGGTAGGCCAGCAGCACGGTTCAATTCCCGGACCAGCCTCCCCGAACAGGTGCCGGAATGTGGCGACTAGGGGCTTTTCACAGTAACTTCATTTGAAGCCTACTTGTGACAATAAGTGATTTTCATTTTCAAATGGGGTGTTAAAGGTGCAGAGCTTCCAACTGGATGCGTTGAGTTGGATCTGCCAGAACTCCTTGGATGCGTCTAGCTTGGTGAAAAATTTGGCACGAGCCATCTCGCAGGTGAGTGCTTCGCGCTTTGGAATGGGATAGCGTTCTCTCATAATATAGCGGTTGAGGTCCTTGGGATCAATACATATGCGTAATTCGCCGGACGTTTTTTTCACGCACACCATAGAACTGACCCAGTCAGTCGGTTCTGTAATTTCCGAAATTACGCCCTGGTCCTGGAGGTCCTGCAGCTGCTGCTTGAGGTGGTCCTTGAGGAGTTATCATAGAATTTACAGTGCAGAAGGAGGCCATTCGGCCCATCGAGTCTGCACCGGCTCTTGGAAAGAGCACCCTACCCAAGGTCAACACCTCCACCCTATCCCCATAACCCAGTAACCCCACCCAACACTAAGGGCAATTTTGGACACTAAGGGCAATTTATCATGGCCAATCCACCTAACCTGCACATCTTTGGACTGTGGGAGGAAACCGGAGCACCCGGAGGAAACCCACGCACACACGGGGAGGATGTGCAGACTCCGCACAGACAGTGACCCAAGCCGGAATCGAACCTGGGACCCTGGAGCTGTGAAGCAATTGTGCTATCCACAATGCTACTGTGCTGCCCTAGGTAGCAGGGGTGCTGGTACCCTGCGAGGTGCGTGCACCACAGGCGTGGCATTTGGTTTTAACAAGATTTTATAAGTGTATGGGAGTGTGCCCATGCCCTCGAATACACCGTGGTATCGGGTGATGATGGCGTTCTGCTGTGTCCGAAAGTCAGCGTCCTGAGATGTGGAAGCGTCAGCGGGTGACAGGGAGTGAACTCTTTGGACAAGGTTTAGAAGTTTGCATGCCTGAGCACCAAGCAGGGAGGCTTTATTGGATCCCACTATTTCGAATGGCAGGTTAGCCTTTAATGACCGGTGCGACACTTCAAGCTGGCAAGAGCCACTGGCAGCAATGGCATTACCATTATAGTCCAGAAGCTGGCAGGCGGATGGCAGGATGGTAGGCTTGACATGGAGGCTTTCGAGGTCAGACCGCATAATGAGGTTGGCTGAAGCGCCAGGCGGAATCGGATACGAGATCGGTTGACCGTGAGGGTGGCACACCACTCGTCGTCCGGATCAATGCTGAATATTGGGAGAGACTTGGCTTTTGTCTTCTGGAGCATCTTGTGTTTGGTGATGAAGCCCACAAAATGGTGCTTTAGGGTCCTCGGTGTCAAGGTCCGGAATCAAGCAGGAGTCGGAATCGGTGACCGGTGGCTGGATGGTTCAGACATCCTTGCGTGGCTGGTTGGAGCGACGAGAGGTAGTAGGTTGAGCAGACCTGCATAGGGCTGCATAGTGGCCAAGCTTGCCATATTGGAGACAGCGTTGGGATTTTGCAGGACATTGCCGCTTTAAGTGGGCAGAGCCACAGTTGCTGTGACATCAGAACGTTCGGTACGCCACCGCGCATGCTCTGTGCGGTCGTACGTAGTGCGCGCCTGCGCAGTGCAGTCTTCGGCCTCGCCGTCCCCTCGGTCACTGCGCGCATGCGCAGGAACCCGCAAAAAAGTGCGAAATGGCCGCCCTCATCCAGGCTTAGGCCCTGGAGCTGTTTAATGGTTTGCACCCGCTCTGCCTCGTGGGGACCTTGCCGCACCGTTTCAGCCGAGTATCGGTTAGTGGCGTGTTCATGCAGAACGCAGGTCTCGATGGCTATCGCAAGGGTGAGCTGTTTAACCTTGAGGAGCTGCTGGCGTAGGGGGTCCGATTGCACACCCATAGCGATCTGGTCACGGATCATCGAGTCGGAGGTGGAGCCGTAATTACAGGACTGCGCGAGGATGCGAAGGTGGGTGAGGAAAGATAGAAAAGGTTCATCCTTACCCTGCATACACTGTTGAAGGACATAGTGCTCAAAACTTTCATTTACCTCGATGTCACAGTGACTATCGAATTTGAGCAGGACTGTCTTGAACTTGGACTTGTCTTCACCTTCAGTGAAAGTGAGAGAGTTGAAGATATGGATGGCGTGGTCCTCGGCCGTGGAAAAGAACAGAGCAATCTTCCTGCCATCTGAAGCAGCTTCCCGGTCTGTAGCTTCGAGGTATAGCTGGAATCGTTGTTTAAAGATTTTCCAGTTCGCACCGAGGTTTCCGGTGATGCGGAGCGGTGGGGTAGGGCGGACGCTGTCCATTCTACCGTATGGCTGATTGCTGGTCGAAGGCAGATCACTTGAAGGTAGGTCTATTAAACTCTAACATCATATACTGGTACCATGATGTGTTGGGTACTCTGGATCTGTGGAGACTGCGTTTACCTTAGCAGTAACATAGCCAGGCTACCAACACTTGTTAAACATACTTGCACTGTGGGTCGACACTATGTTAGATTGACTGAAGACCTAATCCTAACCTGACCAGCCTAGCACATGGTGGATGTTTGTGCTGCTGACTGCGGGCTCTGTCTCTCTCAGAGGCTGCATCCCGAATGAGTGGGAAAACTAGTGCCCTCTGTCTTTATAGTGACCGTGCCCTAACTGGTGATTGGCTGCTGTGTTGTGTGTGTTGATTGGTCTTGCAGTGTGTCAGTCAGTGTGTGTCTCTGCACCATCATATACTGATGTGTATATTATGACAAACTCCACTTCCCCACCTGTTCCCCATATCTCTTTAACCCATTTTTAAAAATCATAAATATATCTATCTCCTTCTTGAAACCATTTAATGACTCAGATTCCACCGCACTATGGGCCAGGGAGTTCCACAAATTCACTACCCTCTGCAAGAAGTAGTTCCTCCTCATCTCAGTTCTAAATCTACCGCCTCTCAACCTATATCCCTGACCTCTCATTCTAGGTTGCCCTACAAGGGGGAACATTTGGTCTACGTTTACTTTATCAATCCCTTTTAGTATTTTACATTCATCGAACAGATCCCCTCTCTCATCTTTCTAAACTCCAACAAGTATGAGCCCAAACTGTTTAATTTCTCCTTGTGTCAACCCTTTCATCTACGGAATCAATCTGGTATTCGCTGCACTCCATCAGAACATTATGTGGAAATGCCGGCATTGGACTGGGGTGGGCACAGTAAGAAGCCTTACAACACCAGGTTGAAGTCCAACAGGTTTATATGGAATCACTAGCTTTAGGAGCGCAGCTCCTTCATCCGGTGAGTCTGGTTCACCTGATGAAGGAGCTGTGCTCGGAAAGCTAGTGATTCCAAATAAACCTGTTGGACTTCAACCTGGTGTTGTAAGACTTCTTACTCCATCAAAACGACACTTGAAACTGGGAAGGGAATGTGATTACGATCTATGCCAATCTCGAGGCTTCCTTGCTCACTTCACCTCTTTGAGCAAAGCACTAAAGGCCAATAAGCTATTGTTCATGACACCAGAGGGTTGGCCTGAATAAAGCGGAAGTCATCAATATAAGAAGAGGCAACATTCCTTCTCAGTGACTTCTCAGGGAGCTTCTTGTTCCAAGGGAGTGGAGTGCAACTCCTCAAATCGCCTCACTGCTGTCCAGCCTGAATATGGCTAATTTGTAGCTGTCCTTTATTGGTGGGCAGCAGGACTTTAAGAGCCGCTGCCTCGTCATACGCCGCACACTGTGATCATCTGATTTAGCAAATGCATGTCGGGAACCTGTGGCAAACAGCAAGATGAATTAGCCTCGTGGACGCTACCTGTAAATCGTGCATGTCATGCACATAGAGCCCAGTGGCACTGCAACTGGCCTGTGTAATTTGGCCCCATTATCTTTGATAATTGCTTTTATTATTTTCTCAGTTGCTGCCAGATTCTCCAGCTCTGCTTCTACGAGATAGAAATGTAAGCAGACAGAGAGGGGGACGGGGTGAGGAAGTGTTGGAAGGCTGAGGTGGGGGTGGGGGAGGGGGGGGACGGGGGGGGGACACCAGGAGGTCAGCACAGCACCAAATCCACATGAATGACACGGCCACGTTAAATCAGTTACAGTGAGCGCGGATGCCCCCATTCACACACTCGGCAAACCACACATCAATGGACAATCAAACACAATTGGAATGAAATTAGCGGACATATCAGACGGCAGCAATTTGTCTGAAGTTGCCATGTTGTGGTGCAATCATAGCATTAGTTTAAATGTAAATTTAAAAACGTGCAAAGCTGTGCTTGAAGAGGAAAATAGAAAGCTTACGAACAAGAATCATTATCATTTCATGAGTCGGTTGCCAAATATCATGTACCTTTCCCAAGACAGAGGTATTTTTGTAATCAATTGTCTCAGAGTTTAAATATTCTGCCGTGGTGCACAGTAATTTAAATGTAAAACCAGCCTGTAGTTTGGAGGCTTATTTTAACTGTATTCCATGCCTCAGTGACTTTAATTTTATGATTTTACATTTAGGCGTGTAAGCAAATTTGATTTTATAGACTCGTATAAAAATGCTCCCTAGGCAAATTGTACTGCAAATTTCAATAAAAGCAGTAGAATATTACACCAATAGTGATGATAATTAGATGAACTGTTCTATTTAGATGCTCAGCACGCTGAAAAATGACATTGCCAAAACAGTCAAACGGTCTTCATGAAGCACTCGACGACAGTACTTGGGCTCAGCGGTCATTTTAGTGCAGAATAAATCCTAGGCCTTTAGCTCCCTGTATTGCAGCCAAAAGATATTGCATCAACTCCCACTCAGTAAAGGTCACCTTCATCACAGAATTGTTATGGAGCAGAAGGAGGCCATTTGGCCCATCTGCACTCGCTCTCTAAACGAGATCATGGCTTAGTGCCATTCCCCTACCTTTCCCCCATGCCGCTGCACATCGTTTCTTTTCAAATAATCATCCAATGCCCTCTCAAATGCCTCGATTGAACCTGCTTCCACCACACTTCCAGGCTGTGCATTTCAGATCCCAACCACTCGCTGTGTGAAAAAGTTTTTTCTCACACCGCATTTGTTTCTTTTGAAAATCACTTTAAATCTGTGCCCTCTCGTTCTCGATCCAATTCCGAGTGGGAAGACTTTCTCCCCGTTCCCTCTGTCCTGCCCCCTCATGAATCGGAATATCATGTCCTTTTGAAGTTCGACACTGTCATTTTCACAGATTACAGTACTTCCAAATTTTATGTCATTCGCAAACTTTGAAATTGTCCCCTGCACACCAAGATCCGGATCATTAACATATATAAGGAAAAGCAACGGTCCCAATACCAACTCCTGGAGAACATGACTACAAACCCTCCTCCAGCTCAAAAAATATCCATTGACAACTCGTCTCTGCGCCTTATTATTTCGCAAATTTTGTATCCACATTGCTACTGTCCCATTTTCTCACAAGTCTGTTGTGTGGCACTGTGTCAAATGCCTTCTGAAAGCCCAGATACATTAATTACATCAACAGCATTACCTTCATCGACTATTTTTGTTATATCCTCAAAAAACCTCACTAAGTTAGTTAAACACGATTTCCGCTTTAGAAATCCATGCTGGCTCTTCCCAATAAACCAACATTATTTAATGTGACTACCCCAAATAATTGTCTCCAGAAGCTTGCCCACCATTGATGTTAAACTGGCTGGTCTGTAATTGCTGGGTTTATCTTTACACCCTTTTTTGAACAAGGGTGTTGCACTCACAATCTCCCCTGTGACTAGAGAAGACTAGAAGATTATGGCCAGTGCCCCTGCAATTTCCATTCTCACTTCTTTCAATATCTTTGGGTGCACCTCATTTGGTCCTGATCCCATGTTTAATTTCAGTATCAACTATTCAACACTTTCTCCCAAGTTTCTGCTCGGCAATTCTGCGTTGTCGCGCGTCCTGAAGGCCGCCTTGGAGAACGCTTACCCGAAGATCAGAGGGTGAATGCGTTCAGCAGTCAAGGGCATTCAGCCTCTGATCTGCGGGGAAGCGTTCTCCAAGGCGGTCATCAGGACGTGCGACAATACAGAATCGCCGACAGAAACTTATAGCCAAGTTCCGCACACAAGAGTACGGCATCAACTGGGACCTTGGATTCATGTTGCATTACATTCACCCCCCCACCATCTGGCCTGGGCTTGCGAAAGCCTACCAACTGTCCTGGCTTGAGACACTTCACACCTCTTTAACCTGGGGTTACCCCTCTCTCCAGTTACTCCGTCTGGACCTGTAGACTTAATTATCGGCAAAGACTCGCATTCAAAGTATCGTCTTGCATCTTTGACTTTGTCTATACATATGTTTCTGGAACCCACCTCTTCATTCACCTGAGGAAGGAGCAGAGCTCCGAAAGCTAGTGATTCGAAGCAAATCTGTTGGAATTTAACCTGGTGTTGTAAGACTTCCTACTTGTACAGGTTGTCACCTCCAAAATCTACACCCATTTTTCCAAGAACGCCATGTTTGAATCCCTTCAATCAGGGTTCTACTGCTGCCAAAGGGCCAAAACAACTCCTATCAAAGCCGCAAATTATTGTGACAAATGTAAACTTTTTCTCATCGTTCTTCTTGACCTTCATGCAGCCTTTATCGCAATTCACAGAACCATCCTTCTCCAATGCTTCTCCACTGTTGCCCAACTGGTTGGGACTCGCCCGGTTTCATTCTTATCTATTTAATCCCATCCAGCATAACACTTTGCTGGCTTCTCATCCTGAAACTGCAACTTTGGAGACCACCAACGATCTATCTAATCATGGCCCCTTCCTATTTTTCAACTACCTGCAACACCTCAGTTACATTATCTGAAAGCAAAGATCTAACTACCTCATCCTCGCCTTTGTCATATCAGATTAGTCATGATCTCATTGAATTGCAGAGTAGACTCGATGGGCCAAATGGCCTAAATCTGCTCATACGTCTTATGGTCTCATTGTCTTGACTCATACACTTTTATCAAACACTTAGTGTTTTGTGCTTAATCATAGAATTTACAGTGCAGAAGGAGGCCATTCGGCCCATCGAGTCTGCACCGGCTCTTGGAAAGAGCACCCGACCCAAGAGCACCCGACCCAAGGTCAACACCTCCACCCTATCCCCATAAACCAGTAACCCCACCCAACACTAAGGGCAATTTTGGACACTAAGGGCAATTTATCATGGCCAATCCACCTAACCTGCACATCTTTGGACTGTGGGAGGAAACCGGAGCACCCGGAGGAAACCCACGCACACACGGGGAGGATGTGCAGACTCCACACAGACAGTGACCCAAGCCGGAATCGAACCTGGGACCCTGGAGCTGTGAAGCAATTGTGCTATGCACAATGCTACCGTGCTGCTTCTTTAAACAAAGGAGATTACAATGGGATGAGAGAAGAACTGGCTAAGGTAGACTGGGAGCAAAGACATTATGGTGAAACAGTTGAAGAACAGTTGAAGAACTGAAGAAAGCGATTTTTCACAGTGCTCAGCAAAGGTTTATACCAACAAAAAGGAAGGACGGTAGAAAGAGGGAAAATCGACCGTGGATATCTAAGGTAATAAGGAAGAGTATCAAATTGAAGGAAAAAGCATACAAAGTGGCAAAGATTAGTGGGAGACAAGAGGATTGGGGAATCTTTAGGGGGCAACAGAAAGCTACTAAAAAAGCTATAAAGAAGAGTAAGATAGATTATGAGAGTAAACTTGCTCAGAATATAAAAACAGATAGTAAAAGCTTCTACAAATATATAAAACAAAAAAAAGAGTGGCTAAGATAAATATTGGTCCTTTAGAGGATGAGATGCAATAATGGGAGATGAGGAAATGGCTGAGGAACTGAACAGGTTTTTTGGGTCGGTCTTCACAGTGGAAGACACAAATAACATGCCAGTAACTGATGGAAATGAGGTTATGACAGTTGAGGACCTTGAGATGATTGTTATCACTAAGGAGGTAGTGATGGGCAAGCTAATGGGGCGAAAGGTAGACAAGTCTCCTGTACCTGATGGAATGCAACCCAGAGTGCTAAAAGAAATGGCTAGGGAAATTGCAAATGCACTGGTGATAATTTACCAAAATTCACTAGACTCTGGGGTGGTCCCGGCGGATTGGAAATTAGCAAACGTGACAGCATTGTTTAAAAAAGGAGGTAGGCAGAAAGCGGGTAATTATAGGCCAGTTAGCTTAACTTTGGTAGTAGGGAAGATGCTGGAATCTATCATCAAGGAGCAAATAGCGAGGCATCTGGATGGAAATTGTCCCATTGGGCAGACGCAGCATGGGTTCATAAAGGGCAGGTCGTGCCTAACTAATTTAGTGGAACTTTTTGAGGGCATTACCAGTGCGGTAGATAACGGGGAGCCAATGGATGTGGTATATCTGGATTTCCAGAAAGCTTTTGACAAGGTGCCACACAAAAGGTTGCTGCATGAGGTAAAGATGCATGGCATTAAGGGTAAAGCAGTAGCATGGATAGAGGATTGGTTAATTAATAGAAAGCAAAGACTGGGTATTAATGGGTGTTTCTCTGGTTGGCAATAAGTAGCTAGTGGTGTCCATCAGGGATCAGTGTTGGGCCCACAATTGTTCACAATTTACATAGATGATTTGGAGTTGGGGACCAAGTGCAATGTGTCCAAGTTTGCAGACGACACTAAGACGAGTGGTAAAGCAAAAAGTGCAGAGGATACTGGAAGTCTGCAGAGGGATTTGGATAGGTTAAGTGAATGGGCTAGGGTCTGGCAGATGGAATACAATGTTGACAAATGTGAGGTTATCAATTTTGGTCGGAATAATAGCCGAAGGGTTTATTATTTAAATGATAAAATATTAAAACATGCTGCTGTGCAGAGAGACCTGGGTGTGCTAGTGCATGAGTCGCAAAACGTTGGTTTACAGGTGCAACAGGTGATTAAGAAGGCAAATGGAATTGTGTCCTTCATTGCTAGAGGGATGGAGTTTAAGACTAGTGGGCTTATGCTGCAATTGTATAAGGTGTTAGTGAGGCCACACCGGGAGTATTGTGTTCAGCTTTGGTCTCCTTATCTGAGAAAGGATGTAATGGCACTGGAGGGTGTGCAGAGGAGATTCACTAGGTTAACCCCAGAGCTGAAGGGGTTGCATTACGAGGAGAGGTCGAGTAGACTGGGACTGTACTCGGAATTTAGAAGGATGCGGAGGGATCTTATAGAAACATAAAAATCATGAAGGGAATAGATGGGATAGATGCGGGCAGGTTGTTTCCACTGGCGGGTGAAAGCATAACTAGGGGGCATAGCCTCAAAATAAGGGGAAGTAGATTTGGGACTGAGTTTAGGAGGACCTTCTTCACCCAAAGGGTTGTAAATCTATGGAATTCCTTGCCCAGTGAAGCAGTTGAGGCTCCTTCATTAAATGTTTTTAAGATAAAGATAGATAGTTTTTTGAAGAATAAAGGGATTAAGGGTTATGGCGTTTGGGCCGGAAAGTGGAGCTGAGTCCACAAAAGATCAGCCATGATCTCATTGAATGGCGGAGCAGGCTCGAGGGGCCAGATGGCCGACTCCTGCTCCTAGTTCTTATGTTCTTGAGAAACCATCAGACTGCTTCTCTAACTTCCAGTAATAGATGAGAAGAAATATCCTCCAAAATAAGATTGAGAAGGCTGAAACCTTGGGCTGGATTCTCCAATTTGGAGATGATGTCACCACGCTGGCGTGGGAACGGTTCCGCCAGGAAAACTGGTGCGAAGCGGCCACCGATTCCCCATTTTGCTGGCGGCCAGCAGGAAGGCAGCGTAAAACACCCAACTCTAGCTGCCGATACGGCATGGGGAATTGCGGGGTCCGTTGCTGCGCATTCGCCCTGCAGCGGCTACACCATGCTTCATGACGGATGCCGCTCGCTGACCCGGTCTGCGAAATAGTCCCCCCTACTTCGGCCGGCTCGTGCGCACATGACCGCTCCACCACAGTGCCCCCAGCCCTGAATAATGTGTCCCCTACCTGCGGATCGGCCTTCCCCCGACTGTGGCGGTGCTGGACTGGGTCCGCAGCCGCTACGCTGAGTTCCCGATGGGTGAGACCACACGCAGCCCACGCCGTCGGGAACTCGGCAGGTCGGGGGCGAAGCATCGGGGAGTGGACCTAAGGCAATGTCCTGAGGCCGTCAATACGTGGCGCGGCGTACTCGCAGAGTGTGCCAATTTGGAGGGGGCGGAGCATTGTGGAAGCGGCGCCGTCCCGATCCTGTCGGGAATTTGGATTCTCCGGCCCGCCGCCGAACACGATTTTGGCGTCGGTGACCTGAGAATCCAGCCCCTGGTTTTCAGTGTCCACTGTAAAATCCATTCCCTCACCAGTGACTCCATTCCTCTCCCTGAGATTGAGCCAGTCTGTTCACAACTTTGTTCTCACGTCTGACCCCGAGATGTGCTTCTGAACTCACATTCTTGCCATCAATAAGACCACCCATTCCCACATCCGGAACATTGTCTGACTTGGCCCCAGCCTCAGCTATCTACTGCTGAAACCCTCTTTCTTGCTGTTGTTACCTTTGCTCTCGACTATCCCGGGGCACTCCTGGCCGGTCTCCCACATTCTACCCTCCGCAAACGTGAGGTCATCGAAAGATCTGCAGCCCTTATCTCAAGTCACGCTTAAAATCTTCAAACTCCACCTGTTGACCAAGGTTGTGATCATCTGGCCTACTATCTCCTTCGGTAGTTCAATAGCAAACTTTGCTTTCTATTGCTTCTGTGAGATATTTTGGGATGTTTCAGTATGTTAAAGGAATTGTACAAATATAAATGATGGTGGTGGCTGATTCATGGCTGCCAGAATGAATAGCCGCTAGGCACTCTGATACAAACAGTCAGAAATTACTGTTTTCGGAAACTTACTGCAGTCAAAGTGGGCCCTTAGCTCTTATGTGTGAGCTCGGAGCTTAATGTGTGAACCTTTTGCTTATGCATTCAGACATGATGAGCAGAGTGAAGCTCAACTTTGCTACAGCAGCTGAAGTTGTATTCTGAATAATGAAATTAGATTTTGGTAAATAGATTTCAATATAGCTGAGTGTAAGATCGTTCACTGGGACTGAAAGGTGCTTTGTAATTGGTGGAAAGCTAGAAATTGGAGCAACTTGTGACAGAGCCGACTAGGGAACAGGCAATTCTGGATTTGGTGATGTTTAATGAGGCAGACTTGATTAGGGAACTTCAGGTGAAGGAACCCTTAGGGAGCAGTGAGCGCAATATGATGGAATTTACCCTGCAGTTTGAGAGGGAGAAGCTGCAATCAGGTATTACAATTAAATAAGGGTAACTAAAAAGACATGAGGGAGGAGCTGGCCAGAGTTGATTGGAAAAGGAGCCTAGCAGGGAAGACGGTAGAACAGCAATGGAAGGGACGATTCTTTAAAACAGAGATGAGGAGGAATTTCTTCAGCCAGAGGGTGGTGAATCTGTGGAACTCTTTGCCGCAGAAGGCTGTGTAGGCCAATTCACTGAGTGTCTTTAAGACAGAGATAGATAGGTTCTTGATTAATAAGAGGATCAGGGGTTGTGGGGAGAAGGCAGGAGAACGGGGATGAGAAACATATCAACCATGATTGAATGGCGGAGCAGACTCGATGGACCACGTGGCCTAATTCTGCTCCAATGTCTTATGGTCTTATGGTCTAAATAGACTAAGCCCAAAAGACTTATGAATCCATCATTAAAAAATCAGGGACAGGTATAAAAAATAATGCGCCAGGTCTTCCATTCCCGGTTGGAGGATGGTGGGGATCGTGCCCCGGAGGTACCCCAGAAGATTCATTGTGGAACACCCCAGACTCCCCCATACAAGAGCTGCATGGAAATTGCCTGGGCAGTTTAAACGTCCAATTGACCCTGCACCAGGAACCATCTGAAACTCCGATGGTTCTGCAGAGTAGTTACTTAGGAAAAGTTAGAATGATTGAAACCACTTCTAACAGCGAGGTAACTTTGCTGCTGACCACCACCCCAATCCCGACCTCCTCCCTGCCTCCACTGGACTTCTCCTCAAATGCCCCTGACTACACTCCACACCCCAAGGCAACTTTCCACCCCCCTCTATCTATCACCCAACCACCCAACTACCACATCATCCCTCCGACTACCCACATCCCCCTATCCACACAGCACACGTGTACCCCTGACCACGCCACCGATCACCTGACCCAACCCACTACCCTCGACTATCCTCCCAACTCCCGACCACCCAACTCCCACCCAACTACATCCCTATTCCCCCACCCCCTCACCACCCCACAGACTATTTCTGATGACCTGGCCAGCTCCCCCACCCCAATCACCCGACCACCCCTCGTCCCCCCAACCCATCCTTACCTTACACACTTACCTTCTCTCCTGTCAAAGTGGCTGGGAATTTGAACCAGTTCACTGTAAAGAGCGGAGGTTGGCTCAGAAACCCGGGTAGGAAACGTGAAGCTCCAATCTAAACAGGATCTGACAGTGATTTCAGCCACATGGAAGAATTGGCCCAATCAGAAAGGCCTTCACACAGACCACTGGAAGGGTGATGTGTTAGAGGTCAATCAGGGAGTCCGAGTTGCTGTGGTAACATGCACTTTTACATTCATGTTGTATCTGGAACTATGAACAGTGATGGTAGAGGCTCCAACTGTTCTTCCATCACATGGTTGATCAGCAACCTCTCCCACTCTTACTGCCTGCCATTGGCGGGGTTTGGAAGGATTTGCACGTTGACCTGCTTTGACTGTGTTATGAACGCAACATCATTGGCCGTTGAGTACTGGAACTCGGAGCTTCTGCCTCAGAGATACGGATGCTACCCAGTGCGCCATAAGACCTCCTCTATAGGCCTTGAAAACAAGAGTTTAAAGTCACATTGCAGTCCTGTCGTTGTAGGTTAACCCTTGGAGGCTACCGGTCTAGTGAATCTGTGTTGCACTCTCTCCAAGACCATAGAGTAGAATAGAATAGAATAGGAACATAGAATTTACAGTGCAGAAGGAGGCTATTCGGCCCATTGAGTCTGCACCGGCTCTTGGAAAGAGCACCCAACCCAAGGTCCACACCTCAACCCTATCCCCTTAACCCAGCAACCCTACTTCACCTTTTTGGACACTAAGGGCAATTTATCATGGCAAATCCACCTAGCCTGCACATCTTTGGACTGTGGGCGGAAACCGGAGCACCCGGAGGAAACCCACGCAGACACGTGGAGAACGTGCAGACCCTGCACAGTCAGTGACCCAAGCCGGGAATCAAACCTGGGGCCCTGGAGCTGTGAAGCAACTGTGCTAACCATTGCATGACCGTGCCGCCCCCAGTGATAGAATCCCTACAGTGCCATAGTTTAAAAACTAGAGCCAGAACCTTCCGGACTTAAATTAAGCAACATTCCTGCACTCAAAGAGTGGCAGAAGTTGGGAGTTCTCTTCCGCAAATCACAATTGATGCTCGATCAATTGTTGATTTTGAATCTGAGAGTGGCACATTTCCGCTATCCAAAGGTATGACAGGGATATGAGGTGAAGTTTCTCACACAATCAGGCATGATCTCCTTGACTGGCAGGACTGGCTCGAGGGGCGAAATGGCCCACTCCTGTACCTATGTCAGTATCCCACGATTGATAAATTCAACGGTGCTAGCATTTAAGATGATAAGAAATGCTATCTCTTGCATCCGTGGCTGAAAAAGATTTGCGGCTGAGCGTGTTGCTTCCAGCATGTATTCTGCTGTTTAAAATGTATTAGTTTAAGCCTAACCTGCAGGGAGTAAAACTGAAATTTGTTTGTGAATGTTCAATTCGTAATACTCGGCAATCATCAGGGAGAAATTGCATGCCCCATCTATTATCTTTTCATCCACTCCAGCATTGTAAATAGATATAATTATTAGTTTGCAAGCATCTAGTTCATGAAGGGTAACCTTTCAAAACGCTTAATAATGGGCACTATATATGATTATTTTACCCTTGGAAGTCATCTAAAAGCTCTCTCTTCATTATGGGGCAGTGTTTCTTTGTTTAAAAAGCACAGAGTGTCATCTGTGTATGCTGACTGATAATACATAAAACAGCACAAAAGGTACTGGAGTTCAAATCTCATTTCTTAAATTCAGGAGTCCTTTCCCTTTCTGTAGAGTTGTCATTCGACATAGCTCTGAAGTGTCTATTGCAACTTCTGCACCTCGACGAGAGAGGGGTAAAATGCACGTGAGTGAAGATGAGTATGGCGATTTTAGGATGTCCTTGGAAGACAAAGGTCATCTTTGGTGGGAAGATTATTAGGCAATCTAAACTGTCGGGCAAGAAAAGAGATCGATCGCAGTCAGCCAGGATAAAAACAACAAACAAAAATCTTTATTAGTGTCACAAGTAGGCTGATATTAACCCTGCAATGAAGTTACTGTGAAAAGCCCCTAGTCGCCACACTCCGGCGCCTGTTCGCGTGCACTGAGGGAGAATTCTGAATGTCCAATTCACCTAACAATCACGTCTTTCGGGATTTGTGGGAGTTAACCGGAGCACCCAGAGGAAACCCACGCAGACACGGGGAGAACGTGGAGACTCCGCACAGAGAGTGACCCAAGCGGGAATTGAACCTGGGACCCTGGAGCTGTAAAGCAACATAGCTACCCACTGTGCTGCCGTGCCGCCCGTTCCTGAGCTCCATAGTCAATTACTAGGGGGCATAGTTTAAAGGTGCAAGGGGCAAGATTTAGAGGGGATGTACGAGGCAAGTTTTTTACACAGAGGGTAGTGGGTGCCTGGAACTCGCTGCCGGAGGAGGTGGTGGAAGCAGGGACGATAGTGATGTTTAAGGGGCATCTTGACAAATTCATGAATAGAATGGGGAGAGAGGGATACGGACCCCAGAAGGGTAGAATATTTTAGTTTTGACGGACGTTCTGTGCTTTACTTTTCTTTGTTCTTATATGCGTTATTCCACTTTTAAGTGCAACAAGGAACAACAGCGGGGTTTTTTGCTTGGTCACGTTATTTCCTGCCCATTGGTGTTTTACAACTTTTAAGATGTAACCATGTATTCCTCATGGGAATATGCGGCAAATGATAAATGGCAAAACCAGAGTCACTGGGAGCGAAGCAGAAGCAGATGTAGTTTGGTGTTTGAGTTGGTGATACCCCTCTCTCTGCATGGACATAGGGCTGCTCAACACTACCAGGGATTACCCACCCTTGTCTGTTACATTCCTGGACAATTGGAGCATTTTACTTTCAGTCAGATTTCCCAATGGTCCTTCCACTCTGCTGTGTAGCATTGTGGATAGCACAATTCCTTCACAGCTCCAGGGTCCCAGGTTCGATTCCGGCTTGGGTCACTGTCTGTGCGGACTCTGCACATCCTCCCCGTGTGTGCGTGGGTTTCCTCCGGGTGCTCCGGTTTCCTCCCACAGTCCAAAGATGTGCAGGTTAGGTGGATTGACCATGCTAAATTGCCCTTAGTGTCCAAAATTGCCCATAGTGTTGGGTGGGGTTGCTGGGTTATGAGGATAGGGTGGAGGAGCGGACCTTGGGTAGGGTGCTCTTTCCAAGAGCCGGTGCAGACTCGATGGGCCGAATGGCCTCCTTCTGCATTGTAAATTCTATGAATCTATGAATTTATTCTGCCCACTTTATCTCACTTTTCCCTGATTGGATAATTCAGCATTTTCAATGTCTAATAGCGTCTAGTTCTGATGGAAGGTTAGCACCCAGAAACATTTACCCGTCTGTTTCCCCGTCCACAGCTGATGCTCGTCCTTTTGAGTATCTGCAGCATTCGCTGATCTTATTTTTATCAGAGTTACTTTGGATGGGGTGCATTTTTCCTCAAATTATTTGGCAAGAATATTCATGGATCCATTCACTTAGACTGGGTTGGAGTTTCAAGCGGGAAAGTTTTGCAACTATGCATGAAGGAAAGTTTTAATTCCTCAGAGTTCTTCATATTTCCCTGATGGGAGGTTAGCCCACATAACAGGCTAAGCTTTGTGTGGGATGGATTCTGGAACAGGATGCAGGACTAGAGTACTCCAAAGCTTGTCCAAGTAACTTTAAGTAGTATACATTTTGAACAATAATATTTGGCTCGATTTAACGGAAATGGAACAGAGACCCGTGTCAGACACGTTTAGCCGGGTGTTTCCCGGCGCTGGTAGTGCCGAGAACGACCCCGTTATTAAACGGGTCTCTGGTCCATTTCTGGGCCTCGGTGAGGAATGCCCCGCCAATGCTGCTTTCAGTGCTATTTCCTGCACGAATGAGCTCCACTTGCCAGTGCAGGAAGCGATCAGGACGCCTCTCGGCCTTCCCACCGCGGCCTCCAGATCCCCAATGCCCCAACTTACCGATTAGGGGGTTCTCGAGCCCGCCTCACCCCAGCTTATAAGGCCAGGGCACCCCCGAGCCCGATCCCTGGCAGTGCATCCTGGACACTCTGGTACTTCCAGAGTGGCACCCAGTTGCACTGTCAGAGAGCTCAGATGGCACTGCATATTCAAATGATACTAACTGCTCATTTGAATATGCAAATCTGGATCTCGACCTCAATGGGCGGGATCCAGAATGCGACCCTGTGGTAGGAGAGGTATTACGGTACCTGGTAATGCTGGAACACCATTGGTAGATATTGTATGCTTCCTATTGGTCAAGCTGCATGGTAGCTCCACCCTGCTAAATGGGGTATAAGAGCCCGTGCCGCCCCAGCAGCCTTCATTCTGTACCTGAGCTGCTGGGGGAAAACATCTAGCTTATTAAAGCCTTCAGTTGGACTACAACCTCGCTTTAGTGGTCATTGATCGTGCATCAATTTAATAAGCTAAGTTTAAAAGGATGGAGCTCCGAATCAAGCCGGAGTGTCTGCAACGCGGCGAATTCAGCGGCAATCTTCAAGCACTGGCTGGCATGTTTTAAAGGATATCTCGGGACGGCCGAAAACACACCCACGGGAGAATAGAAAATGCAAGTCCTGCACTCGAGGGTGAGCCCGGAGATTTACACCCTCATCGACGAAGCGGAAGACTTTGATGCAGCAATAGAGCTGCTAAAAGGACATTATACTCGCCCGGAAACCAGGTCTACGCCCGACATCTGCTAGCAACGAGGTGACAAATCCCTGGGGAATCGCTGGAAGAATTCTACCGTGCACTCCTGGTGTTGGGGAGAAACTGCAGCTGCCCGCAAGTTTCGGCGAGCGAACAGAGAGAACTCTTGATCCGGGATGTTTTCGTGGCAGGTATGCTGTCCTCCCAGATCCGCCAGCGATTGCTGGAAAAAGACACTCTAGGTCTCAAGGAGGCACGGGCCCTTGCAGGCTCTGGCTGCGGCCTCCAGAAACGCCCGTGTTTACGTTCCCGACTGCGCAGCAGTCCCCTGGGCAGCGTGGAACCCCTCCGCAGCGGACCCCGAGACATCCCCCCACAAGCTTGTGCTGCAAGACGGCCTGGCAACCCTGGGGGGCCCCGCTGCTACTTTTGCGGGCAGGCCAAGCACCCCCGCCAGCGCTGCCCGGCCCGCGCATCCACCTGCAAGGGATGCGGTAAAAAGGGCCATTTTGTAGTGGTATGTCAGGCCCGTACGGTTGCCGGGGTCTCCGGCAGCGAATGCGGACCGCCACCACAAACCTCTCCACGGTCTCCATGCGGCCAGCGTGCGCCACCAACTTCCTACTCCAGGGCCACATGCGGCCGCCATCTTGTCCCGCGGACGCCATGTTAGATGGATGGGCGCCGCCATTTTGTGCAACCCCAGCCATGTGCGACCAATGGGAGCCGCCATCTTGGATGGACCCCCAGGACCCCAGCTCGGCTGACCACACACTGCCCGAAGAGAACAGTCAACTGCTGCAGTTAGCCTTGGTGACTCTGGGTCCGTCCCGGCCTCGAACACTCTCAACTGTTACAACAACTGTATTTATCAAACGGCACGAGACGTCCTGCCTAATCGACTCTGGGAGCATGGAGAGTTTCATGCACCCCGACACGGTAAGGCGCTGTTCTCTCCTCGTCCATCCTGTTGTTCAAAAAATCTCCCTGGCATCCGGTTCCCACTCAGTGGAGATAAAGAGGTTTTGTGTAGCAAACCTCACAGTCCAGAGAAGGGAGTTTAAAAATTACCGGCTCTACATCCTTCCCCACCTCTGCACGGCCACACTCCTAGGTTTAGACTTCCAGTGTAATCTCCAAAGTAAATTTCAAATTCGGCGGCCCTATACCCCCCCTTACTGCCTGCGGCCTCGCGACCCTTAAGGTCGACCCGCCTTCCCTATTTGCGAACCTCACCCCGGATTGCAAACCCAACGCCACCAGGAGCAGACAGTACAGTGCCCAGGGCCGGATCTTTATTAGGTCAGAGGTCCAAAGGCTACTGAGGGAAGGAATCATTGAAACCAGCAACAGTCCCTGGAGAGCTCAGGTAGTGGTGGTAAAGACCAGGGAGAAGCATAGGGTGGTCATCGACTACAGTCAGACCATCAACAGGTTTACGCAGCTGGACGCGTACCGTCTACCCGCATATCCGACCTGGTAAACAGGATCGCGCATTACAACGTCTTCTCCACGGTGGATCTTAAGTCCGCCTATCACCAGCTCCCCATCCGCACTAGTGACCGCAAATACACTGCCTTTGAGGCAGATGGGCGGCCCTATCACTTCTTCAGGGTTCCCTTCGGTGTCACCAACGGGGTCTCGGTCTTCTAGCGCGAGATGGACCGAATGGTTAACCGGTACGGCTTATGGGCAACATTCCCGTATCTCGATAATGTCACCATCGGTGGCCACGACCAGCAGGACCACGACACCAACCTCTGAAAATTCCTCCAGACCGCAAAGATCCTTAACCTTACATACAACAAGGATAAATGCATGTTTAGCACCGACTGCCTAGCCATCCTCGGCTAAGTAGTGCGAAATGGAGTTATAGGCCCTGACCCTGAGCGCATGCGCCCCCTTATGGAGTTCCCCCTCCCTCACTGCTCCAAGGCCCTGAAGCGCTGCCTAGGGTTTTTCAGTTACTACGCCCAGTGGGTCCCCAACTATGCGGACAAGGCCCGTCCCTTGATCCATTCCACAGCTTTTCCCCTGTCGATAGAGGCCCGCCAGGCCTTCAGCCGCATCAAAACGGACATTGAAAAGGCCACGATGCACGCCATCGACGAGTCCCTCCGCTTCCAGGTCGAGAGCGACGTGTCTGACGTAGCTCTGGCGGCCACCCTCAACCAAACGGGCAGGCCTTCTTCTCACATACCCTCCATGCTTCCGAAATCCACCACTCCTCAGTCGAAAAGGAGGCCCAGGCCATAGTAGAAGCTGTGCGACATTGGAGGCATTACCTGGCCGGCAGGAGATTCACTCTCCTCACTGACCAACGGTCGGCTGCTTTCATGTTCGATAATGCACAGTGGGGCAAGATAAAAAACGATAAGATCTTGCGGTGGAGGATCAAACTCTCCACCTACAACTACGAGACCTTGTATCATTCCGGGAAGCTAAACGAGCCTCCTGACGCCCTGCCCCGCGGCACATGTGCCACCGCACAAGTGGACCGTCTCTAAGCCCTCCACGAGGACCTCTGCCACCCGGGGGTCACTCGCTTTTTCCACTTTATCAAGACCCGCAACCTGCCCTACTCCATCGAGGAGGTGAGGACATCCACCAGGGACTGCCAAATCTGCGTGGAGTGCAAACCGCACTTCTACTGGCCAGAGAAAGCGCACCTGATAAAGGCTTCCCGTCCCTTTGAACGCCTCAGCATGGACTTCAAAGGCCCCCTCCCCTCCACCGACCGCAACACGTACTTCCTGAAGGTGATTGGCGAGTAGTCCCGGTTCCCATTCGCCATACCCTGCCCCGACATGACCGCAACCACCGTCATCAAGGCCCTCCATAGCATCTTTGCACTGTTTGGGTTCCCCGCCTACATACATAGTGATCGGGGGTCCTCCTTTATGAGCGACGAACTGCGTCAATTCCTGCTCAGCAAGTGCATCGCCTCGAGCAGGATGACCAGTTACAACCCCCGGGGTAACGGACAGGTAGAGAGGGAGAATGGAACGGTCTTGAAGACCGTCCTACTGGCCCTACAGTCCAGGAATCTCCCAGTCTCCCGCAGGCAGGAAGCCCTCCCGGATGCCCTCCAGTCCGTCCCGTCACTGCTTTGTACCACAACTAACCAGACGAACGTCTCCTTGTCTTCCCCAGGAAGTCCTCCTCTGGGACCTCGCTCCCGACCTGGCTGGCAGCTCCCGGACTCATCCTACTCCGAAAACACGTGCGGGCGCACAAGTCGGACCCGTTGGCCGAGAGGGTCCATCTTCTCCACGCTAACCCCCAGTACGCCTACGTGGCGTACCCCGACGGCCAACAAGATACGGTCTTCCTACGAGACCTGCCGTCCACCGGAGCCCCACGCACACCACAGCCACCAGTCCCACCCTCCTCTCCACCAGGGCACCTTACAGGAGGATCGGCCCTTCCACCGGCCCCGTCTAGGCCCCCCCCCACCCACCGACGCACCCCGCAGGCGCTTCCTTCCCAGGTCAACTGTTTTCCCCACCAGCGCCGTCTAGGGGTGTTGAAGCTGCCACAGAGATTGAGGCCACGCTCCCGGAGTCACAGACGTTCGAGCCTCCACCGGCGTCACCACCGAAGCTCCGACGATCACAGAGGACGACCAGGGCCCCCGATCGACTGATTGCGTCATTTTAATTTGTAAATTTAAATCATGAATTATAAATAGTTACTAGAATTGTAAATAGTTACAAACGCTGTACGGAGGTATTACGGTACATAAGAACATAAGAACATAAGAACTAGGAGCAGGAGTAGGCCATCTGGCCCCTCGAGCCTGCTCCGCCATTCAATGAGATCATGGCTGATCTCAGGTACCAGGTACCTCCATAACTAATTCTTCTACGTTGCCATGTTTGTAGTATCAGGCCACCACCCCCGCCGGACTCTTTTTTAACAGGAGGTGAATGTGGTAGTAGAGATATTACGGTACCTGGTAATGCTGGAACACCATTGGTAGAAATTGTATGCTTCCTGTTGGTCAAGCTGTTTGGTCGCTCCGCCCTGCTTGGTGGGGTATAAGAGCCCGTGCTGCCCCAGCAGCCTTCATTCTGTACCTGAGCTGCTGGGAGAAACATCTAGCTTATTAAAGCCTTCAGTTGGACTACAACCTCGCTTTAGTGGTCATTGGTCGTGCATCAGACCCCTTGCGAGTACTTGTTAGATCTTGTGAGGCATGACAAGGCCGGTAAATCTCACAAGATATTCATCAGCCTGGTCCCGTCCCGAGTCGGGCAAGGCAAGGTCGATCGTTCATGTCCATTGTATTTCACATGCAAATGGTGATAATACTGCCATTGAAAACTTCGTAAATCAATGAAAATTGCACTAAATGGTGCCTTGGCATGCTTTTATGAGGATTTAGAGATAAAAGACATTTGCTCGAGGGCAGCTCAGTTGGAGAATATCGGAGGTGTGCCTCAAGGTTTGTATAATGTGAAGGTGCTCCATTGGAGATGTGCTCTAGACCCACAACAATATGGCTGACACTTAACCGCCCACTGAAATGGTCTAGCCAGCCACTCAATTGTACTAAATGCCTACCGAGAGAAGAACCATAAATGCACCTACATCACATGGACTGCAGCAGTCCAAATAAAGGTGGGCCACGATCAGCTTCTCAAGCACATTTAGGGATGGGCAGCAAGGGTCGGCCTTTTCCGAGACACTCACATTCAAAGAATAAATTTGATAAAGAAGGATCTTCACGCAGAACGACCTTAGGTATTGTAATCAATAGGTCACACTGACCAACTGTGAACTTGCTATAGAATTTACAGTGCAGAAGGAGGCCATTCGGCCCATTGAGTCTACACCGGCCCCTGAAAGAGCACCCTACCTACACCCACAGCCCCACCCTATCCCCGCAACCCAGCAACGCCATCTCACTTTTGGACACTACAGGGCAAAAGTGTAGAGTAAACTTTAGAGTGACCAATCCCCCTCGCCTGCACACCTTTGGACTGTGGGAGGGAACCAGAGCACCCAGAGGAAACTCACGCAAACACAGGGAGAGCGTGCAGACTCCGCGCAGACAGTGACCCAAGCCGGGAATTGAACACGGGTCCCTGGCGTTGTGAAGTGACGATTCCAACCACTGTGCTATCGTGCTGCCCTAAATTTGTTAAAATCAGTATTTAAACAAAGTGCACAAGAGGGGGAAGTAGTTTTAATCAACTATGCCCATCGATCCCCTGGTATTTTGAAAAACTCTGTTTTAATGTGCAAATGGAATGTTACATTGAAACCAAATTGTTGTCGCTTTTCATTTTCTGATAACCATGGTTACTGTCTAGCTAAATGTGAAATTGGAAGTGTTTTGGGCATTAGCAGAGTGAATGTGAATAATTCAATACTGAGCACTGTTCAACATTGCAATCCCAATGCTAAAACATTGTTTAATTGGTAAAGCAAGAGAGTACTTTGGCTTTGTGGGATCCCACCCAATGAAATATGATGGGCTCTGAAATTGTCCCTCCTTTATGACACCCCATGGCCCACAGAACCGCAGTGCTTGATAATGTCACTTCCTGATTACCAGTCCTGCCAGCCTGTCTGTAACCCTCGCTTCCTCCAACCATCTTTACTTGCTCTTCAAGGCCATTTCACCCAATTGCGGCACGCCCTATCTGATGTTGCAGCTTCAGAAATCACCACCCCTAGCAGGAGTGTTACTAAGGCTTCCGGGCTGCCTGCTCTCTAATTCTGCCAGCAACCCTTAGGGGGTAGAGCAAATATCCTGACTTGGCCCCTGAATTTCCAGCACTAACAGCATACCACCCGAAGTGTCAGCTCCATCACAGTCACCCACACAATTTAGCCTGTGCCGTATCTGACACATACAGTGCCATGTTTTGATCACTGGAGTGGAAGGGGGGAGGTTAAGCCGCAGAGAGAGAGTAGAAAAGGCCTCTGAGATTAACTCGCAACATCCAAAAATTTATCAATGAAGGAAGATTGGAAAAGCTGCACAGGTCCACAGGTCACTGAAGATGGCAACGCAGGTGGAGATGGTAGTCAAGAAGACATACGGCATGCTTGCCTTCATTGGCATTTAGTGTACCTCTGCTGCACGTGCCAGTCTGGAGTTTGTGCTCAGGTCTCTGGTGCGGCACTTGAGCCCACCACCTTCACACTCAGATACTAAAGTACATTAAAATATTCTTCTTCAGATCTGTGCCAAAGGCAGGTCTAACCTACAGCTTCGCAATCTCCACCACAGAGAGGGCAAGGAGCCAGATCCCGAATCCACTATAGCCAGAATGGGGAATGAACCCCTTGCTGACTGAGGAATTAACCCCCTGCTGAATGGGGAACTAACCCCTTGCTGAATGGGGAATTAACCCCTTGCTGAATGGGGAATTAACCCCTTGTTGAATGTGGAGCTAACCCTTTGCTGAATGGGGAATTAACCCCTTGCTGAATGAGGAATGAACCCTTGCTGAATGGGTATTAACCCCTTGCTGAATGAGGAATTAACCCCTTGCTGAATGGGGAACTAACCTCTTGCTGAATGTGGAATTAACCACTTGCTGAATGGGGAGTTAACACCTTGCTGAATGAGGAATTAACCCCTTGCTGAATGGGGAATTAACCCCTTGTTGAATGTGGAGCTAACCCCTTGCTGAATGGGGAATTAACCCCTTGCTGAATGAGGAATGAACCCTTGCTGAATGGGGGACTAACCCCTTGCTGAATGAGGTATGACCCCCTTGCTGAATGAGGAATTAACCCCTTGCTGAATGTGGAATTAACCCCTTGCTGAATGGGGAGTTAACACCTTGCTCAATGGGGAATTGACCCTTGCTGAATGAGGAATTAACCCTTTGCTGAATGAGGCATTAACCCCTTGCTGAATGAGGAATTAACCCTTTGCTGAATGAGTAATTAACCCCTTGCTGAATGGGGGACTAACCCCTTGCTGAATGAGGTATGACCCCCTTGCTGAATGAGGAATTAACCCCTTGCTGAATGAGGAATTAACCCCTTACTAAATGAGGTATGACCCCCATGCTGAATGAGGAATTAACCTCTTGCTGAATGAGGAATATACCCCTTGCTGACTGGGAAACTAACCCCTTGCTGAATGAGGAATTAACCCCTTGCTGAATGGGAACTAACCCCTTGCTGAATGGGGGACTAACCCCTTCCTGAATGGGGAATTAACCCCTTGCTGAATGGGGAATTAACCCCTTGCTGAATGGGGAATTAACCCCTTGCTGAATGAGGAATGACCCCCTTGCAGAATGAGGAATTAACCCCTTGCTGAATGGGGAATTAACCCCTTGCTGAATGGGGAATTAATCCCTTGCTGAATGGGGAATTAAACCCTTGCTGAATGAGGAATTAACCCCTTGCTGAATGGGAATTAACTGCTTGCTGAATGAGGAATGACCCCCTTGCAGAATGGGGAATTAACCCCTTGCTGAATAGGGAATTAATCCCTTGCTGAATGGGGAATTAACCCCTTGCTGAATGAGGAATTAACCCCTTGCTGAATGGGGAATTAACCGCTTGCTGAATGGGGAATTAATCTCTTGCTGAATGGGGAATTAACCACTTGCTGAATGGGGAATTAACCCCTTGCTGAATGAGGAATCAACCCCTTGCAGAATGAGGAATGAACACTTGCTGAATGGGGAATGGATCCCTTGCAGAATGAGGAATGAACCCTTGCTGAGTGGGAAATGAACCCTTGCTGAATGGGGAATGGATCCCTTGCAGAATGAGGAATGAACCCTTGCTGAATGAGGAATGAACCCTTGCTGAGTGGGGAATGGATCCCTTGCTGAATGGGGAACTAGCCCCTTGCAGAATGGGGCATGAATGTCTTGCTGTTGGGATCAATCTGATCCACTGCGGCCGTCCAGCCAACAGAGCCATCCAGCCGTCCCCCAAGGAGTCTGATTTGTTGTGGAAACACACAGTTTTACACGCACATCGTATCCTCGAGCTATGGATAGTGAGGGCTCCAATTTCTTTCCATTGCTCGGCCTGACCAGGAATATCTCCTGCTCTTGTCACTTGCCTGCTGTGTGTTGGGCGGATGTACACGTTGATACTCAACCTGTTTGACCATGTTGCACCTTCCTGGTGTAAGATGTGAACCTGCAGCTTCTGGCTGAGAGGCAGGGGTGCTACCCATTGCATCAGAAGTCCACATCCTGTATAAGATATTGAAAAATATCAGAAATCTTAATGACGATCAGCAGGTAATAGATTCAAATCGGTGAAAGTCGAACTTTGAACAAGGTCAGGAAGAATTTTTTTTGAACAGGCTTTGAGGCACCAAGAGTGTGTAATGGAGATAAAATACTGAGCTAAAGAGCCAGTGGGGTGCTGTAATGAGGAGATTTTCTTTCTCCCTCTTCTAGACAGATGAGAGTTGGGACGCTGAATGACCTACATCCTGGTCACCTTACGCTGTTTGAAGGTGCCCTTCTGAAACTGATGCCTTCTTTGTCCAAGCTGAAATGAACCGCCGTCATTTCGATAAGCGAAAAGGTGGCAATTTTCTTCGTCACATTTCCTATTTTCCCCTACGCTGTGAAAAAAACGGGTCCAAGAAATCAAGTGAAATCAGCTGCGATAACACAGAATGGAGGGAAGATTTCCCCTGTGTGAAATAGAAACATAATTGCAATTGAATGAAACACTGTCCTTAGAGGAAAGCTCTCCGTAACGTTTATGATCTGAGCTCTGTAAGTTTAATCAGTAAAATACTTTCAGAAGGAGTATATTAGGGGTTAAATAATAATAAATACTGTCCGCGCGTAATGCTAAGAGGCGTTGCTATTAGCTCTACCTGATGACTTCTCCATCATGGCAAAGAATGATTTTGACTGAATGTAAACAGTGCTTAGTGATACAGAGAGAAAATGAAGTACTCACTGGGCTGAACTGGCAACATTCCTGCGTGCATCTTAGCAACATGCCAACAACTGTATTTCTAGAGATCAGATAAGGCTGAATCCTAGTTTTAGAACAAAGAACAAAGAAATGTACAGCACAGGAACAGACCCTTCGGCCCTCCAAGCCCGTGCTGACCATGCTGCCCGACTAAACTACAATCTTCGACACTTCCTGGGTCCGTATCCCTCTATTCCCATCCTATTCATGTATTTGTCAAGGTGCCCCTTAAATGTCACTATCGGCCCTGCTTCCACCACCTCCTCCGGTAGCGAGTTCCAGGCACCCACTACCCTCTGTGTAAAAAACTTGCCTCGTACATCTACTCTAAACCTTGCCCCTCGCACCTTAAACCTATGCCCCCCAGTAATTGACCCCTCTACCCTGGGGAAAAGCCTCTGACTATCCACTCTGTCTATGCCCCTCATAATTTTGTAGACCTCTATCAGGTCGCCCCTCAACCTCCGTCGTTCCAATGAGAACAAACCGAGTTTATTCAACCGCGCCTCATAGCTAATGCCCTCCATACCAGGCAACATTCTGGTAAATCTCTTCTGCACCCTCTCTAAAGCCTCCACATCCTTCTGGTAGTGTGGCGACCAGAATTGAACACTATACTCCAAGTGTGGCCTACCTAAGTTGCTATACAGCTGCAACATGACTTAATTTTGGAATTTCATTTTTCCATAGCTAATTATCGTGTTTATATCGAAATTCTGGGCTGATTTATCAGTTTGTTTTCAAAATAATTAAAAAGATAGGGGTGCACTGTGTTAGCACTGTTGCCTCATAGTGCCAGGGACCCGGGTTCAATTCTGGCCTGGTCTGTGTGGAGTCTGAACGTTCTCCCCGTGTCTGCGTGAGTTTCCTTCGGGTGCTCCAGTTTCCCCCCACAGTCCAAAGGTGTGCAGGTTAGTTGGATTGGCCATGCTAAAATTGTCCCTTTGCGTCCATGAGTATGGGGATAGAGTGGGGGAGTGGGCCTAGGTAGGATGTTCTTTCAGAGGGTCGGTGCAGACGCGAAGGGAGTTTCAGGAACTTGAACCAACGACAGTGAAGGAACAGCGATATAATTCCAAGTCAGGATGGTGCATAACTTGGAGGAGAATTTGCAGGTTGTTATTTTCCCATATGTCAGCTGCCCTTGCCCTTCTCGCTGGTCAGAGGTCATGGGTGTGGAAAGTGTTGTCGAAGGAGCCTTGAGGAGTTTCTGGACTCTGTCTTGTAAATGGCGATGGATGTCATGCCGGTCAAACATGTTGCTTTGTCCTGGATGGTGTTCAGTGCCTTGATACATTGAATTATAAAGTATGGGTGTGATTTAACAGAAATGAAACAGAGTGTTGTTTTGGGCACATTTAGCCTGGTGTTTGCTGGCGCTGGCAGCACCAAGAACGACTCTGATATTAAATGGGACTCTGCTTCAATTCTGGGCCGTCATCTGGTGCCATTTAAAAATGATGCCCCGATCTTTGGATCCACCACCGTGGCCTCTGGGAACCCCCTCCCCACAACACCTCAGCTTACCAATTTGGAGTCCTCGAGCCCCCACATCCCATTTAATAACAGGGCACCCCTGGGCCTGATCTCCGGCACAGGCAAGATGCCATCTGGGAACCTTGACACGGCCAGCCTGGCACCCTGGCAATGCCACTCTGGCACAGTGGTATTGACAGGGTGACACACAGGTAGCACTGTCAGGGTGCCCAGGTGACATCAGCAGTGCCAGGGGTACCATCCTGCCCAGAGCCCAACCACCCAGTGGCCCCCAATCGCCTGGGGACACCCTCGCCCCCAGAGACACCCCCACCCCCTCCCCAAGTACCGGTACGCCTGGTCCACGTTTGTGGAAACCAGTGCTAAATGGCGCCCGCTCGGGACCTAACGAAGAGGCTGTGAGGTCCCGCGCCTTGGGTAACTCCAGCGTGAAAATATTAAGTGAGTTTAACTGCACACTTAAATATGCAGATCTGGATCCCCCCTGATGCACGATCAACGACCACTAAAGCGAGGTTGTAGTCCAACTGAAGGCTTTAATAAGCTAGATATTTCCCCAGCAGCTCAGGTACAGAAAGAAGGCTGCTGGGGCAGCATGGGCTCTCATACCCCGCCTTGCAGGGCGGAGCTACCATACAGCTTGACCAATAGGAAACATACAATATCTACCAATGGTGTTCCAGCATTACCAGGTACCGTAATACCTCCACACAGACTACCACATTCACTCCCTGTTAAAAAAGAGTCCGACGGGGGTGGTGGCTTGATATTACAACATGGTAATAATTATTACCATGGTAGAAATTATAGTTATGGACAGCGTTTTGTAACTATTTGCAGATTCATAATTAACTCTACACTTTAAAATGAAGCAATCGGTCGATTGGGGGCCCTGGTCGTCCTCTGTGATCGTCGGAGCTTCGGTGGTGACTCCGGTGGAGGCTCGGGCGTCTGTGACTCCGGGAGCATGGCTTCGATCTCTGTGGCCGCTTCAACACCCCTAGACGGCGCTGGTGGGGAAAACGGTTGACCTGGGAAGGGAGCGTCTGTGGGGTGTGTCGGTGGGTGGGGAGGCCTAGACGGGGCCGGAGGAAGGACCGATCCTCCTGTAAGGTGCACTGGTGGGAGGGAGGGTGGGACTGGTGGCTGGGGTGTGTGTGGGGCTCCGGCAGGTGCCAGGTCTCGTAGCGAGACCGTATCTTGTCGGCCGTCGTGGTACGCCACGTAGGCGTACTGGGGGTTAGCGTGGAGAGGATGGACCCTCTCGACCAACGGGTCCGACCTGTGCGCCCGCACGTGTTTTCGGAGCAGGATGGGTCCGGGAGCTGCCAGCTAGGTCGGGAGCGAGATCCCAGAGGAGGACTTCCTGGGGAAGACAAGGAGACATTCGTGAGGTGTTTGGTTGGTCGTGGTACAAAGCAGTGAACGGATGGAGTGGAGGGCATCCGGGAGGACCTCCTGCCAGTCGGAGACTGGGAGATTCCTGGACCGTAGGGCCAGTAGGATGGTCCTTCCAGGCAGTTCCGTTCTCCCTCTCTACTTGTCCGTTACCCCGGGGGTTGTAACTGGTCATCCTGCTCGAGGCGATGCCCTTGCTGAGCAGGAATTGACACAGTTCGTCGCTCATAAAGGAGGATCCCCTATCACTATGTATGTAAGCGGGGAACCCGAACAGTGCAAAGATGCTATGGAGGGCCTTGATGACGGTGGTTGCGGTCATGTCAGGGCAGGGGATGGCGAATGGGAACCGGGAGTACGCGTCAATCACGTTCAGGAAGTACGTGTTGCGGTCGGTGGTGGGGAGTGGGCCCTTGAAGTCCATGCTGAGGCGTTCAAAGGGACGAGAAGCCTTTATAAGATGCGCTTTCTCTGGCCAGTAGAAGTGCGGTTTGCACTCTGCGCAGATGTGGCAGTCCCTGGTGGCTGTCCTGACCTCCTCGATGGAGTAGGGCAGGTTGCGGGTCATGATAAAGTGGAAAAAGCGAGTGACCCCGGGTGGCAGAGGTCCTCGAGGAGGGCTCGGAGGCGGTCCACTTGTGCGGTGGCACATGGGCCGTGGAACAGGGCATCAGGAGGCTCGTTTAGCTTCCCGGGACGATACAAGATCTCATAGTTGTAGGTGGAGTGTTCGATCCTCCACCGCAAGATCTTATCGTTTTTTATCTTGCCCCGCTGTGCATTATCGAACATGAAAGCAACCGACCGTTGGTCAGTGAGGAGAGTGAATCTCCTGCCGGCCAGGTAGTGCTCCAATGTCGCACAGCTTCTACTATGGCCTGGGCCTCCTTTTCGACTGAGGAGTGGCGGATTTCGGAAGCATGGAGGGTACGTGAGAAGAAGGTCACGGGTCTGCCCGCTTGATTGAGGGTGGCCGCCAGAGCTACGTCAGACGCGTCGCTCTCAACCTGGAAGGGGAGGGACTCGTCGATGGCGTGCATCGTGGCCTTTGCAATTTCCGCTTTGATGCGGCTGAAGGCCTGGCGGGCCTCTATCGACAGGGGAAAAGCTGTTGATTGGATCACGGGATGGGCCTTGTCCGCATAGTTGGGGATCCACTGGGCATAGTAAGAGAAAAACCCTAGGCAGCGCTTCAGGGCCTTGGAGCAGTGAGGGAGGGGGAACTCCATAAGGGGGCGCATGCGTTCAGGGTCGGGGCCTATAACTCCATTTCGCACTGCGTAGCCGAGGATGGTTAAGCGGTCGGTGCTAAACACGCATTTATCTTTGTTTAATGTAAGGTTCAGGATCTTTGCGGTCTGGAGGAATTTTCGGAGGTTGGTTTTGTGGTCCTGCTGGTCGTGGCCGCAGATGGTGACATTATCGAGATACGGGAATGTTGCCCGTAAACCTTAGCGGTCAACCATTCGGTCCATCTAGCGCTGGAAGACCGAGACCCCGTTGGTGACACCGAAGGGAACCCTTAAGAAGTGATAGAGCCGCCCGTCTGCCTCGAAGGCAGTGTATTTGAGGTCACTACTGCGGATGGGGAGCTGGTGGTAGGCGGACTTAAGATCCACCTTGGAGAAGACCTTGTAATGCGCGATCCTGTTTACCAGGTCGGATATGCGGGTAGACGGTACGCGTCCAGCTGCGTAAACCTGTTGATGGTCTGACTGTAGTCGGTGACCATCCTATGCTTCTACCCGGTCTTTACCACCACTACTTGAACTCTCCAAGGACTGTTGCTAGCTTCAATGACTCCTTCCCTTAGTAGCCTTTGGACCTCTGACCTAATAAAGATCTGATCCTGGGCACTGTACCGTCTGCTCCTGATGGCGATGGGTTTGCAATCCGGGGTGAGGTTCGCAAACAGGGAAGGCGGATCGACGTTGAGGGTCGCGAGGCTGCAGACTGTGAGGGGGGGTATAGGGCCGCCGAATTTGAAAGTTAGACTTCGGAGATTACAGTGGAAGTCTAAACCTGGGAGTGTGGCCGCGCAGAGGTGGGGAAGGACGTAGAGCTGGTAATTTTTAAACTCCCTTACCTGGACTGTGAGGTTTGCAACACAAAACCCCTTTATCTCTACTGAGTGGGAACCGGAGGCCAGGAAGATTTTTTGATTAACGGGGTGGACGAGGAGGGAACAGGGCCTTACCGTGTCGGGGTGCATGAATCTCGCCGTGCTCCCAGAGTCGATTAAGCAGCACGTCTCATGCCCGTTGATTAGTACCGTTGTTGTAGCAATTGAGAGTGTTCGAGGCCGGGACTGGTCCAGAGTCACCGAGGCTAATCACAGCAGTTGAGTGTTCTCTTCGGGCAGTGTGCGGTCAGCCGAGCTGAGGTCCTGGGAGTCCATCCAAGATGGCGGTTCCCATTGGTCGCACATGTCTGCGGGACAAGATGGCGGCGCCCGGGGGCTGCACGTGGCCCTGGAGGAGGAGATGGTGGCGCCCGCTGGCCGCATGGGGACCGTGGAGGGGTTTGTGGTGGCGGTCCGCATTCGCCGCCGGAGACCGCGGCAACCGCATGGGCCTGGCATACCACCACGAAGTGGCCCTTTTTACCGCATCCCTTGCAGGTGGATGCGCAGGCCGGGCAACGCGGCCGGCGGGTGCTTAGCCTGCCCGCAAAAGTAGCAGCGGGGCCCCCGGGGGTTGCCAGGCCGCCTTGCAGCACAAGCTTGTGGGGGGTGGGGGATGTCTCGGGGTCAGCTGCGGAGGGGCTCCACGCTGCCCAGGGTGCTGCCGCGCGGTCGGGAACATAAGCACGGGCATTTCTGGTGGCCACATCCAGGGAGCCTGCAAGGGCCCGTGCCTCCTTGAGACCTAGGGTGTCTTTTTCCAGCAATCGCTGGCAGATTTGGGAGGACAGCATACCTGCCACGAAAGAGTCGCGGATCAAGAGTTCTGTGTGGTCGCTCGCCGAAACTTGCGGGCAGCTGCAGTTTCTCCCCAACACCAGGAGCGCATGGTAGAATTCTTCCAGCGATTTCCCCAGGGATTTGTCGCCTCGTTGCTAGCAGATGTTGGGCGTAGACCTGGTTTACCGGATGAATATTATGTCCTTTTAGCAGCTCCATTGCTGCATCGAAGTCGTCCGCGTCCTCGATGAGGGTGTAAATTTCCGGGATAACCCTCGAGTGCGGGACTTGCAATTTCTGTTCTCCCGTGGGTGTGTTTTCGACCATTCTGAGATATCCTTTAAAACACGCCAGCCAGTGCTTGAATGTTGCCGCTGAGTTCGCCGCGTGGGGGCTGAGTTGCAGGCACTCCGGCTTGATTCGGAGCTCCATCCTTTTAAATCTAGCTTATTAAATTGATGCACGATCAATGACCACTAAAGCGAGGTTGCAGTCCAACTGAAGGCTTTAATAAGTTAGATGATTCCCCCAGCAACTCAGGTACAGAAAGAAGGCTGCTGGGGCGGCACGGGCTCTTATACCCCGCCTTGCAGGGTGAAGCTACCATACAGCTTGACCAATAGGAAACATACAATATCTACCAATGGTGTTCCAGCATTACCAGGTACCATAATACCTCTACACAGACTACCACACCCCCCAATGTGGGTCAGGCACGACAAGGCCATTAGGTAGCACCCGATATCTAGAGCAAACGTGAATCTTAAAAAAACTGCACAACTGAAAAGTGCCTCCGGCAGTTGTAATCTGCTGCCCTGGTGCTCAATCTAAATTGCAGATTTAAGGCTTAGAGTGAGATGTGAATCTTGTTACTCAATAAGAGTGTTGCCAGCTAAGCTGAGCTCCCAGTCAGTATCTGCTTATGCCTCCACTTCAAACTGAGTATTACATCATTCCAGTTTGGTGTGAGACAAGCCCCAGGTGGTCCAGCAATACCTGTGACAAACTGTTTGAACTTTTCAATGCATATGATGTTTGGCTTGGGGAAAAAGGTGCCTTGACAATTTGGCCACAGAATGGGAGGTAATCCACTGCGGTGCCCAACACAACTGCAGGAATTTGCATTTATATAGCGTCTTTCATTACTGAAAATGTCCCGCTGTTTCACACTGGCAATTATCAAATAAATTTAACACCAAACAACATGAAGAAATATCACCCCAGGTGACCAAATGGTCGGTTTAAGGGGTAGATTTTAAGACAAATCTTTAAGCTGAAAAGAGAGGTGGAGAGGTTGAGGGAGAGTATTCCAGAGCTTAAGACTGAGGCAAGTGAACTCATGATGCCTAGTGGCGACTTGATTAAAACTGAGAATGTGAAAGAAGCCAGAGTTTGAAAGGCACAGATATCTCAGAGGATTGTCGGGCTGGAGGAGATTACAAAAATAACGAGGAGCATTAAACCGAGGCCAAATTTGCCACTGTTCTTTTTATTCCATCAGCTTTAACTTTGCTGGCAAGCCTGTTCTGTGGCATTTTATCAAAGGCCTTTTAGAAATCTGTATACATGACATCAACCAGACTACCCTCATCAACCCTCATCAAAAAACTCACTGAAGTTTGTTAGGCCTGATTGCCTTTAATACATTTTTGCTGGATTTCCGTAATTGATCCAAAATTGTCCAAGTGATTGTTACTTTGTTTTGGATTACTATTTCCAAAAGCTTTCCTCCCACTGATGTTAAACTGACTGGCCTATAGTTGCTGGATTTATTGTTACACTCTTTTTTGAACAGTGTGTAATATTGGCAACACATTTGCATCCTCTGAATCACCCCGTGAATGTAAGGAGGACTGAGAGATTTTGGACAGCACCTCCACAATTCTCACCCTTCCTTCCATTATCATCCTCTGATGCAAACTCATCTGCTCCTGGTGACTTATCAACATGAAGTACAGCCAGCCTTTATGGTATGGATAGAATCATAGAGTGGTAACACCACAGAAAGCGACCATTCAGTCCATCATGTCTGTGCCAGCTCTCTGTAGAAACAACTCAACTAATCCCACTCCCCTGCCCTTTCCCCACACCCCTGAAAATTTCTCTCCTCTGATAATTAGGCAGTACACTCATAGAGTAGAACCATAGAGTTTTACAGCTCAGAACCAGGCCATAGGGCCCATCATGTCTGTGCTGGTCATCGAGCACCTATCTATTCTAATCACATTTCCAGTACTTGGTCCGCAGCCTTGAATCTGATGGCCTTTCAAGCGCTCATCTCAATGCTTTTTGAATGTTGTGAGGGTTTCTGCCTCTACCACCCTTTCAGGCAGCGAGTTCCAAATTCCCACAGATTTCCTCAACTCACCTCGAAATCTCCTGGGCATCATTCTCCGATCCCCCCGCCGGGTTGGAGAATCGCCGGGGGCTGCTGTGAATCCCGCCCCCGCCGGTTGCCGAAGTCTCCGGTACCGGATATTCGGCGGGGGCGGGAATCGGGCCGCGCCGGTTGGCGGGCCCCCCCGCTGGATTCTCCCGCCGATAAATTGCCTGTCCCGCCGGCGTGGATTAAACCACCTTTTGAACGGCGGGACAAGGCGGCGTGGGCGGGCTCCGGGGTCCTGGGGGGGCGCGGGGCACTCTGGCCCCGGGGGGTGCCCCCACGGTGGCCTGGCCCGCGATCGGGGCCCACCGATCCGCGGGCGGGCCTGTGCCGTGGGGGCACTCTTTCCCTTCCGCCTCCGCCACGGTCTCCACCATGGTGGAGGCGGAAGAGACTCCCTCCACTGCGCATGCGTGGGAAACTGTCAGCGGCCGCTGACGCTCCCGCGCATGCGCCGCCCCGACATGTCATTTCCACGCCAGCTGGCGGGGCAACAAAGGCCGTTTCCGCCAGCTGGCGGGGCGGAAATTCCTCCGGCGTCGGCCTAGCCCCTCAATGTTGGGGCTCAGCCCCCAAAGATGCGGAGCATTCCGCACCTTTGGGGCGGCGCGATGCCCGTCTGATTGCCGCCGTTTTGGACGCCAGTCGGCGGACATCGCGCCGTTTCGGGAGAATTACGCCCCCTGTCCTTACCTTAAACCTCTGCCCCCTGGTTACTGACCCTTCTACGAAGGGGAAAGGTTCATCCTACCTACCCTATCTATTTGCCTCATAATTTTATAATTTGCCTCAGTGAGGTCCATCCCTGCTGTAAGGAAAGCATCCCCAACCTAACCGGCCTCTCTTCATAGCTCAAAGGCTCCAGGCCAGGTAACACCCTGGTGATCCCTTCCTAGTGCAATCACATCCTTCGTATAGTGTGCGACCGGAACTGCACACAGTACTCCAGCTCCAGAACCTAACCATTCGCAGTGTAATAGAGTTTTGCATGCAGCAGAAAAATGTTTTTCCTCATTACATGTAAACACGAAATAGAGAAGCTTCCCATTTCTTTGGATATTGGCGCGCATGTTGCTATGTTTCAAATAGTTAGCAGCCCATCTTGTCCTGTCACTGGCAGCCTTTTGAAAGTTGCCTGTCTTCCCTCTAGCTATTCTCTCCAAGCGTGCACCGTCTTCTTTGTATATTCGATGTGAGCAGTCAGGATATCGTGTCAGCAATTTAATGTACACAGCTCAGCTCAGGGCCTAATTTAATCCCTCAGGGAGCGCCTTCTGCCAAAGGAAGGCAGATGCTAAGCAGTATTTGGCATTGGCAACCGAGCAGTAAGGTTGCACCCATTGTGTTTTACTGAACCTCTGAGTTCTCAATATGTGTTTTCCCGCTTCCTAAATCTCTGCAACAGCATATCAATTGCCAGTGGTAATTGTTTCCCAATTTTCAACATTTCAGAACTTAGGAAATAGGAGTAGGTGTGATCCACACAGCCCTGTAACCTATTGTGTCATTCAAGAAGCAAATGGCTGACCTGAATGTTGCGGATCTACCTCAACTCCATTTCCCCACCTTAACCCACACCCTTTGATCTCCTGAGTGCCCAAACGTCCAGCGATCTGAGTCGAGAATGTACGAGGAATAGGGAGAGAGAGGAGTTGAACACGTGGCTATAGGGATGGTGCAGGAGGGAGGGTTTCAGATTTCTGGATAATTGGGGTTCATTCTGGGGTCGGTGGGACCTCTACAAACGGGATGGTCTACACCTGGACCAGAGGGTTACCAACATCCTGGGGGGGAAATTTGCTAATGCTCTTCGGGATGGTGTAAACTAGTTCAGCAGGGGCTTGGGAACCTGAATTGTAGCTCCAGTATACAGGAGGCTAAGGGTAGTGAGGTCATGAGTAAGGTTTCAAAGTTGCAGGAGTGTACCGGCAGGCAGGAAGGTGGTTTAAAGTGTGACTTCTTCAATGCCAGGACCATCCGGAATAAGGTGGGTGAACGTGCGGCATGGGTTGGTGCATGGGACTTCGATGTTGTGGCCATTTCGGAGACATGGATAGAGCAGGGACAGGAATGGTTGTTGCAGGTGCCGGGGTTTAGATATTTCAGTAAGCTCAGGGAAGGTGGTAAAAGAGGGGGAGGGGTGGCATTGTTAGTCAAGGACAGTATTACGGTGGCAGGAAGGACATTTGGTGAGGACTCATCTACTGAGTTAGTATGGGCTGAGGTTAGAAACAGGAAAGGAGAGGTCACCCTGTTAGGGGTTTTCCATAGGCCTCCGAAAAGTTCCAGAGATGCAAAGATGATTCTGGATAGGAGCGAAAGCAACAGAGTAGTTGTTACGGGGGACTTTAACTTTCCAAATATTGACAGGAAACACTATAGTTCAAGTACTTTAGATGGATCCGTTTTTGTCCAATGTGTGCAGGAGGGTTTCCTGACACAGTATGTAGATAGGCCAACGAGAGGCGAGGCCATTTTGGATTTGGACTGGGTAATGAACCAGGACAGGTGTTAGATTTGGAGGTAGGTGAGCACTTTGGTGATAGTGACCACAACTCGATTACGTTTACTTTAGTGCTGGAAAGGGATAGGTATATATCGCAGGGCAAGAGTTATATCTGGGGGAAAGGCAATTATGATGCGCTGAGGCAAGACCTAGGATGCATCGGATGGAGAGGAAAACTGCAGGGGATGGGCACAATGGAAATGTGGAGCTTGTTCAAGGACACGCAGTATTTAGTTCCTTGATAAGTATGTACCTGTCAGGCAGGGAGGAAGTGGTCGAGCAAGGGAACCGTGGTTTACTAAGGCAGTCGAAACACTTGTCAAGTGGTAGAAGGAGGCTTATGTAAAGATGAGACATGAAGGTTCAGTTAGGGCGCTCAAGAGTTACAAGTTAGCTCGGAAGGACCTAAAGAGAGAGCTAAGAAGAGCCAGGAGGGGACATGAGAAGTCTTTGGCAGGTAGGATCAAGGATAAACCTAAAGCTTTCTATAGATATGTCAGGAATAAAAGAATGACTAGGGTAAGAGTAGGGCCAGTCAAGGACAGTAGCGGGAAGTTGTGCGTGGAGTTCGAGGAGATAGGAGAGGTGCTAAATGAATATTTTTCGTCAGTATTCACACAGGAAAATGATAATGTTGTGGAGGAGAATACTGAGATTCAGGCTACTAGACTAGAAGGGCTTGAGGTTCATAAGGAGGAGGTGTTAGCAATTCTGGAAAGTGTGAAAATCCCTTGGGCCAGGTGGGATTTATCCTAGGATTCTCTGGGAAGCTAGGGAGGAGATTGCTGAGACTTTGGCTTTGATCTTTAAATCATCTTTGTCTGCAGAAATAGTGCCAGAAGACTGGAGGATAGCAAATGTTGTCCCCTTGTTCAAGAAGGGGAGTAGAGACAACCCCGGTAACTATAGACCAGTGAGCCTTACTTCTGTTGTGGGCAAAGTCTTGGAAAGGTTTATAAGAGATAGGATGTTTAATCATTTGGAAAGGAATAATTTGATTAGAGATAGTCAACACGGTTTTGTGAAGGGTAGGTCGTGCCTCACAAACCTTATTGATTTATTTGAGAAGGTGACCATTCAGGTGGATGAGGGTAAAGCAGTTGATGTGGTGTATATGGATTTCAGTAAAGCATTTGTTAATGTTCCCCACGGTAGGCTACTGCAGAAAATACAGAGGCATGGGATTCAGGGTGATTTAGCAGTTTGGATCAGAAATTGGCTAGCTGGAAGAAGACAAATGGTGGTGGTTGATGGGAAATGTTCAGACTGGAGTCCAGTTACTAGTCGTGTACCACAAGGATCTGTTTTGGGGCCACTGCTGTTTCTCATTTTTATAAATGACCTGGAGGAGGGAGTAGAAGGATGGGTGAGTAAATTTGCAGATGACACTAAAGTCGGTGGAGTTGTGGACAGTGCGGAAGGATGTTACAAGTTACAGCGGGCCATAGATAAGCTGCAGCACTGGGCTGAGAGGTGGAAAATGGAGTTTAATGCAGAAAAGTGTGAGGTGATTCATTTTGGAAGGAATAACAGGAAGACAGAGTACTGGGCTAATGGTAAGATTCTTGGCTGTGGATGAGCAAAGAGATCTCGGTGTCCATGTACATAAATCCCTGAAAGTTGCCACCCTGGTTGAGAGGGTTGTTAAGAAAGCGTATGGTGTGTTAGCTTTTATTGGTAGAGGGATTGAGTTTCGGAGCCATGAGGTCATGTTGCAGCTGTACAAAACTCTGGTGCGGCCGCATTTGGAGTATTGCGTGCAATTCTTGTCGCCGCATTATAGGAAGGATGTGGAAGCATTGGAAAGGGTGCAGAGGAGATTTACCAGAATGTTGCCTGGTATGGAGGGAAGATCTTATGAGGAAAGGCTGAGGGACTTGAGGCTGTTTTCATTAGAGAGAAGAAGGTTAAGAGGTGACTTAATTGAGGCATTCAAGATGATCAGAGGATTGGATAGGGTGGACAGTGAGAGCCTTTTTCCTCGGATGGTGATGTCTAGCACGAGGGGACATAGCTTTAAATTGAGGGGAGATCGATATAGGACAGATGTCAGAGGTAGGTTCTTTACTCAGAGAGCAGTAAGGGCGTGGAATGGCCTTCCTGCAACAGTACTGGACTCGCCAACACTAAGGGCATTCAAATGGTCATTGGATAGACATATGGATGATAAGGGAATAGTGTAGATGGGCTTTAGAATGGTTTCACAGGTCGGCGCAACATCGAGGGCCGAAGGGCCTGTACTGCGCTGTAATGTTCTAATGTTCTAATGTTCAACAGCTGTGCATTCACAACACTCTGGGGTACAAAACTTGCTAGGTAATAGAAGGCTGTTTAGCACAGGGCTAAATCGCTGGCTTTGAAAGCAGACCAAGGCACGCCAGCAGCACAGTTCAATTCCCGTATCAGCCTCCCCAAACAGGCGCCGGAATGTGGCGACTAGGGGCTTTTCACAGTAACTTCATTTGAAGCCTACTTGTGACAATAAGTGCATTTCATTTCATTTCAAGACAGAGGGTAGCTTTTCTGATTGGAGGGCTGTGACTAGTGGCATTTCGCATGGATCAGTACTGGGACCTTTGCTGTTCGTAGTATATATAAATGATTTGGAGGAAAATGCAAGTGGTGTGATGAGTAAATTTTCAAACGACACAAAGGTTGAGTGAATTGCGGATAGCGATGAGGACTGTCAGAGGATACAGCAGGATTTAAATCATTTGGAGACTTGGGCGGACAGATGGCAGATGGAGTTTAATCCAGACAAATGTGAGGTAATGCATTTTGGAAGGTCTAATCATAGAATCATAGAATCATAGAAGTTTACAGCATGGAAACAGGCCCTTCGGCCCAACCAGTCCATGCCGCCCAGTTTTTTACCATTAAGCTAGTCCCAGTTGCCCGCACTTGGCCCATAACCCTCTATACCCATCTTACCCATGTAACCATCTAAATGCTTTTTGAAAGACACAATTGTACCCGCTTCTACTACTACCTCTGGCAGCCCATTCCAGACACTCACTACCCTCTGAGTGAAGAAATTGCCCCTCTGGGCCCTTCTGAATCTCTCCCCTCTCACCTTAAACCTATGCCCTCTAGTTTTAGACTCCCCTACCTTTGGGAAAAGATGTTGACTATCTACCTTATCTATGCCCCTCATTATTTTATAGACCTCTATAAGATCACCCCTAAGCCTCCTACGCTCCAGGGAAAAAAGTCCCAGTCTATCCAGCCTCTCCTTATAACTCAAACCATCAAGTCCCGGCAACATCCTAGTAAATCTTTTCTGCACTCTTTCTAGTTTAATAATATCCTTTCTATAATAGGGTGACCAGAACTGCACACAGTATTCCAAGTGTGGCCGTACCAATGTCTTGTACAACTTCAACAAGACGTCCCAACTCCTATATTCAATGTTCTGACCAATGAAACCAAGCATGCCGAATGCCTTCTTCACCACCCTGTCCACCTGCGACTCCACCTTCAAGGAGCTATGAACCTGTACTCCTAGATCTCTTTGTTCTATAACTCTCCCCAACGCCATACCATTAACTGAGTAGGTCCTGGCCTGATTCGATCTGCCAAAATGCATCACCTCACATTTATCTAAATTAAACTCCATCTGCCATTCGTCGGCCCACTGGCCTAATTGATCAAGATCCCGTTGCAATCCTAGATAACCTTCTTCACTATCCACTATGCCACCAATCTTGGTGTCATCTGCAAACTTACTAACCATGCCTCCTAAATTCTCATCCAAATCATTAATATAAATCACAAATAACAGTGGACCCAGCACCGATCCCTGAGGCACACCACTGGTCACAGGCCTCCAGTTTGAAAAACAACCCTCTACAACCACCCTCTGCCTTCTGTCGTCCAGCCAATTTTGAATCCAATTGGCAACCTCACCCTGGATCCCGTGAGCTTTAACCTTCTGCAACAACCTACCATGCGGTACCTTGTCAAAGGCTTTGCTAAAGTCCATGTAGACAACGTCTACTGCACTACCCTCATCTACCTTCTTGGTCACTCCCTCAAAAAACTCAATCAAATTTGTGAGACATGATTTTCCACGCACAAAGCCATGCTGACTGCCCCGAATCAGTCCTTGCCTCTCTAAATGCTTGTAGATCCTGTCTCTCAGAATACCTTCTAGCAACTTACCTACTACAGACGTTAGGCTCACCGGTCTGTAGTTCCCAGGCTTTTCCCTGCTGCCCTTCTTAAACAAGGGCACAACATTCGCCACTCTCCAATCTTCAGGCACCTCACCTGTGGCTGCCGATGATTCAAATATCTCGGTTAGGGGACCCGCAATTTCCTCCCTAGCCTCCCACAACATCCTGGGATACATTTCATCAGGTCCCGGGGATTTATCTACCTTGATGCGCTTTAAGACTTCCAGCACCTCCTCCTCTGTAATATGCACACTTCTCAAGACATCACTATTTATTTCCCTTAGTTTCCTAACATCCATGCCTTTCTCCACCGTGAATACCGATGAGAAATATTCATTCAGGATCTCACCCAACTCTTGTGGCTCTGCACATAAATGCCCTTGTTGATCCTTAAGAGGCCCTACTCTGTCCCTAGTTACTCTTTTCCCCTTTATGTATCTGTAGAATCTCTTTGGATTCTCCCTTGCATTATTTGCCAAAGCAATTTCATGTCCCCTTTTTGCCCTCCTGATTTCCCTCTTAACTCTATTTCGACAATCTCTATACTCTTCAAGGGATCTACTTGATCCCAGTTGCTTATGTACGTCATATGCCTCCTTCTTCTTTTTGACCAGAGTCTCAATATCTCGAGTCATCCAGGGTTCCCTACTTCTACCAGCCTTGCCCTTCACTCTAAAGGGAATGTGCTTACCCTGCACCCTGGTTAACACATTTTTAAAAGCCTCCCATTTACCAGCCGTCCCTTTGTCTGCCAATAGTCTCCCCCAATCTACCTCTGCAAGTTCCTGTCTGATACCATCAAAATTGGCCTTGCCCCAATTAAGAATTTTAACTCTTGGGCCAGACCTATCATTCTCCATAGCTATCTTAAAACTAATGGAATTATGGTCACTTGTCCCAAAGTGATCCCTCACTAGCACTTCTATCACTTGCCCTTCCTTATTTCCCAAGACGAGGTCAAGTTTTGCCCCCTCTCTAGTCGGTCCATCCACATACTGAATGAGAAATTCCTCCTGAATACACTCAACAAATTTCCCTCCATCCAAGCCCCTAATGCTATGACTGTCCCAGTCAATGTTGGGAAAGTTAAAGTCCCCTACTACTACCACCCTATTATTCTTGCAGCTATCTGTAATCTCCTTACATATTTGCTCCTCAATTTCCCGCTGACTATTTGGGGGCCTGTAGTACAGTCCTACCAAGGTGATCTCTCCCTTCTTATTTTTCAGTTCCACCCATATAGACTCAGTGGGCGAACCCTCGGATATATCCCCTCTAAGTACTGCCGTGATGTTCTCCCTAATCAAAAACGCCACTCCCCCTCCTCGCTTACCTCCTGTTCTATCCTTTCTATAGCATCTGTAGCCCGGAACATTGAGCTGCCAGTCCTGCCCCTCCCTTAGCCATGTTTCAGTCATAGCTATAATATCCCAGTCCCATGTGCCCGTCCATGCCCTGAGTTCATCCGCTTTGCCCGTCAGGCCCCTTGCATTGAAATAAATGCAGTTTAATGTAGACCTTCCTTGCTCTCTGCCCTGCTTTCTCTGGTCATGCTTTACACACTCTCCCTTCCTGCCTTTTGTTTCTGTCCCCACTGACTTCCTACATCGGTTCCCATCCCCCTGGCACATTAGTTTAAACCCTCCCCAACTGCACTAGCAAACACCCCCCCGAGAACATTGGTTCCGGTCCCACCCAGATGCAGACCGTCCGATTTGTACAGGTCCCACCTCCCCCAGAATCGGTCCCAATGTCTCAGGAATTTGAAACCCTCCCTCTTGCACCATCTCTCAAGCCACGTATTCATCCTAGCTATCCTGTCATTCCTACTCTGACTATCACGTGGCACTGGTAGCAATCCTGAGATTACTACCTTTGAGGTCCTACTTTTTAGTTTAACTCCTAACTCCCTAAATTCAGCTTGTAGGACCTCATCCCGTTTTTTACCTATATCGTTGGTGCCTATATGCACCACGACAGCTGGCTGTTCACCCTCCCCCTCCAGAATGCCCTGCAGCCGCTCCGAGACATCCTTGACCCTTGCACCAGGGAGGCAACATACCAACCTGGATTCTCGTTTGCGTCCGCAGAAACGCCTGTCTATTCCCCTTACAATTGAATCCCCTATCACTATAGCTCTGCCACTCTTTTTCCCGCCCTTCTGTGCAGCAGAGCCAGCCACGGTGCCATGAACCTGGCTGCTGCCACCTTCCCCTGGTGAGCCATCTCCCCCAACAGTTTCCAAAACGGTAAATCTGTTTTGGAGGGAGATGCCCGCAGGGGATCCCTGCACTGCCTTCCTACTCTTCCTCTGTCTGTTGGTCACCCTTTCCCTATCTGCCTCAGTAATTTTAATCTGCGGTGTGACCAACTCACTGAATGTGCTTTCCACAACTTCCTCAGCATCGCGGATGCTCCAAAGTGAGTCCATCCGCAGCTCCAGAGCCGTCAAGCGGTCTAACAGGAGCTGCAGTTGGACACACTTCTTGCAGATGAAGGAGTCAGGGACACCAGAAGGGTCCCTGACTTGCCACATCTCACAAGAGGAGCATGACACGGGTCTGAGCTCTCCTGCCATGACTTAAACCTGAAGTTAAATTTGAACTACACTACATGTCTAATGCAGGTAGGGAATGGACAGTGAATGGTAGAACCCTCAAGAGTATTGACAGTCAGAGAGATCTAGGTGTACAGGTCCACAGGTCACTGAAAGTGGCAACACAGGTGAAGAAGATAGTCAAGAAGGCATTCGGCATGCTTGCCTTCATTGGACAGGGCTTTGAGTATAAGAATTGGCAAGTCATGTTGCAGCTGTATAGAACCTTAGTTAGGCCACACTTGGAGTATAGTGTTCAATTCTGGTCACCACACGACCAGACGGATGTGGAGGCTTTAGAGAGGGTGCAGAAGAGATTTACCAGGATGTTGCCTGGTATGGAGGGCATTAGCTATGAGGAGAGGTTGAATAAACTCGGTTTGCTTTCACTGGAACGACGGAGGTTGAGGGGTGACCTGATAGAGGTCTACAACATTATGAGGGGCATAGACAGAGTGGATAGTCAGAGGCTTTTCCCCGGGATAGAGGGGTCAATTACTAGGGGGCATAGGTTTATGGTGTGAGGGGCAAGGTTTAGAGGAGATGTACGAGGCAAGTTTTTGACACAGAACGAAGTGGATGCCTGGAACTCGCTGCCGGAGGAGGTGGTGGAAGCAGGGACGATAATGACGTTTAAGGAGCGTCTTGACAAATACATGAATAGGATGGGAAGAGAAGGATATGGACCCCGGATGTGCCGAAGATTTTAGTTTAGATGGGCAGCATGGTTGGCGCAGGCTTGGAGGGCCGAAGGGCCTGTTCCTGTGCTGTACTTTTCTTTGTTCGTTGTTCTTTGTACAGAATTCCACAGGTTCAGAACTGTTCGAGTGAAGAAATTTCTCCTTTTTGAAAAATTTGTTCACGGGACATGGGGATCACTGGCCAGGCTAGCATTTATTGCTCATCCCTAATCGCCCTTGAGAAGGAGTGGTGAGCTGCCTTCTTGAACCGCTGCAGTCTGTGAGGGGTAGGTACACCCACTGTGCTGTTAGGGAGGGAGTTCCAGGATTTCGGCCCAGTGACAATGAAGGAACGGCGATTACAGTTCCAATTCAGCATAGTGTGTGGTTTGGAGGGGAACCTGCTGGTGGTGGTGATGCCATGCGTTTTCTGCCTTTGAGATGGTCAAGGCCGCGGGTTTGCTGTCTTCGGAGCCTCAGTGAGTTCCTGCAGTGAGTCTTGCAAATGGTACACACTGCTGCTACTGTTGGAGGCAATGATTGTTTATGTCAGTTCCCTTATCCTGAAACGACAAAGCCTATTTGTAGAATCTCCTGCCAGGGAAAGCAACCTCTCAGAATCTACCTTGCCAACCTATCTTAAGAATTTCCAATGAGATCGTCCCTCATTCTACTGAAGCTCAGACAATATAGGCCTCGAAGGATGGAGGTTCTTTGCTTTAGATTCAAACAGGAAGTTAAACCCAAGATGTGCTTGATAATGAGCTGTTTTGGCTCCATCTTCCACTATTGTGTAATTGCAAACTTAAGATCTTTTGACAATTGGGCAATGTAATTGAATGTAATTGTTTCTTTTCTCGCCCTTGAAGTGCCTTGAAGTATTCGAGAATGGCAGTGGGCTGGAGTTTCATTATTATCACTGAAAATGGTTTTAATTAGCAGAAAGAAGCATTTTCAGAACCAATTTCCAGTTCTCCACATGTGACGAACCAAAATCATTGAGAACCATACTGAACAATTAAAAAAATTCATTAATGCAGTTTTTTGCCAAATAAATTTTCATTAAAAATGTCCAAGAAGTATCTTCCCATGCCTGGGCTCTGAAGGGAATGGGAATGACTTGAAAGACCTTCCTGGCAGCGTGGCCGGGTGTCTCGGTGGGGTCTGATAGGAGGGGAGGACAGCAGGTGTGGAAGGGTAAATTGAATCAACATAAAGTATGAACCTAAGCAGGTTGGGTAGTGGGCGGCACGGTGGCACAACTGCTGCGTCACAGCGCCAAGAACCCGTGTTCAATTCCAGCCTTGGCTGAATGTCTATGGAGTTTGCACGTTCTCCCCGTGTGTGCGTGGGTTTCCTCCGGGTGCTCCGGTTCCTCCCACAGTCCAAAGATGGGCAGGTTGGTTGAATTCGACATGATAAATTGCCCCTTCGTGTCCAAAGGTTAGGTGGGGCTACTGGGTTATGGGGATGCGGTGGAGACGTGGGCCTAGGTGGGATGCTCTTTCAGAGGGAGACTTAATGGGCCGAATGGCCTCCTTCTGCATCGTAGGGAATCTACTTCCGTTTTTGTCTTTTGTTTACTCACGTTTGGACAATTTAGCCACTATAACCGGGCGACCCCTTTATGTTTATCCAAATTGCTGTTGCTCTTATCCAAAGTCGCACCCAATTCTGGTTGGCCATCGTCTCACTGATCCACAAAGCAATCGTGCTTCAAATTAAACACTTTCATCCATGGCCTCATCCTCCATCCCCATCACGCCATTCTGAACTCCCACCTTCCTTCAGATCCCACTCTTATGTCCCCTCACAATTAACAGCCGCTTACACCCCACAATCTGAAATTTACTCCCCGAATCCCGTCCGCCTTGTCACCTCCCTCTCTTCCGATAAGACCCCAAAGCTTTCAGCCGCAGCCTTTCCTAACTTTTCCTCCTTCGGCTCAAGTGCACAATCTTAAGCATCCGTGTGGCACCTTTGGGTATGTTTCAACATTAGTGGCATTTTCCGGTTTCCTGCTGAGGTCCAGTTGCGCAACCAACCATGTGAATTTGTGGCTTCTACTACTGAAAAACACTGTCCTGCCAGTGATGCAGCTGACTGAAACGGATTTTAAAATTCAGTTTGCCATTGCCATCTGATGTGAAGTGCAATAAAGTACAGACATCTGCCACTTCTGTCACAACAGGAATGTAATTCCTCAGGTTGGATTTCTGCCATTAGCTTTGCATGCAAATCACACAGTGTGGTCTGACATTTAAAAGAGTATTTTTATTCACAATTTATTTCAGCAAACCTATAATCATTAGACATCCTTCAAATCTCTCACATCGTCTGTCCGCGTATCCAGGAAGTGATTTGGAACACATATTTTTATTTTACAGGCAACAGTTAACCAAAATCAAATTCTTCGAGGCTGACACACAGGGAATGAAGACTTGAGGCAATAACTTGCTATTATTGCTTGCTGTTTGCTCATTGTATGGCCCTTAAATTACTATCTAGATGTTTAACATGTTTATGTGAGATTCCTCTCGAACATAGAACATAGAACATTACAGCGCAGTATAGGCCCTTCGGCCCGCGGTGTTGCGCCGACCTGTGAAACCACTCTAAAGCCCATCTACACTATTCCCTTATCATCCATATGTCTATCCAATGACCATTTGAATGCCCTTAGTGTTGGTGAGTCCACTACTGTTGCAGGCAGGGCATTCCTCTGACATTCCTCTGACCTACCTCTGACATCTGTCCTATATCTATCTCCCCTCAATTTAAAGCTATGTCGGCTCGTGCTAGACATCACCATCCAAGGAAAAAGGCTCTCACTGTCCACCCTACCTAATCCTCTGATCATCTTGTATGCCTCAATGAAGTCACCTCTTAACCTTTGTCTGCTATTTTGACAGGACCGCAATGCACGAATGCAGGTACCGATTGCAGTATAACTCTGAGCTAAAATCTGCGTGGGCAGTCCTTCCAGCTTTGCTCTTTCAGAAATGTGATGATCCCAGCTCATAATACTTGACAAGTCAGACTGCAGAGTGAAGCATGGCTTGATAGATACTTACTTTGTTTATTTTTAGAAACCAAGGAGGAAAGTTACTGAACAAACTTGCAGGGGCTTACCGATGAACTTTTAACATAAGGAATGAAACATTTATTCAACAAGGAAAAAAATAACTATATTGCGCCAGACAGAGGTTGCAAAGATCTTAATACAACAAAAGAAAATGATTCAATCTGACAATATTCCTTCTATCCCAGTAATATCCTTACAGGCACAAAAGCCCAGTGAAGATTTACCACTTCCTTAACACATAAGTACTAGGAGCAGGAGTAGGCCATCTGGCCCCTCGAGCCTGCTCCACCATTCAATGAGATCATGGCTGATCTTTTGTGGACTCAGCTCCACTTTCCGGCCCGAACACCATAACCCTTAATCCCTTTATTCTTCAAAAAACTATCTATCTTTATCTTAAAAACATTTAATGAAGGAGCCTCTACTGCTTCACTGGGCAAGGAATTCCATAGATTCACAACCCTTTGGGTGAAGAAGTTCCTCCTAAACTCAGTCCTAAATCTACTTCCCCTTATTTTGAGGCTATGCCCCCCAGTTCTGCTTTCACCCGCCAGTGGAAACAACCTGCCCGCATCTATCCTATCTATTCCCTTCATAATCTTATATGTTTCTATAAGATCCCCCCTCATCCTTCTAAATTCCAATGAGTACAGTCCCAGTCTACTCAACCTCTCCTCGTAATCCAACCCCTTCAGCTCTGGGATTAACCTAGTGAATGTCCTCTGCACACCCTCCAGTGCCAGTACGTCCTTTCTCAAGTAAGGAGACCAAAACTGAACACACTACTCCAGGTGTGGCCTCACTAACACCTTATACAATTGCAGCATAACCTCCCTAGTCTTAAACTCCATCCCTCTAGCAATGAAGGACAAACTTCCATTTGCCTTCTTAATCACCTGTTGCACCTGTAAACCAACTTTTTGCGACTCATGCACTAGCACACCCAGGTCTCTCTGCACAGCAGCATGTTTTAATATTTTATCATTTAAATAATAATCCCTTTTGCAGTTATTCCTACCAAAATGGATAACCTCACATTTGTCAACATTGTATTCCATCACTTCCAACACGAAGGCTTCTTGTTTGGGATGGCCCATTTGTAAGCGGATTTCTGATGGCGGATTTCTGAGCCTTTTCCCCCAGCTGGTATACCTCCCAGCGACACACAAAACCACATATTAAACTCATTATTACTTCAATTGCACAGCAAACGCATGAGCTTCCGAAACTCAATCCCACAGCAGCATTCACTATTTCTTATCAGAGAGCTTGGAACTCCTGTCTTGCCCCCTCTGACTCCTGTCTCCCCTCTCTTTGAACTCTTTCTGTGTGTGACCAAATCCCTGTTGCTAAGAATCAGCAGTTTTTTTCTACTTTGTGTGTTGTTCCAAAATCACTAAACGACTCGTCCTTTTGTAACCCATCTGTTAACTTCAAGGGTTCTAGAACCTCATCGAAAAAAACAGATATACAAACCAATCCAGATAACCTGACCTTTGTATGAGGAGGTCCTGCAGACTTCTCTGTACCAAGTTCACTAAAAAAACTGAAATCACAGAACGCAGAAATATAAATATCAATGAAACTTAAAGTAATACACTGTTCCTGACAAAAGGATGTTGAAACTTTGGAGAGGGCGCAGAATAGTAATGAGGGACATTCATTATGTGGAGAGGCAAGCAGAACAGAGAAGATTAAGGAGCTTTTTTAAAATGCATTGATGGGATATGGGCGTCACTGCTTACTTAGGTCAGCATTTATTGCCCATTACGAGCTGCCCTTCGGAAGGTGGTGGTGAGCTGCCTTCTTGATCTGCGGTCGTCCCTGAGGTGTAGGTACACCCACTGTGCATTCAGGGGGAGAGTTCCAGGATTGTGTCCCAGTGACAGTGAAGGAACAGCGATATAGTTCCAAGTCAGGGTGGTGTGTGACTTGGAGGGGACCCTCCAGGTGGTGGGGTTCCAAGGTATCTGCTGCTCTTGTCCTTCTTCGTGGTAATGATCATGGGTTTGGAAGGTGGTGTCTCAGGAATCTTGGTACATTACTGGAGTTGCACTCATCCAGGCAAGTGGAGAGTATTCCATCACCCTCCTGACTTGTGCCTTCTAAATGGTGGACAGGCTTTGGAGAGTCAGGAGGTGAGTTACTCGCCATAGGATTCCTAGCCTTTGACCTGGTAGCCACAGTATTAATGTGGCTAGTCCAGTTCAGTTTCCAATCAATGGTAACCCCCAGGGTGTTGATTGTGGGGGATTCAGTGATGATAATGTCATTGAATGTCAAGGAGCGATGGTTAGATCCTCTCGTGTAAGAGATGGTCATTGCCTGACACTTGTGTGGCACGAATGTAACTTTCCACTTGTCTGCCCAAGCCTAAATGCTGTCCAGGTCTTGCTTCTTTTTGGACATGAACTACTTCATAATCTGAGGAGTGGTGAATGTTGCTGAACATTGTGCAGCCATCTGCAAACATCCCCACTTCTGACCTTCTGAAGGAAGGGAGGTCATTGATGAAGCAGCTGAAGATGGTTGGGCCTAGGACACTATCCTGAGGAACACCTGCAGTGATTTCCTGGAGCTGAGATGATTAACCTCCAACCACCACAACCACCTTCCTTTGTGCCAGGTATGATTCCAACCAGCAGAGATTTTCCCTCTGATTCCCATTGACTCCAGTTTCGCTAGGGCTCCTTGATGCCATGCTTGGTAAAATGCTGCCTTGATGTCAAGGGCAGTCACTCTCACCTCACCTCTGGCATTCAGCTCTTTGTCCTTGTTTGAATCAAGGCTGTAATGATGTCAGGAGCTGAGTGAACCTGGCGGAACCCAAACTGAGCATCCATGAGTAGGTTATTGCTGAGTAAGTGCTGCTTGATAGCACTGTTGGTGACTCCTTCCGTTACTTTGCTGATGATGGAGAGTAGACTGTTAGGACGACAATGGCTGGGTTGGATTTGTCCTATTTCCTGTGCACAGGGCACACCTGGGTAATTTTCCCCATTGCCCAGTAGCTGTACTGGAACAGCTTGGCTAGGGGTGTGGCAGGTTCTGGAGCACAAATCTTCAGTACTATTGCCGGGATTTGTCAGGGCCCATAGCCTTTGCAGTATCCAGTGCCTTCAGGCATTTCTTGATATCTTGTGCAGTGAATCGTATTGGCTAAAGATGTGATGCTGGGGCCTCCAGAGGAAACCGAGATGGATCATCCACTCGGCACTTCTGGCTGAAGATTGTTTCGAATACCTCAGCTTTGTCTTTGGTACATATGTGCTGGGCTCTCCCATCATTAAGGAAGGTGATATTTTGGAGTCTCCTCCTCCAGTGAGTTGTTTAATAGTCCACCACTATTCACAGCTGGATGTGGCAGGACTACAGAGCTTAGATCTGATGCATTCTTTGTGCAATCGCTTAGCTCTGTCTATTACTTGCTGCTTATGCTGTTTGACACACAAGGAGTCCTGTATTGTAGCTTCACCAAGTTGACCTTATTTTTTGGTATGCCTGATGTTGCTCCTGGCATGCTCTCTTGCTCTCTTCATTGAACCAGGTTTGATCCCCTGGTTTAGTAGAAATGATAGAGTGGGGGATATGCTGGGCCATGAGGTTGCAGATTATGGTTGAATACAATTCTGCTGCTGCTGATGGCCCTCAGCACCTCATGAATATCCAGTCTTGAGTTACTAGATCTGTTCGAAGTCTACCCCATTCAGCACAGTGGTTGTGCCACACAACATGATGGAGGGTATCCTCAATGTGAAGACGAGGCTTTGTCTCCACAAAGACTGTGCGACACTGTCATCTGCATGCATCTGCAGCAGGTGGTGAGGATGAAATCAAGTATGTGTTTCCCTCTTATTGGTTCCCTCGCCACCTGCTGCAGTCCCAGTCTAGCAGCTATGTCCTTTAAGATCCGGCAAGCTCGCTATGTGATGGTACTAATGAGTCACTCTTGTCGATGGATTTTGATGTCTCCCAAACAGAGCATATTCTGTTCCCTTGCCACTCTCAGTGCTTCCTCCAAGTGCTGTTCAACATGGAGGAGTACTGATTCATCAGCTAATCATGGCCGGTATGTGGTAATCAGCAGGACGCTTCCTTGCCCATGATTAACCTGAAGCCATGAGACGTCACAGGGTCCAGAGTCGATGTTGAGGACTCCCAGGGCAACTCCCTCCCGACTGTATAGCACTTTGCTGCCACCTCTGCTATTACCAGCAACAATACCACTACACCACAGCCTCCCCATTCAATGCAGATGTTCACGATCAAGAGGGGTTTTGATAGAGTAAGGAGAGGAAGTATTATGGCAGCAAGGTAACTAAAATACATTTATAAATATATACGCACACTAATCAGCAAAAGAACCAAAGTGGAGATAAAGGTAAACAGAAAACAAAAGTTTATATTTGTAGACCACTGTTCATGCCTCAATGCGCAATAACAGTAATTTAAGTACTTTTGAAGTGTGGTTGGTGTAATGCAGAAAATGCTCCAGCCAATTTGCACAGACTCCTGCAAACAGGAATGTGACAAAGACCAGATTATCTATTATTTTTAATGTTAATTGGAGGGTAAATATTGGCCGGGACACCAGGGATAATCCCCTTGCTCTTCTTCAAAATAATGTCATGGGGTCCATTATACCTCCTGAAAGAGCAGGCACGGCCTAATTTTAACCTTTCAATCAATCAGCACTTCTCTCAGGGCTGCAGTGGGAGGTCAGCTTTGATTGTTTTGTTCTCTAGTCCCCAGTCTTGAACCCAGAACCTTGCTACACAGAGATGGGAATCCTGTCCACTGAACCACAGCTGAACCAAGCCGCATGAGATGAGAACTTATTTCATGTGGGTGAGTGAGTGCATTTGCCGAATGTGTGGCGAAAACAGATTCAGTAGCACGGTTCAGAAGCGAGTTGGATATATAATTGAAAAGGAAAAGACTGCAGAGCTGGTAGAAATGAGCAGGGGAATGAGACTAATTGGGAAACATATGTCATGGTATATAAGTCAACTCAGCGTATAAGTCAACCTCAAACATGACCTGATTACACATACTCACCATATAAGTCATCCCTCCTCCCTTTTAGCAATGAAACACTATATTCTCATTAATAATAATCTTTATTAGTGACACAAGTAGGCTTACATTAACAATGCAATGAAGTTACTGTGAAAATCCCCTAGTCGCCACACTCCGGCACCTGTTTGGGTACACTGCAGGAGAATTCAGAATGTCCAATTCACCTAACAGGCATGTCTTTCGAGTCTTGTGTGAGGAAATGAGGGGGGATCACATAGAGACTTATAAAATTCTAACAGGACTAGACAGGGTAGATGCAGGGAAGATGTTACCAATGATGGGTGTGTCCAGAACCAGTGGTCACAGCCTGTGGATTCAGGACAAACCATTTCGGACAGAGATCAGGAAACATTTCTTCACCCAAAGAGTGGTGAGCCTGTGGAATTCATTACCACAGGAAGTAGTTGATGCTAAAACATTGAATATATTCAAGAGGCAGCTAGATGTAGCACTTGGGGAGAATGGGATCAAAGGCTATGGGGAGAAAGCAGGATTAGGCTATTGAGTTGGATGATCAGCCATGATCATGATGAATGATGGAGTTTAATCCGGACAAATGTGTGGTAATGCATTTTGGAAGGGCTAATGCAGGTAGGGAATATACAGTGAATGGTAGAACCTTCAAGAGCATTGAAAGTCAAAGAGATCTAGGAGTACAGGTCCACAGGTCATTGAAAGGGGCAACACAGGTGGAGAAGGTAGTCAAGAAGGCATACGGCATGCTTGCCTTCATTGGCCGGGGCATTGAGTATAAGAATTGGCAAGTCATGTTGCAGCTGTATAGACCCTTAGTTAGGCCACACTTGGAGTATAGTGTTCAATTCTGGTCGCCACACTACCAGAAGGATGTGGAGGCTTTAGAGAGGGTGCAGAAGAGATTTACCAGAATGTTGCCTGGTATGGAGGGCATAAGCTATGAGGAGCGATTGAATAAACTCGGTTTGTTCTCACTGGAACGAAGGAGGTTGAGGGGCGACCTGATAGAGGTATACAAAATTATGAGGGGCATAGACAGAGTGGATAGTCAGAGGCTTTTCCCCAGGGTAGAGGGGTCAATTACTAGGGGGCATAGGTTTAAGGTGAGAGGGGCAAAGTTTAGAGTAGATGTACGAGGCAAGTTTTTTACGCAGAGGGTAGTGGGTGCCTGGAACTCACTACCGGAGGAGGTAGTGGAAGCAGGGACGATAGGGACATTTAAGGGGCATCTTGACAAATATATGAATAGGATGGGAATAGAAGGATACGGACCCAGGAAGTGTAGAAGATTGTAGTTTAGTCGGGCAGTATGGTCGGCACGGGCTTGGAGGGCCGAAGGGCCTGTTCCTGTGCTGTACATTTCTTTGTTCTTTGTTCTTTGTTTGAATGGCGGAGCAGGCTCGAAGGGCCAAAAGGCCTCCTCCTGCTCCTATCTTCTATGTATTTATGTATCTATGAAACCGGAGCACCCGGAGGAAATGCGCCCAGACATGGGGAGAACGTGCAGACTTTGCACAGGCAGTAACCCAAGCAGGGGATTGAACCCAGGTCCCTGGCGCTGTGAAGCAACAGTGCTAACTACTGTGCTGCCCTGCTGCCCTATTAGTAGTCAGCCTTGACTTTTCACCCCACAAATTGATGTTTAACCGACCGACATCTCTTAACTAGGTGCAAGGGATCAAGCAGGCGATATGGGTGTGTTTACAAAGATGCGCAGCAGTTTACGACATACCACCACATAGCAGATGCGCGTGGCGAATGACAAAGATGGCGACCACCCACTTTTAGCAGACTTGATGGGCCAAAGGGCCTACTTCTGCTGTTACATTTTATGGTCTTTTATGCTCGAACTATAAGGCAATCTCTGTTTTGGATGGAATTTATTGAAGATAGAGAGGGCGAATTATCGACATTTAGGGCAGCACTTTCCAAGAGCCTGCATTAGCACAATGGGCCGAATGGTTTCTTACTGTGTGTACGATCCCATGATAATCTCCTGGGGTCCGATACAAAAATCTCACACTTGACGTTTTCATTAATACCCAAGAACAGCCAGCTTGCCCACTCAGTCAGGATTAACAGCCCATATCCAAGCCCAAATGTTAAACTTCCTGATATCCGGATGGTCTCCGAGTTGGTGGGGTGAGATTTCTTAATGTCACAATATAACCAGAGCTAACAACAGAAAACCCTGAGGACAGGCAGCATCTGTTGAGAAAACGCAAGTCAGTTGATGTTTCAGGTACAAGCTCTTCCTCGGGCGCTGGAACATTGTTTGAAGAGAAACAAAAGGTGCCCTCAGACGTTAAAGAGGATCTGTGAGGTGTTAAAGTGAGAGTCAGATAGGGCCAGGTCCCCCCCCCCCCCGACCCCGCAGTGTATTTTCTGGCAGCGAAGGTGGCCGGCGGTGGGATCTTCCAGCCCCGCCGATGTTTAGAGCTTTTTGCATGCACCGCACCTTCCACCGCCGGGGAATGCGCTGCAGGGGGCCACCATCGAAGGGGCTGGAAAATCCCACCTAGGGAAAGGACGTAACATTTCAGCCATTGGGCTGAAGTTTCATCTCAGGGGCAGGAAACAGGAGGCCTGGGCTGTTGCTGGGTCCTGAAGCCATGCCCGGGATGGGGAAGGAGTTAAACCTGCAACCTTTATTGGCAGGGAAACAGGTGTCTGACCAGTTCAGGGAGGATGGGGGAGGGTGATGTTGCTTCAAAGAAGAAGGTGTCTTCTCAGCCACTTCTTAACAATCTTAAAATTACAACAAGCAGCCAGATCACCACAATGGGAGTATGGCCCCTCTACAAAGAAGCCATTGGCTGAATCCCTGGGCAGGCAGAGAAGGACCTATAGGCCTGGACTGATTCCTGGGATGGCAGGATTGTGGTTTTAGGCGAGATTAGGTCAACAGGTCCTCCACTCACTGGAACGTAGAAGAATGGAAGTGGTCGGAATTCATAGAATCATAGAATTTACAGTGTAGAAGGAGGCCATTCTGCCCATCGAGTCTGCACCAGCTCTTGGAAAGAGTACCCTACCCAAGCCCACAACCCCACCCTATCCCCATAACCCAGTAACCCCACCCAACACTGAGGGCAATTTTGGACACTAACGGCAATTTAGCATGGCCAATCCACCTAATCTGCACATCTTTGGATTGTGGGAGGAAACCCTGGAGGAAACCCACGCAGACACGGGGAGAACGCGCAGACTCCGCACAGACAGTGACCCAAGCCGGGAATAGAACCTGGGACCCTGGAGCTGTGAAGCAATTGTGCTAACCACTATGCTACCGTGCTGCCCTCTGGCATTCGCTGGTGGCAGGACTCTCAATGTGGAAAAGAACTTCTGGTGAGTGAGAAAATGGACAGCTGGGTTTCGGGTGAGCTCAGCTTTGCTCAGGGTGAAAAAGAGGCATAATCGAGAGAAAAGATGTCTGATAACCACCGTGGAGGGAGAAACAGGGTTATCGCTGGAAAGGTTAACTCTTGTTTCTCTGTCCACAAGTGCTGCCCACCCTCCTGAGCATTTCCACCATTTTCAGTCCTTTCTTTTGTTTTGTAAGATTTCCAGCATCCACAGTATTTTGTTTTTATAAATAACAGAGTTGTGTGATACACTGAGTGCATGAGAGGATCAAATGGAGGGTAAGTAAGTCGAATGGGGAGCGTTAAATGGAGCAGGCATCAGCAATCCAGGATCTAATGGAGGATAAAAATAGGTCAGCACCAAGGGGGACGAGTAGACTCGCACTTTCTTTAAAAGGAAGGTGTGGCGGAGCGAAACACAATAGCTTTACCTGTTACAATTTGTGCACTTTACAAGATCAGCTTTATTGCATTCCCTGTAAAAGGCTTCACTATCACTGAGATAATGTTTGGATTCAGAGTTAACAGGCGCACTACAGTATATTTCATTTTGCTTTTAAGTCGCAGCAAGAATAGACTGCTGTGAAAGGTTAGTTTGTGTGATTCATGAGTCCAGGCAAATAGATAGCAGACACCTCTGCCCAGAAGACCTGATACAATGTTAGAATGATGGCCCAGAGTTAATGTCAAAGCGATATAAAATCCCATGAAATCTGGAGCTTCCAACTTATGTGCTGACTCCTCAGTCTAGGGGTATTGATTCATGATGGTCAATGTGATTTATTCCCAACTTTTCGCACTGACAGTTCGGCTGGCTGAGCTTGAGTTTTCCCTGTGTGCGTCTGTGAAGAGCCACGAGCATTGTATGTGGTGAGTATAAGAGCGGCTTCATATGTCGAAACCACTGAATGCAGAGGGGATTTGCCTTCTTTGCTGCTCGCTACGGAATCGTTAACACGCTTACCACTTTGCTGCGAAAGAGAAAGAGAAGATACCCCCACCCCTACCGCACACAGCAATCCTGTTCAGGAAAATTGAGGAAATGTAAAAATGAAAAGGAAATGAAAATCGCTTATTGTCACAAGTAGGCTTCAAATGAAGTTACTGTGAAAAGCCCCTAGTTGCACATTCCAGCGCCTGTTCGGGGATGCTGGTACGGGAATTGAAACGTGCTGCTGGCCTGCCTTGGTCTGCTTTAAAAGCCAGCTATTTAGCCCTGTGCTAAACCAGCCCCAATGGAAACATCATAGATTGGCTACAGCACAAAAGGAGGCTATTCAGCTCATTGTGTCCGTGTTAGCTCTCTGCAAGATCAACCCACCTATCTCCACTCCCTTTCCCCACAGCTCTGAAAATCTTTCAGGCAACATTGTGGCCACGATCTACCCGAATGGGAAGAGAGCCCTGTAGCCAGCGTTTTTAGCCATGTGTTTCCCGGTGCTCGGAGCGCCGAGAAACACCACGCTATTGAAATCCCAGTTGGGTAGGTATGGGGCCTCAGCGGGGAATGCTCCGACGAGGCTGCACTTAGTCCCATTTTCTGCACTGAGGAGCTCCGCTCGCCGGAATCCAAAGTCCAACTCACCTATAAGGGGGTCCTCAGGGCCCACCCGTAAGCGCCCGCACTGGGCACCCCAGGCCCAATCCCCAGCATGGGGAAAATGCCAGCTTAGCACCTTGGCACTGCCAGGGTGCCAGACTGGTGCCACCTGGGCACCTTGGTCAAGCCAGGGTGCCAGGCTGGAAGTGACATGATGGACAGGTGGCACCGGCAGTGCCTGGGCACCACCCTTCCCAAAGGGAAAGCACCTGGGGGCTTCCGATCCCTTGGGAAATGCCCATGAGTGCCGTTCTGCCTGAAAATAGAACATATAGTGCAAACGTAGGCCATTTGGCCCATTGGGTCTGCATCAACCCACTTAAGCCCTCACTTCCACACTATCCCCGTAACCCAATAACCCCTCCTAACCTTTTTTTTTTGGTCACTAAGGGCAATTTATCATGGCAAATCCACCTAACCTGCACGTCTTTGGGCTGTGGGAGGAAACCAGAGCACCCGGAGGAAACCCACGCAGACACGAAGGGAACGCACAGACTCCGCACAGACAGTGACCCAGCGGGGAATCGAACCTGGGACCCTGCCGCTGTGAAGCCACAGTGCTAATTACTTGTGCTACCGTGCTGCCCATTTGTGGAGACCAGCACTGAACTGCACTTGCCTGAGATTTCCAAGGCAAGGGGAGTAGGTCCCATTGGCTTGGGTAGATCATGGGAGTGCATATTAGTGTGAGACTAGCTGTCTCACTCTAATATGCAGATTTACCAAAAAGTGATCCACCCACAATGGGCGGGATCCACATTGTGACATCTTGCAAGATTGCATTAGATCTTGCGAGTGTGGTGAGCCGGGTAGATCCCGGGTAGACCTTATGAAAGGCCACTTCGGACGTAATGCAGCTGGTAGATCGGACCCTATATTCACATTGCCACTGTGGTGTTCAGTTGCCTATGTTTGATGATGTTAGTTTGCATACTATTGATGCTGACTGTGCTTGATTAGTTAACCCTTGGTGTGGATCCTGAGAAAAGTAAACAAATTGTCAAAGTTATTGGAAGCTAGAGTTGTAAACATGGAGCAGACATTTTAAAGCACTGTGAATTACTCCCTGTTACACACATATTGCATCTCTGCAAAGGGACGAGACATAAAATACACAGACACCATCCTTTTTATTTCACAGGCTTCAATTATGCTGGCAAACCTATATCAAACACTTTATGTATATCTATGACCACCACATTATTCATATTATGCTTATCAACCTTCTTTGTTACTTCATCAAAAATCTGAATGAAGTTAGTTATTTTTGCCGTCACCAACCCCTCCTGGCTTTCCCTAATTGATCCATATTTGTTCTCAACTTTAAGTGCAGTCTGCCTCTCTATTTGGAGTGGGGCGTGAATTACTTTAGGAACTCTAGTTATTGTTTTGATTCAGGTAAAGGTGGTAGCCAAGTTGCACACAGCAAGATCCCAGAAACAGCAGTGGGACAACTGAGTACTTAGTCTGTTCTGATCATGTTAAGAAGATAAATGTTGGCCAGGACACTGGCGTAACTACCCTGCAGTTTTTTAAGTGGTATCTTGAGTGTTCACCTGAGAGTGAGACAGAACGTCAGTTTAAAACATCATCTGAAAGGCAGCATCATACGCTCCCTCAGCACTTGCATTCATGCAACGCTTTTCATTTTAAAATAGTTTTGTTCACAGGATGTTGAATGTCGCATGGAAAGGCTGGAATTTGTTCCCTGTCCCTAATTGCCTTTGAGGAGGTGGTGGGGAGCAACCTTCTCGAACCACTGCAGTCCCTGTGATGTAAGTACACCCACTGTGCTGTTAGGGAGGGCGTTCCAAGATTTCGACCCAGCGACAGTGAAGGAACGGCGATACATTTCCAAGTCAGGATGGTGTGTGACTTGGAGGGGAACTTCCTGGTGGTGGTGTTCCCATGCATCTACTGTCCTGGTCCTTCTGGGTGGTAGAGGTCATGGGTTTGGAAGGTGCTGTCAAAGAAGTCTTTGTCAGTTGCAGCAATGTGCAGTACAAACTGCTGCCACTGTGTGTTGCTGGTGGAGGGAGTGAATACCAACCAAACAGGTTGCTTCATCCTGCTTCTTGAATGTTGTTGCAGCTGCATGCATCCAGGCAAGTGGAGAGGAATCAATCACACCTTTTTTAAATCTTCCATGAAAGTGGGCATTATTGGCAAGGCCAGCATTTGTTGCCCGGGACAACCACATTGCTGTGGAGTCATATGTAGGTGAGATTTCATAGAGTTTTACAGCACAAAATGAGGCCCTTCGACCCAATGTGTCTGCGTCAGCCCTGAGGCACCTGTCTATTCTAATCCTATTTTCTAGCATTTGGTCCACATCAACCTACGCTATAGCGTTACAGATGCTCATCTAATTCATTCCCTAAAGGACACCAGAGAACTTGATAGGTTCCTACAACAATAAATGACAGTTTTAACTTTACTGTGGGGCTCGTTTAGCACACTGGGCTAAATAGCTGGCTTTTAAAGCAGACCAAGGCTGGCCAGCAGCGCGGGTTCAATTCCTGTACTAGCCTCCCTGAACAGGCGCCGGAATGTGGCGACTAGGGGCGTTTCACAGTAACTTCATTTGAAGCCTACTTGTGACAATAAGCGATTTTCATTTCAGGACCTGCTTTCAATTTCAGATATATTAATTAATTGAATTTAAATTCCACCAGCAGCCAGGGTGAGATTTGAACCCATGTCTGCTGCACATTAGTCTGCATCTCTGGAATACTAGTCCCAGTGACAATACCACTGCCATCTCCCTGGAGATGTTTGAAAGATTTTGGAGTTAACCACCATGGAATTCCCAGCTTCTGACCTGCTTTTGCAGCCACAGTAATTATCGGGCTGGTGTCTAGTCAGTGGAAATGATGTTTATAGTCAGAGATTCAGAGATGGTAATTCCATTCACTGTCAGGGGGTGATGGTTAGATTATTTATTTTCAGAGACGATCATTTCCTGGGACTTGTGCAGCACAATTGTTACTTGCTACTTACCAGCCTAAGCCTGGATATTGTCCAGGTCTTGCTGCATTTGGACATTGATATCTTCAACATCTGACGAGTCGTGAATGATGCTAATCACTGGGCAATCATCAGAGAACATCCCCAATTCTGACCTTATGATAACAGGAAGGCCATTGATGAAACAGCTGAAGATGCTTGGACCTAGGACATTGCCCTGAGGAACTCCTGCAGTGATGTCCTGGAATTGAGATGATTGACCTCCAACAATCTCAATCATTTCCTTTTCTGCCAAGTATGACAATTAGCAGAGAGTTTTCCCCCTGATTCCCATTGACTCCAGTTTAGCTAGAACATAGAGTGCAGAAGGAGGCCATTCGGCCCATCGAGTCTGCACCGACCCACTAAAGCCCTCAGTTACACACTATCCCCCTAACCCAAATAACCCCTCCTAACCTTTTTGGACACTAAGGGCAATTTAGCATGGCCAATCCACCTAACCTGCACGTCTTTGGACTCTGGGAGGAAACCGGAGCACCCGGAGGAAACCCACTCAGACATGGGGAGAACGTGCAGACTCTGCACAGACAGTGACCCAGTGGGGAATCGATCCTGGGACCCTGGCGCTGTGAAGCCACAGTGCTATCCACTTGTGCTACCGTGTTGCCCAAATTGTTGACTTTTGTGGAGCGCATTTACTGCCCGTCCCTGTGAGCATTTAAGGGTCTGGAGTCACATGTAGGCCAGACCAGGTAAGGATGACAGATTTCCTTCCCTAAAGGGCATTAGCGAATGCTCTTTTTACAACAATTGTCAATAGTTTTGAATTCAAATTTCACCATTTACCATGGTGGGTTTCGAACCCGGGTCGCCAGAGCATGATTCTGGGTCTCTGGATTACTAGTCCAGTGATAATACCACTATGCCACTGCCTCCCAAGCTAGGGCTCCTTGATGCCACACTTGGTCAAAAGCCGCCTTGATGTCAAGGGCAGCCACTCTAACCTCACCTCGTCAGCTCAGCTCTTTTGCCAATGTTCGAATAAAGAGTATTGAGGTCAGGAGCTGAGTGGCCCTGGCGGAACCCAAACTGAGCATCAATGAGCAGTTCACTGCTGGATAAGTGCCCTTTGATAGCACTGTCAATTACCTTTCCATCACTTTGCTGAATATAATGAGTAGGCTGTCATTGGCCAGACTGAAGTTCTGCAGAAGGGTGCAAATGTTTCAGCCTTATCTATTGCACTGGTTTGCCAGGCTCCCCATCTTTGAGGATGGTAATACTTTCCTTCGGCAACACTTCCAAACCAACACTTCTACCATCTAGAAAGACAAGGCCAGCAGATGCATGGGAACACCACCACCTGTAAGTTCCCCTCCAAGCCACTCACTATGCTGACCTGGAAGCACATCACTATGCTGACTCTGGGAGCAATCTTCCCAAAAGGGATCAAAGTCGCCGAGCGAGCTTGTTTTGCTGCGTGTTCTCCAGCACTCGCAGTGTCGAGAATCTTACGGTAATTCAACACGACTTGCTTTGAATAAGTGGCCGAGGCCGCATATAGTCCTGTTATTTACAATGTGGAGCTCCGTTCGCTGGAACACCCCATTGTAGAAGAGATCGGGACACCGGGACGCCATTTTTAAATGGGGTTCCCGATCACCAAGGCCCCCAAAAGAATCCCTGTCCTCCCCCCTGTCATAATATACACCAGTATATCATGGGTCAGACACACACACACACTGATGGACATGCAGTGGGACCAATCAGCATACTCAACACCGCAGCCAATCACCAGTGAGAGCACACACACTATAAAGACAGGGGACACGAGAGTTCCCGCTCATTCTATTAGCAGCCAGCTCGGAGCACAGAGCTCACAGCCTGCAACACAGACATTCACCATGTGCTGAGTGCATCACCTGGTTAGGACTAGGCAAGGGTCAACAGTTAAAGCTGGTATTGCATTTACCCACAGTTCAAGTATGTTAATATAGTTAACCTTATAATAAAATAGAGTTGCACCACTTCCAGTGTTGGTGACCTGTTTGTGATCCAGAACACCCAACACATCACCCCACCCCACCCCCAAATGCCCCCAGCCCAATCGCACACATGCAAAAACTGCCAGCTTGGCAGTGCCAGGATGGCACCCAGGTGGCACCAGCAGTGCTGGGGCACCACACTGCCCAAAGGGAAATCAGCTGACAGCCTCTGATCCCCTTGAAGACCCCCACGAGTGCTGTACCATCTGGTTCCTGTTTGTGGGGACCAGTACTAAGCAATATTCACACAAGGCAAAGGGATTGAATCCCAAGGTACCTCGGGAATCTGCACATTAGAGTAAGGCTTACTGCCTTGCTCTAATATGCAGATTTGCTAAAAAGTGATACCACCCACTGTGGGCGGGATTCACCTTGGAACATCTCACGAGATAGCGATGAATCACGCGAGGAGTTGTGAGCCAGGTAGATCCCGGGAGCGGGGTCTCCCGGCTTTCACTGGCCACGCTGCACCCCGCGCGGTGAGCTGCTTTTCCAACGCAGCGTGGCCGGAATATCACGCCCTCGATCTTCATTCCTTCATTGTCACAGGGTCAAATCCTGGAACTCCCTCCCTAACAGCACTGTGGCTGTTGCAACTTAAATGAATGGTAGTGTTTCAAGTAGGAGGCTCACCACCACCTCCTCAAGGGCAAGTAGGGAATGGGCAATAAATGCTGCGATGCCCACATCCAATGTGAAAGAATACAACAATTATGCAGCCTCCTCCTCTAGTTGGGTGTTTACTTTTCCACCACTCTTCGTGATTGGATGTGGCAGGACGGCAGAGCTTAGATCTGATCCATTCGTTGGTTGTGGGGTTGCTTTGTTCTGTCTATCTCATGCTGTTCCTCCTGTTTGACAAGCAAGTAGCCCTGTATTGTAGCTTCACCAGGTTGACACCTCATAGTTAGATACACCTGGTGTTGCTCCTGGCATGCCCTCCTGCACTCCCATTGAATCAAAGTTGATCCCCTGGTTTGGTGATAATGGCAGAATGGGGAGGTATGCCGGGCCATGAGGTTACAGATTGTGTTTGAATCCATTTCTACTGCTTCTGATGGATATAACTAATGGATGTAACTAATATCATCAATATAATTAAACATCGTACTGTACTTCACAGGAGCAGTATAAAGCCTGTCCTTGGCAACTGAAAGCACATTCGCTATGCTAAAGTGATTAAAATTGGTGAGATCACAATGCTAGGGAGAGATATGAAAATTTGGATGAGAATTTTATTCATTAAATCTGTTGCTATCATTCCTCAATTCATTGATATTGGCAATGAGATTCATGAAGGGAATGTGATGATCCACAATCATTTCACCAAAATGAAAGCCATTAGCAAATGATGTTCCCTTCACGCATCTCTCAACAGATCTGGGTGTTGTAATGGACCTCAATCAGTTTCTGTCCATTTCTCTTAGTCGGCACACTATTGTTCCACGTCATTGGAAATTCCAGTAAGTGCTCCTCATCTGCACGATGTCTGTGGTCATTTAGAAGATCTTTCCTTACACCAATGACTAATTGAAAGGAAGTCTCTGTGAATGTTCATCATTTAACCTTGTCTCGAATTGAGCAGAAAGACTTATAGAAATGTGTCTGCTGAAGGAGTGATGGGAACTGATTCAGAAGCCATGTTTCAAAGGAAATTGGAAATGTAATTGAAGGGGAAAAAAGTGCAGGGCCCAGAAAGAGAAGACGAATGTGAAAAATTAGACAGCTCTTTCAAAAAAGCAATACAGGCACAATGGGCTTCTGTCAGTAAGTAAGAAAGTACGGTAAAGTCATTATAGTCCCATATGACCATAGGCTGCTTTCCTTTTTGAGGGGGAGAGCTGATTGGTGGTGGTTTAACCTGAGGGTCACCACACCTCAGGCGAGGAGCAGGGTTGAGAAGGCGGGGCCTTCATGAATAACCTCAGCTGGCACGGGAATCAAACCCACCCTGTTGACCTCACTCTGCATCATGAACCTGGGCCGGGATTCTCCCGGGCCTGGCGGGGTGGGGGGTCCCAGCGGGATGGAGTGGTGTGAACCACTCCGGCGCGGGCCACCCCAAATGTGCGAATTTCTCCGCACCTTTAGGGGCCAGGCCCTCACCTTGAGGGGCTAGGCCCGCGCCGGAGTGGTTGGCGCGCCGCCGGCCGGCGGGAAAGGCGTTTGGCACCACGCCAGCCGGGGCCGAAGGGACTCCGCCGGTTGGCGGAAGTCCGCGCATGCGCAGGAGCATCAGCGGCTGCTGACGTCATCCCCGCGCACGCGCAGGGGGGGGGGGGGGGGTGGGGTCACTTCCATATCGGCCATCACGGAGGCTATGGCCGAGGCGGAAGGGAAAGAGTGCCCCCCACGGCACAGGCCCGCCCGCGGATCGGTGGGCCCCGATTGCAGGCCAGACCACTGTGGGGGCACCCCCCGGGGCCAGACCGTCCCGCGCCCCCCCCCCCCCAGTACCCTGGAGCCCGCCCGTGCCGCCAGTCCCGTCGGTAAGGTAGGTGGTTTGATTCACGCCGACGGGGCTGGTATGACAGCAGCGGGACTTCGGCCCATCGCGGGCCGGAGAATCGCCGGGGGGAGGGGGGGGCCCGCCGACTGGCGAGGCGTGATTCCCGCCCCCATTGAATTTTTGGTGCCGGATAATTCGGCAGCTGACGAGGGCGGGATTCACGCCACCCCCCGACAATTCTCCGACCCGGCGGGGGGTCGGAGAATCCCGCCCCAGCTGTCCAGCCAACTGAGTTCAAATGATGATGTATGAGTCTGCGTTTAATTTACTTACTGTTGACTGTAGCTTAGGCAGCTCAGCCTCAATGAATGATATTCAGGTGACATTTCTTAAAACTGTCCCATGATCCCGTTGCAGCACTCTATTCTCCCAAACTTCACAAAGCACTTAGGAAAGGCAGTGGGTTAGTGGTATTGTCACTGGACTAGTAATCTAGAGACCCAAGGTCCTGCTCTGGTGATCCAAATTCATATCCCCCTATGGTAATTGTGAAATTAAATACAAATCTGGAATGATGGGCCGAATGGTGGCTGTGAAACCATTGACGATTGTTGTAAAAATCCGTCTGATTCACTAATACCCTTTAAATCGGCTCCCTTACGTGGTCTGGCCTACATATTACTCCAGACCGATAGCAATGTGGTTAAGTCGTAACTGCCACTCAGTTCATGAGCAATTATGATGGACAACAAACGCCTTCAATGGCTTGTCACCAATCTATGCACATCATTGGTCCAACAAACAACAATGAGATGGGAGACAGATTCTATTGACTGAGGGAGGAATGTTGGTCAGATCACTACTTAATCTCCCTGCTGCTCTTCACATCGTGCACAAGTAGATTTAATGTCCACCTGAAATGTTCGATGGGGCCCTCAATGTAACAATTCAAAGGATAGTATCTCCAATGATGTAAGAATTCCTTCGATGCCACATTAGATTACTGTGTGTGTTGCAGCTCTTGAATGCAGACCGTTGTGACTCAGGTGACAATGCTATCGTCTGAATCAAATGAAAGAGAGAGGCATTTCAACAAGGGGTAGCTAAAAACATGGGGGGTGTGGAGTGGGATTCTCCGTCGGCCGACTCCAAAATCATGAATCGCGATTGGGCGGAGAATCGGTTTCGATGCCGAAATCGTGGAAGGGAACGGGTTCATGTCAAATCGAAATTCTCCGGTGCCTCGATAGTGGCGTCAATGCGTTCCACTCCGCACATACAGTAAACGCCATTGGCATATCTTTAGAGGGCCTGACTTGGTATTCTCTGGGGCCTCCGTGCTCCTCCGCCTCCATTGGGGGGAATTCCTGACAGCGACATTAACTTATGCTTTCAAAAATCTTGAAACAGGTGCCGTGGCTGATGAGGGAGAGGAAGGGGTATGGAAAGCGTCCAACATCGCCATAGTTTGCTGACAGTTGTGTCGCTGACTTGGGGGCTTCTGCCATGTCTGGGGGGAACAGCGGGGGGTGGCCAGGAGGTGGGTCTTGTGGTTGGGTAGGACAGGCTTAGAAAACCATTGTCGCAGCCTGCCAGGCAGCCATGTGGCTGCGCAAGCCGCTGACTGCCCACTATGAACCTAGCACCTCAGGTCGTATGGGTGTCCCCACAGGCCACCCCTCAGAGATGCCCTCTGGCCCCAACTGACTCATCAACAGGATGAGTGCGCTCCAGCGCAACCAGTGCTATCTTATCGGCTGGGATGAGCGTGTGTGGGGAGTGGAGTGTTAATATGTGGCTGCAGATCGTCAGCCTCTCAAGTATCAATCCCGACCCTGATGAATCCGACATCGTTTTCCATTGGAATTGATCGTATTCCACGTGCTGGTGGTGCTAGTCCCTCAGTGGTCATTAAATCGGTCCAGTTGCGGTGCCAGTTTTGCTGTCATAGAACTCCACAACTTCTGTCCACGACTCCTGCCCCGGCGTCAACACTTAGTCTCAGGAACGGAGAATCCGACTGGGGTTATTTTAGTGAACCATTTTACTGAAATACAGAACTGAACATGACACAGTCCCATGTACCCTGTACCTCGTGCATAGAGAAGATCAAAGATAATGAGGTGTTTGAGAGAATTAGAGGATTTGATAGTGAGGAGCTATTCCTGCTGATGGGGGAGTTCGTAGCAACCGGGGATATCTTGAAATTAGAGCTCAGTCATTCGGGTGACAGCAGGAAGCACTTCTTCGCACAAAGGGTATTTGAAATTTTGAATTTTCTTCCAACAAAATGGATGGGCAGGGGGAGCAGTCGGTTGAAAATGTCATTGTTGATAATTCCCAGGAGCCGAGACGTGGTTAGGGGATCTAGTGGAGATGTGGAACAGACTGAATAGCTCTGCGGGAAAGCAGGATGGGCTCAGTGGGCCAAATGGCCTCCTTCTGCACCGTAAACGCAGCTAGCCATGCAAAGGTCCATGGGCGGGATTCTCCGTTCCCGCAGCCGGCCAATGGGGTTTCCTCTTGTGGCCACCTCACCTCAGGAAACCCGCGGGCGTAGGTGTGCTGCCGACGGAATGGAGAATCCTGCCGGCGGAGAATCTCGCCGCATATATCCCAGCGAAACCCGAGGATCGTGCTGGCAGGAATGGAGAGACCAATAAATTCTGGCCCTTGTTCCTAATCAAAAAATGTTTATTAGGCGATGTTAATGACGGAGATGTAGTTAAGAGACTTATTTTTAATAAATTTAGAGTACCCAATTATTTTTTTCCAATTAAGGGACAATTTTAGCGTGGCCAATTCACCTCACCTGCACATCTTTGGGTTGTGGGGGTGAAACCCACGCAGACACTGGGAGAATATGCAAATTCTACACGGACAGTGACCCAGGGCCGGGATTCGAACCGGGTCCTCAGCGCCGTAGGCAGCAGTGCTAACCACTGTGCTGCCATGCCACCAACTGGAGTTAAGAGACTGATAGGCCAGGATCTATTTGAATGGCTTGAGCGTCAGAATTGCGTGTTCCTGGATCTAAAACCCTTCGCAATGTCATTCACGAATCAAATTGCTTCTGATATCCCAAAAGATAACAACTTTTGGGACATGAGCTTCCAATCAGCCGAGAGCGAGCTTGCGAAGAATTTTCCTCACTTAGGCCGGAGATTAAACCAAGGCCTTCTCTGCCCTCTCAGCTGAACATTATAAATCCCAGAACAGTGTTTCAAAGAAGAGGACAAGTAGCCTTTCCAGTGCTTGGCTCACACCCTCCTTCTCAAGGGCAATTAGGGAAGAGCAATAAACATTGGCCCAGCCAGCAGCACCTAAACCTTGTGAAATAAAATTTTAAAGAAATTATCACTCAACCAGCATCAATAAAGTGACCTGGTCATTATTGCATTGAGCTTGCTGTACACAAATTAGACGCCTTGCCTCCCATGTTACAGCAGTAACAGTACTGAAATAGTACATAAATGGCTAGAAAGCAGTTGGGACTTCCTAAGGTCGTGAAAGGCACTGTATAAGTGTAAGCCCTTCTTTTTTCACTCTGCTTAGTGCTGTGTGGATGAGAGAATTTTTCCGATTTTGGAGCTTTAGCTTTTAAAAGGCTCTGACCTGAGCATGCACATTTCAAACAGGGATAAAAACAGCTAGGCCGTGATTCCAATGGAAAAATGTAACACTTCTCTGTGGCGGTTCCAACTCTGATCCAGGCGCGCTTGCCCCAATTACCATCTACACTGAAGCAAATCCTCTTAAACTCTGATCTTGTCAGTATGAGCCGAGATTACCGCCTTAACGTGCGGGGATTGAATTCTGATCTTGACGCTATTACTGCCTTTGTGTGCTCATCAATGAGATCGTAGAGAAAGGCTGGAGAGTCAAAGGTACACAGGCAGTAAACAGTGAGTGCAAACTAGTTTCTATCTCTTTGTGAAAGTGCTTAGTGTGGATGCTTCATTAGTCCCCAAAGGGCCCAGGAACCGAGTACACGCTGGAAGCCACACTGCTGTCATATCATGGGCTCGATGATAATAATTCATGCTGGGTCTCATCCCTCACTGAGCACAGACAGGCAGAAAGGAAAGGAAATAATTCTCAGTGGGTTCACTCCACCTCTCCCCAGTGTACAATTGCTGTCTCTACCCTCGTTTCCCTTATTTTCTTATTTTCCTTCTTTCCCCATGAGCTTTCATCTGACAAAGGCATTTGGTAACGCTTTCCTGTCAGGAATGCTGTGAAAACTGATCTATATTCATCCAGCAATTTTTTCGGAACTCAATAAAAAAGAATTGTGCGTTGCACTAGAAAGCAATTCTTACTATTTCCCCCGCTCCCTCATTTTTCCCAAATTTGTCCTGCTCCGCAATTCAACAAGAAATTAGATTGACAGTGAGATAATAGTGTCTGAAATTCCACTTGGCGCTACCGTAGTACAGACATTAACCCCTTCCATTTGAAGCAATCTAACATCCCTATTACAACAGGACAGCACGGTAGCATTGTGGATAGCACAATTGCTTCACAGCACCAGGGTCCCAGGTTCGATTCCGACTTGGGTCACTGTCTGTGTGGAGTCTGCACATCCTCCCCGTGTCTGCGTGGGTTTCCTCCGGGCGCTCCGGTTTCCTCCCACAGTCCAAAGATGTGCAGGTTAGGTGGATTGGCCATGCTAAATTGCCCCTTAGTGTCCAAAGATGTGCAGGTTAGGTGGATTGGCCATGCTAAATTGCTCCTTAGTGTCCAAAGATGTGCAGGTTAGGTGGATTGACAATGCTAAATTGCCCCTTAGTGTCCAGAGATGTGTAGGTTAGGTGGGGTTACCAGGCTGTCGGAACAGGGTAGGGGTGTGGCCCTGGGTAGAGTGCTCTTTCGGAGGGTCGGTGCAGACTCGATGGGCTGAATGGCCTCCTTCTGCCCATCAGGGATTCTATGGATTCTATCAACCTCAATGATGTCAGGGTCAGCGTTCCAAGGCAGGTACAATCCTGGTGTAAGGACTCAGCAGCCCACCAGTGTGGTTTTACCAAGACCCAGCTTTGTAAGTACAGGTGCCGGTTCACACACAGCACGTTCCCGAAAGCAGCACTCTGCAAATGGCCAGAGAAGCTCAATTTTATGATGTTCACTGAGAGAAAAATATTTTCTTTTCTCTTTATTCTTTCATGAGGAGTGGGTGTAGCTGTCATTTGTCGCCCATCCCTAATTGCCCTTGCAAACAGTATCTTGCAAGGCCATTGTAGAGGCCAGTTAAGAGTCAACCGCATTGCTGTGGGTCTGGAGACATATGTAGGTCAGACCGGGTAAGGACGACGGATTTCCTTCCCTATGAAAGAACATTCGTGAACCAGATGGGCTTTTTCAACAATCGAAGATAATTATCATGGTCACCATGACTGAGTCGAGCTTTATATTCCGCACGGGCAGCATGGTAGCACAGTGAGCAGCACAGTTGCTACACAGCTCCAGGGTCTCAGGTTCGATTCCCGACTTGGGTCTGTGTGGAGTTTGCAAGTTCTCCCCATGTCTGCATGGGTTTCCTCCGGGTGTTCCAGTTTCCTCCCACAGTCCAAAGATGTGGGGGTTAGGTGGATTGGCCATGATAAATTGCCCTTAGTGTCCAAAAAGATTAGGTGGGGTTACTGAGTTACAAGAATAGAGTGGGGGTGTGGGCTTGGGTGGGGTGCTCTTTCCAAAGGCCGTTGCAGACGCGATGGGCCGAATGGCCTCCACTGCACTGTAAATTCTATGATTTATCAATTGAATTTAAGTTCCACCAGCTGCCTTAGTGGGTTGGTCCATGGACATTAGCCTGGGCTTCTGGATTACTCGCCCAGTGATGCTAAAACTATGCCAAGATCTCCCTGCCAAATATTGACCAGGGCACCAGAGACAATTCTACCACGCTTTTTCAAAATAGCCCCATGGAATCTTTTATATCCTCCTGAAAGGGCAGGTAGGGCCTGATGTGTTGGGTGCTCTGGATCCGTGGAACACATACAGGCCACCAACACTTAAAACAATACAACACTATTTTATTCAGCTAGAAACTGTTGAACATACTTTCACTGTGGGTTCACACGATGTTAGATTAAACTAAAGACCTATGCCTGTCCTAACCAGTCTATGCACTCAGCACATGGTGAAGATCTGTGCTGTAAGCTGTAAGCTCTGTCCTTCAGAGAGGCTGCATCCCGAATGAGCGGGAACTCTGATGCTCTCTGTCTTTGTAGTGAGTGTGCTCTAACTGGTGATTGGCTGCGGTGCTGTGTGTGTTGATTGGTCTTGCTGTGTGTCCATCAGTGTGTGTGTCTGCACCATGATATACTGGTGTATATTATGACAGGGCCCTCATTTAACACGAAAGACAATACAGCCCTTATTCTGCTGGAGGGTGCATCTAGAGCTTTCTGGGCTCAAACCACGATAACCGACAAAATTCTGACTCAGAGTTAGGAGTTCTAACCACTGAACCCCAGCTGACAAGTTGCACGGGTCTTTTGTTGTTGTTGCAAGTTTCCATTCTTTCTCCCGCTCTCCAGGGGCTGGTTTAGCACAGTGGGCTAAATAGCTGGCTTGTAATGCACAACAATGCCAGCAGCGCGGGTTCAATTCCCGTACCGGCCTCCCTGAACAGGCGCCGGAATGTGGCGACTAGGGGCTTTTCACAATAACTTAATTGAAGCCTACTTGTGACAATAAGCGATTATTATTATTCCAACAGGGCGAAGCTTGGGAGGTTCGGAAAGCCAAACGTCCAGGTGACCTCCACAAATGTTTATGCCCTGGCAGTTTAATGAACCCTCTCGCTGAGCGTCACCTCAAGCCGGGCTGCTTTGATATCTCATTTTCAATTCAACCTCTGCCTTGCTTTCTCTGAAAACCGGGATTGAATTTATTTAGTTTGATCGGATTGTTAAAGGGCAGCGTTCAAAAATTGCAGAGGTGCATCATTTGGTTCAGCTGAAGCTGATCAGCAAATCACAAATCATGAACCAAGAAATTAATCTTGGTGGATTCAGCTGTATAATACGTCCATATCATAGCACTGTTCCGCACCAGGTTTTTTAATTGGGACAGGTCAACCTTCGATACTGAGAAGTTTCAGTAGAATTATTACCCAACTGTCCCAGATATAATAATGGATTTTTCAGTGGACTTTCTGACAATTAATCTCCGCCCGTTAATGCTTCTCCCAGCATATCAAGAGTCACCTCAATGCGAAAAGCAATTCACAGGGTGAAATGCTTTGATATATTTGGTGGTTTTCCTCTCTTTAACAACGAGGCAAATAGATTTCTCTATGGGAGATGTTTTTACATCATTTCAAATTAAAAAGACAATAGTGATTAATCTAAAGGTGGAAGAGGAGAGTGGAGGTTTGTGCTTGTTTCTAAGAAACACGTTCCCAGTTTCAATCCAGTACGGACAGAATTGGCCGAAACAGCGCAGAAGATATGAGAGTTTCAAACCTAAGTAATCGACACTCAAAATGACTTACGCTTGTGTTTTCCTTGAATTTTTAGTTGGTTCAAGATTCAGGTTGAAATAGTGAGATTCTGCTGATTGCGCTGATTTAGAAAGATTCTTCCAGTAGTTGTCTGTCATAGAGAACTTGAGTGTTGTTGAACAAAGAGTCAGGCCGCCAAAGTTTTTCATCTTAAACTCTGCAAGACAGATGCAAGAATAGAATTTACAGTGCAGAAGGAGGCCATTCGGCCCATCGGGTCTGTACCGGCTCTTGGAAAGAGCACCCCACCCAAGGTCAATACCTCCACCCTATCCCCATAACCCAGTAACCCCACCCAACACTAAGGGCAATTTTGGACACAAAGGGCAATTTATCATGGCCAATCCACCTAACCTGCACATCTTTGGACTGTGGGTGGAAACCGGAGCACCCGGAGGAAACCCACGCACACACGGGGAGGATGTGCAGACTCCGCACAGACAGTGACCCAAGCCGGAATCGAACCTGGGACCCTGGAGCTGTGAAGCAATTGTGCTATCCACAATGCTACCGTGCTGCGGTACGCAGAATACCACATTTTGAAGGGAACAACAATTTATGTTGCATGAGAAAAGGATGGAGATGGGTTGGCAAGCTGACGCTGATTGGTCAAGTTGTTGCCAAAGAGAACTTTTTTTAAAAAAAATAATAATAATCTTTATTAGTATCACAAATAGGCTTACATTAACACTGCAATGAAGTTACTGTGAAAATCCTGCCTGGACATGTTTCTTTTGCCTACAGAGGACAGGTCCCACTATATGTAGCTTCTAGCATGTTTAAGTGAGTGTGACTGATCATCCTAAAGTGGTTTATAGTGTAATTCTAAGCTCAGCAAGTGCTGACCAATCACGGAATCACATCTAATGTTGGACATTGTGTTTTGAGTTTTGTAAATTTGAGCAACAGACGAAACTTGCAATTTCACACTGCTACTATGCAGGAGCAACACAAGCGGTATTTTGCATTAACAGGGTTCTGCAATCAAGCAAAAGAGATGCTCTGCCTTCCACACAAATGAGTAGTTTGGTATGTGAACTTCACTGTCGCACAATTCCAGAAACAATGTCAGTACTTGGGCTATGCGTCCCAATGACTGGCAGATTGTTTCAAACAATATGTCCCTTTGATTTTTCGAAATAGGCAGAGTATACTATACGTAATCAACCAGCCTGTGCTTGGAAAACTCAGAGAACATAATGTCTAACGTTAAATGTGATTCCAACATTGGACAGCACTTGCTGCACAATCCCGAGTGTGCTGAAAATGACACGAACACTCAATTCAATATTATCAGTCAGGTTCAGAAAGTGACTTACTTAAGCTTACTAGAAGCTACACATATTCATAGGCAGGGACCCATAATCTGCAGGCAAAAGTAACATGTCCAGGATTGTACCCTATTTGAAGTAAAACATAGGGGACCGGAGTTTCCTTCTGCATTCTCCATGGCATTGCCTTGACCATCAGAGTCAACTTGCCAACCAATCAGCACCCTTTTCTCCTGTGGTATAAATTGGTGCTCCCTTTGAAATTTGGCATGCTTGCCTTGTCCCTAATGAGTGCAATATGAAAAGCTTTGACAGCTTGGCTCTTTATTTCCAGCAAGACTTAAGGCTTTTCAAATTGAGTTCATTCGTTTAAGTGCACAGACACTCGTCGGCACATTTTTAAAAGTTTTCACATCAAAAAATATGTAATTTACCAAGAAAACGATGACTGTACATCAATGAAATTATTAAAGAGTTCATTATGGATGAAATTAAAAATGAAATGAAAATCGCTTATTGTCACAAGTAGGCTTCAAATGAAGTTACTGTGAAAAGCCCCTAGTCGCCACATTCCGGCGCCTGTTCGGGGAGGCTGGTACAGGAATTGAATCGTGCTGCTGGCCTGCCATGGTCTGCTTTAAAAGCCAGCGATTTAGCCCAGTGTGCTAAACCAGCCCTTTCTGAAATCAGGGACGAAATTCTCCATTATCGGCGGAAAGTCCGCCGATCGGCGCAAAAAACGGCGCAAATCCCACTTGCGTCACGTCATAAAAATGGGCCGATAGTCTGCGGCCCGAAATGGGCTAGCAGCGACGTAATGGGATCCGCGCTTGCGCAGTGGTTCACGCCGTGCAGCGTCATACGCGCTGCACGGCGTGACGGCTCATAAGGCCGCGCAGCTCCCCCCCACCCGACCGGAACAGCCGACCGCAACACCCGACTTGATGGCTGGCCGTCGCTCAGCCCCGAGGTTCGAGTCACGCGATGCGGAGGCGCTCCTGGACGCGGTGGAGCAGAGGAGGGACGCCCTGTATCCCGGGCACGGCCGCAGAGTTGCCCCACGCCACAGCCGGCGTCTGTGGAGGGAAGTGGCAGAGGCCGTCACCGCTGTGGCCCTGACACCACGGACAGGCACCCAGTGCCACAAGAAGGTGAACGACCTCGTCAGAGCAGGCAGGGTGAGCCTCCCCCATATCCCCCCTCCCCCATATCCCCCCCTCCCCCATATCCCCCCTCCCCCATATCCCCCCTCCACCATATCCCCCCTCCCCCATATCCCCCCCTCCCCCATATCCCCCTCCCCATATCCCCCCTCCCCCATATCCCCCCTCCCCCATATCCCCCCTCCACCATATCCCGCCTCCCCCATATCCCCCCTCCCCCATATCCCCCCCTCCCCCATATCCCCCCTCCCCCATATCCCCCCTCCCCCATATCCCCCTCCCCATATCCCCCCCTCCCCCATATCCCCCCTCCCCCATATCCCCCCCTCCCCCATATCCCCCCTCCCCCATATCCCCCCTCCCCCATATCCCCCCCATATCCCCCCTCCCCCATATCCCCCCTCCCCCATATCCCCCCTCCCCCATATCCCCCTCCCCCATATCCCCCCTCCCCCATATCCCCCCTCCCCCATATCCCCCCTCCCCATATCCCCCCTCCCCCATATCCCCCCTCCCCCATATCCCCCCTCCCCCATATCCCCCCCTCCCCCATATCCCCAAGTGAATCCAGCCCTAACCTTAACCTCTGCAATGCACGCGCAACCGATGGCGTGCATTCATATACCTGCCTAACACTGTTGCCTTTTACCCCTGCCACCACCACCCCCCCCCACAGGAGAAGCGCGCACACAACAATAGGGAGCATGTGAGGACTGGAGGAGGGCCCGCTGATGAGAGGCCACTGACCGTACACGAGGAAAGGGCCCTGGAACTGGCTGGCGGACCTGAGGACCGGGAGGTTGCTGATGCAGAGGTCGGGGGCCCACGAGCAAGTGAGCCATCAACAGCCCGTCCCCATAACCCCCCTCCCCTATATCCCCCTCCCCCGTATCACCTGATCACTGCCTGATGTCTAACCATGCATGCTTCATTGTGTATCGCAGGACCAAACGTCCAGGCACCCATCCCCGCAGATGCACACCGCCCGCAGGATGCCCCTCGGAGACCACAGGAGACGGAGAGACCCGCACCCTCCAGCATGCGACGCCCGCAGGATGCCCCTCGCACACCACGGGAGACGGAGAGACCCGGACCCTCCAGCATGCGACGCCCGCAGGATGCCCCTCGCACACCACGGGAGACGGAGAGACCCGGACCCTCCAGCATGCGACGCCCGCAGGATGCCCCTCGCACACCACGGGAGACGGAGAGACCCGGACCCTCCAGCATGCGACGCCCGCAGGATGCCCCTCGGAGACCACAGGAGATGGAGAGACCCGCACCCTCCAGCATGCGACGCCCGCAGGATGCCCCTCGCACACCACGGGAGACGGAGAGACCCAGACCCTCCAGCATGCGACGCCCGCAGGATGCCCCTCGGAGACCACAGGAGACGGAGAGACCCGCACCCTCCAGCATGCGACGCCCGCAGGATGCCCCTCGCACACCACGGGAGACGGAGAGACCCGGACCCTCCAGCATGCGACGCCCGCAGGATGCCCCTCGGAGACCACAGGAGACGGAGAGACCCGCACCCTCCAGCATGCGACGCCCGCAGGATGCCCCTCGCACACCACGGGAGACGGAGAGACCTGGAGCAACAGGGAGACGACACCCCCGTCACATGCGGGAGCGACCACCCAGCGATGAGGGGGGCAGCCACAGGCCCCCGTCACATCCGAGCCAGGACACCACTACCCAGGACACCACTATCCAGGACACCCCTACCCGGGACACCACTACCCAGGACACCCCTACCCGGGACACCACTACCCAGGACACCCCTACCCGGGACAGCACTACCCAGGACAACCCTACCCGGGAAGACGAAATACCGGACAGTGACTCAGAGTGGATGGGTGGAGACGAACCCCCACCCCAAAGTGCCATGGAGTCAGAGTGGGACGAAGAGCACGACACAACGCCACTGCTGTCACCAACACCCTCCACCATCGCAGAAACACTCACCACGGTTGGGCACTTTAGTGATGAGGCGTCTGGTACACTCACTGGTGCGCACAACACAGCCGTCCCGGTACAGCAGGTGGAGGTAGGAGCAGCAGAGGGACCGGGTGGTCGGAGGGCAGCCCAGACCAAGCGAACATCTGCCGCCCAGATGGATCCCGGGTTCCTGCAGTTACCACACCCACACATAGATCCGATGCAACCACCGACACGGAGACGAGCGAATAGGGTGACGGGTGGCTTGCGGCGGCTGCGGTCGCAGGTGGATGAGTCCACCCGCGTCCAGGAGCTGGGAGTGGTCCCGGTCATGCGCGCCACCCAGGCTGACACTGCACGGGTGGCGTCCGCGGTGGAGGCAATGGGTGCGACGGTGTCAGACATGGGGAACGGTTTGCGAGGCCTGGGGCCTTCCGTGCAGGCGGCGTCTGTGGCCCAGGAAATGGCTGCCCTCTCACAGAAGGCCATGAGCCAGTGCCAGCGCCAGATGGCAGAGGCGCTCAACGCCATAGCCCAGTCTCAGCAGGCCATGGCCCAGTCTCAGCAGGCCATAGCCCAGTCTCAGCAGGCCATCGCTGAGGGCATCGGCGCCAGTGGCCATGTGCAAGCTGGCGTCGCACTGTCACAGACAGGGTTTGACAACCCCCTAGGCTCCATGGCTGCAAACCTGCAGACCCCTGTCGATACCAGCACGGGCTTCCAGGACTGGCAGCGCCAGATGTCGGGGGTGCGTCGGATGGCCAGTCCGTTCGCATCCCCCACCCATGTAGAGGCCTGGGGGCCATCGGGCACCCCGAGGGAGGAGGAGGTGGTGTGGTCCGTCCCGGCTCCCTCTGTAGGGGAGGTCCCGGTACACCGCGACACCTCGGACACCCCCCCTTCCGTCCCAGGTGCATCGGGTGGGCAACGGGCAGGACAGGCTGGCAGCTCGCCATCCCAGTCGCCCGGGCCGCAGCCTGGCCCATCTAGGCCAGGACGCCCCAGGAAACGGCCGCCAAAGGGATCCAGTGTCAGAGGGCAGGAATCACAGGAGTCCACCTCCAGTTCTGCTATACCATCTGGGGAACCACGTAGACGTAGTCAAAGGGCCCATAAGGCCAAACAATTAGACACTGAGTAAGTTGGCACGGGTGCAGGGCACAGATGAGTTTTAGGGGCTAGGGCACGTGCATGAACTCCTTTGGTTATTAAAGTCAATGTTACACCTACCGAAGCTGCCTTTGTGCTCTGTCCAAAGTGTACGGGCGTGTCATGTACGTTGAGCGCAAGTGTGTGTGTGACGGGTGGTCTTACCTCAGCCCCAGGTGAGTCTGCCCCCTTCCCCCTGGGCCGCCATCAACATCCCCCGGGCAGAGGACGGGACCCGTGCGCTGCAGTGTCACAGCCGCATGCAGGGATGGTCCGGGTGGATGGTGGTACTGTGGCCATGGGTCAGACATAGTCCAACGATGTAGAGCCAGGAGCTCATCGGAGGCGGGTTGTCATCATCCTCCATGGCCTGCGATAGACACGCGTCCACCCGCAACTGGGTGAGCCCGGCCCGTTGTGCCGCCGGTGGATCGGCAATTGGGGGGGGGGGGGTGTGCATGCGGGTGGGGTGTGTGGGGTTGGGGAGGGGGGTGAGGGTGCTGGGTGGGTGGATGGGTGGGGGGTGTGGGTGGTCGGCTGTTGCCATGGTGTGCGGTCTGTGGCCATACTACCCGATTCCCACGCCCATCTAGTCAGTGAAGCGGGCGTCTATCAGTCTGTCCCGTGCCCGCTGGGCCAGCCGGTAACGGTGGACAGCCACCCGCCTGTGTCTACCCCGTCTGCCCTGACCATTGCCCCCATCCCCCTCATCTGGGGAGGACTGCGCCTCTTCCTGCTGCTCCTCCACTCCGCCCTCCTCTGCCTGCGGCACATCGCCCCTCTGCTGGGCTATGTTGTGCAGGACGCAGCACACCACAATGATGCGGCCGACCCTATCTGATCGATACTGGAGGTCGCCCCCAGAGAGGTCCAGGCACCTGAAACGCATCTTCAGCACGCCAAAGCACCTCTCGATCACTCCCCTTGTCGCTACATGGGCATCATTGTAGCGGTTCTCCACCTCATTGCGTGGCCTCCGTATAGGCGTCATCAGCCACGATCGCAATGGGTAGCCCCTGTCGCCCAGCAACCAGCCCCTCAGCCGGGGATGGCGTCCCTCGTACATGCCGGGGATGGATGACCGCGACAACACGAATGAGTCGTGTTCACTGCCTGGGTGACGGGCGCAGACGTGCAGGATCATCATGCGGAATAGGTCCCCTTCCTATTAGTGAACACGGCCCTGTTCTCTGCAGGTGGCCGCACCGCGACATGCATCCGATCGATCGCGCCCTGGACCATGGGGAACCCGGCAACGGCAGAGAAGCCCACGGCCCGGGCATCTTGGCTGGCCCGGTCCACGGGGAAGCGGATGTAGCGGTGCGCCATGGCATAAAGGGCATCTGTCACTGCCCGGATGCACCGATGCACCGATGTCTGCGATATGCCGGACAGGTCCCCACTCGGTGCCTGGAATGACCCCGTTGCATAAAAGTTCAGGGCCACCGTAACCTTGACGGACACGGGGAGAGGGTGTCCCCCGCCAGTGCCACGCGGTGACAGGTGTGCCAGCAGGTGGCAGATGTGTGCCACGATTTCCCGGCTCATCCGGAGTCTCCTCCTGCATTCCCGGATGGACCCCCCCCCAACCTCCACCCCGGCACGGACCCAACCCCCAACCTCCACCCCAGCACGGACCCCCCCCCAACCTCCACCCCAGCACGGACCCCCCCCCAACCTCCAACCCAGCACGGACCCCCCCCAACCCCCAACCTCCACCCCAGCACGGACCCCCCCCAACCTCCACCCCGGCACGGACCCCCTCCCCAACCACCAACCTCCACCCCAGCACGGACCCCCCCCCCAACCTCCACCCCAGCACGGACCCCCCCCAACCTCCACCCCGGCACGGACCCCACCCCCCAACCTCCACCCCCCAACCTCCACCCCGGCACGGACCCCCTCCCCAACCCCCAACCTCCACCCCAGCACGGACCCCCCCCAACCCCCAAACTCCACCCCAGCATGGACCGCCCCCCCCCAACCTCCACCCCAGCACGGACCCCCCCCCCAACCTCCACCCCGGCACGGACCCCACCCCCAACCTCCACACCAGCACGGACCCCCCCCCCAACCTCCACCCCAGCACGGACCCCCCCCCCCAACCTCCACCCCAGCATGGACCCCCCCAACCCCCAACCTCCACCCCAGCACGGACCCCCCCCCCAACCTCCACCCCAGCACGGACCCCCCCCCAACCTCCACCCCAGCACGGACCCCCCCCCAACCTCCACCCCGGCACGGACCCCACCCCCAACCTCCACCCCAGCACGGACCCCCCCCCCAACCTCCACCCCAGCACGGACCCCCCCCCCAACCTCCACCCCAGCACGGACCCCCCCCAACCCCCAACCTCCACCCCAGCATGGACCCCCCCCCAACCTCCACCCCAGCACGGACCCCCCCCCAACCTCCACCCCAGCACGGACCCCCTCCCGGCACTCCCCCGGAGCCCAGCCTACTCTAACCACCCCCCCCCCCCCCCCCGCCGCACACATACACACACAAGCCGAGACACACCTCTCCTCATGCAATCAGTCTGCGGCAATGCCATCGCCTGCCCAGAGCCAACCCCCCAGGCCGTCACTCACCTCCTCGCTGGTCGGCGTGAGCCTGGAGCACCGGGTCACGCCGATGAAAAGGAGGTTTAATTCACGTCGACGTGAACGGTCATCACGTCGACGGGACTTCGGCCCATCCGGAAGGGAGAATATCGGCAGGCCGAAAATCGGCTGCCTTGTGCAGACCCGTGACATTCTCCGCGGCAGCGGCGCCATTAACGCCCCGCCGACTTTTCTCCCTTCGGAGACTTCGGCGGGGGCGGGGGCGGGATTCACGGCGGCCAACGGCCATTCTCCGACCCGGCGGGGGGTCGGAGAATGACGCCCCAGGTTACCCACAAGTGGGTCACTGATTAAAAATACTTATTTTTTGCTGATAAACCCCATTTTCAGCTGCATTAATAAAACTATAACAGGTCACCACTCTTAAATACATCAAGGAATACTTTTTAATGGAGAGAAAATGAAAGAAACAGTTAAATTCTGTTACAAAGCTAAATGGTTCTGGTTCATGCAAGATTTTATGTTTCTGATTACACAAAGATTTTTAGCAGAAACTTGAAGCCAATCCACACAATTTAAACATATATTGGGACACAGTTTCACTGTTGTAACCAAAGTGAGAACTTCATCTGCAAACTTTAGAATGCAATGCACATATAGAGCTGATATGATGAGTAATTTGCAATATGCCAAGGATATTCCAAGCAAAAATAATACCTTGTGCCTACAAAATAAAATATCATATGAAAAGGGAAGATTGAATGTGTCATGTGAGAGTACCTTTAAGAAATGGGTGTTTATAAATAGGTGTGTATACAAATATCTGTAGTGAGAGTACCTTTAAGAAATGGGTGTTTATTACTGCAGTGATGTCAGAGAGTGGGTGGAGCTGGGCTGTCTGTCAGCTTTTTACTTTCGTTTTAGGCTGTTTGCTGCAGGGTGTGTTTTAGTTTTGTTTTCAGTGTGGGAGCTGAAGCCAGACAGAGCAGCTGTACTGTTGATCTCTCTGCCATGAAAAGACTATCTCTTGATCATTTGGTGAATTCAGAATTATAAATGTTCTCAGTAGTGAATGTAAACCTAATGTGCTTCTGTTGAAAGGTCTTCTGGATGTTGTTTGGGAAGTTATTAAGGATTACTTAGTGTTGTATTCTTTGGGGGTTGTATTTGAATTAATGGTTGCCAAGATGTTCACTGTATGTTTCAAAAAGGTTAACTTGAGTTCATAGAATAAACATTGTTTTGCTTTAAAAATTACTTTTCCATTTCTGCTGTACCACAGCTGTAGAGTGGGCAGCGTGTTCCCCATACCACAATCTACTAAAGGTTGTGGGTCAGGTGAACTCCATGATAAACTTTGGGGTTCTCTAAACCCTGGCCCATAACAAATGCAGGCAGGACGCAAAACTACCATGTTTTTTTTTAAATTTAGAGTACCCAATTCATTTTTTCCAATTAAGGCGCAATTTTAACATGGCCAATCCACCTACCCTGCACATTGTGAGGTGAAATCCATGTAGACACGGGTAGAATGTGCAAACACCACATGGACATTGACCAAGAGCCAGGATCGAACCTAGGACTAGTGCTAACCACAGCGCCACCGTGCTGCCCAAAACTACCGAGGTTTTAGTGATTCGTTGCTCGCAGCTTCTAGGTGGTACTCAGCGACCTTTCCAAAGAGTGAGAGAGAGAGTGAGGGGAAGGGGATATTGGGTAACTTGGAAAAAGAATCTGGATTGCCGATAATGCTGGAAAGAAAGAACAGACACTACAACAGGGAATCAAAAGGGAAGGCAGTGGCATAGTGGTGATGCCAGCACGCTAGTCGTCCAGAGGCCCAGGTTAATTCTCTAATTGGCATTGGTTTGAATCCCACATGACAGAGGCTGAAATCCCCAAATTCATTGAATAAACAGTGCAAGTAAAGCCATCATTAACGTTCGCTTAAACAAAAACTCCAATTGGTTCACTAATGCCCCTTTAGGGAAGAAGATATGACTGCTGGCTTTAGAAGTTATAAAGGAGTCCGGGAAGGAGAGTCAAAAAATTGTTTATTGCTGAAAATAAAGGGCAGGTTTCTCCGTCCCGCCGCGCAAGATTTCTGGTTCAGCACGCCGTCGGGAGTCTTCGTTTCACCGGTTAGTCAATGGGGTTTCCCATTGTGGGGCAACCCCACGCCGCCAGGAAACCCCCGGGCTGCCGGCAAAACAGAGCATCCTGACAGCGGAGAATTCAGCCCCAAGTATTTACAAGTCCCAGTCCCAGTTGGGACTACTCTGCAGCCGGATCCTACGTGGGCCACTGAATTGACTAGCACATTGAGGAGCGGAGACCCCTCAGCGGGGGAGCTCGCACTCAACCAGGCTCTTGGGGAATTAATCAGGTCATCCCCGTGAGTCCTGTGGGAATTATTATACTGACCTGTGACCCCTAACCCGCAATGATTCAGCTAAATCCAAAATGGCCGAACATAGCACTTTTCTTTCACCCATTTCTCCAAACTAATCTTGAACTCTGTAAATTTGGACCCATCTAAACCACTGCTTCCCCTTTCCTAACCTGTAACCCATTCTCTCATCACCTATATTAATTATTACCTGTCCCAAAAAGGCAGAAATGCCTCAAGTTTAAAGTTCTCATCCTTGCCGTATCATTTCTTTGTCACCTCCTCTAGCCCTTCAGCCCTCCAAGATTTATTTTGTTTTGCCATTGATGGCTGCGCTTTAATCTACCTAGGCCTCAAATTCTAGAACCCTCCTCACTAAACTTCTCAGACTCCCTTTGTTCCTTTAAGATGTTCCCTGAAACCTCCCTTTTTGACCAAGGTTTTGGTTACCTGCCCAAAAAGCTCCGTGTCTGGCTGTGTGTCAAATCTTCTGGATGTCAAAGAGTTTTGGGTTGTGTTATTTGCTTAAAAGTGACATGTAAGTGTAAGTTGCTTAGATACTTCCCCCCTCAGTCACTAATCATGAGATGAATTCCACAGCCTTGCATAAAGTCGGTCACAGGAAAGAGGTTTCCTGTGCCCTATCTTCTAAATCACTTACATTTAAGCTTGTATTGATGTAGATGCTGCACATATACTGCGAGTCAATCAGCAAGTCAGTGAGCACCTTCCAAACCCATGACCGCTACTGTGATAACCTGCACGGCACACAGGCGTCTGGGTTGATTGTTTTCTCCACGTGACTCGAGGAGTAAGAGTTCCCCCCTAATTACGGGGATGACACCATGTTGCATATAAGGTCAGACAGGGTGGCCTGGTAGCAGACTGGTTAGCACTGTTGCCTCACAGCTCCAGGGTCCCAGGTTCGATTCCCGGCTTGGGTCACTGTCTGTGCGAAGTCTGCACTTCTTCCCGTGTCTGCGTGGGTTTCCTCCGGGTGCTCCGGTTTCCTCCCACAAGTCCCAAAAGACGTGCTGTTAGGTAATTTGGGCATTCTGAATTCTCCCTCAGTGTGCCCGAAAAAGCGCCAGAATGTGGCGACGAGGGGGTTTTCACAGCAACATCATTGCAGTGTTAATGTAAGCCTTCTTGTGCCAATAAAGATTATTATAAAGATTTTTATAAATTCCTCACGGATGAAGAGTGAGAAATACAAAAATACATGGTTATAAATGCAAAAAGATATTTGGAGAAAGGTTGGCCAGTCTGCAATCTAACCATTGAAAGTCACTAAGATTGTCATTAAATATATTTCAACTTAACACAATACATTTTGTATGTGACCTTGAAGAATCTTTGAAATCTTTCTACCTCCATAAAGCTTGCATTATTAATCTAGATTTTATGGTAATTATTACAGTTTCAGGGTCACCAAAACAGCACAAATTTAATTACAGTTTTAAGAGAACCTGTTTTCGTCTCAGTTTCTAACACCTGTATTCAATAATACTTCACAGTTGCATTGAGCTTTGTATTTTATACTTGAATCATTAACTGAGAACGCTGGTGCTTTCCTTTTCATATTGTCCCTGATCTTAAATGATAAATATGCAATGATTTTTTTTTTCTTTCGCAATACCCTTAAAACTTGAGCATTGTGTGGTTTTACATTATAAATATCAGCCTTGGTTTGGTACTGGCTCTTCCCCCTCTGACTAATCAGCTATTAGATTAAAGTCCCAATCCAGCCCTCCTGCACACATTCACGGCTGTACTGAAAGACTGCTACACTATTGAAAATGACGACTTTCAGTGAGATATTAAACCAAGATCATGTCTGCGGTCTCAAGTAGTCACAAAGGAGTCCATGACGCAATTGTGAAGCAGAGAGATTCCCCTTGGTGTCCTAGGAAATTGTTATTCTTCCTCAACCAGCATCAGTGAAAGAGACTGGCTGTTCATTTACACCCCCATGCCATGTGTGGGATCTTGCGGTTTGAAGGCATCGCTAGCTGGCCCACATTTGTTGCCCATCCTTAATTTCCCCCAACTGAGTGGCTTGCTCGGCCATTTCAGAGGGCATTTAAGCGTCAACCACATTGCTCTTCTGTCTGGAGTCGGATGTAGGCCAGGCTCGTGAAGGACGGTAGATTTCGTTCGCTAAAGTGAACCTTATTGAGTTCTTTGAGAAGGTGACTGAACAGGTAGACGAGGGTAGAGCAGTTGATGTGGTGTATATGGATTTCAGCAAAGCGTTTGATAAGGTTCCCCACGGTAGGCTATTGCAAAAAATACGGAGGCTGGGGATTGAGGGTGATTTAGAGATGTGGATCAGAAATTGGCTAGCTGAAAGAAGACAGAGGGTGGTGGTTGATGGGAAATGTTCAGAATGGAGTACAGTCACAAGTGGAGTACCACAAGAATCTGTTCTGGGGCCGTTGCTGTTTGTCATTTTTATCAATGACCTAGAGGAAGGCGCAGAAGGGTGGGTGAGTAAATTTGCAGACGATACTAAAGTCGGTGGTGTTGTCGATAGTGTGGAAGGATGTAGCAGGTTACAGAGGGATATAGATAAGCTGCAGAGCTGGGCTGAGAGGTGGCAAATGGAGTTTAATGTAGAGAAGTGTGAGGTGATTCACTTTGGAAGGAATAACAGGAACGCGGAATATTTGGCTAATGGTAAAGTTCTTGAAAGTGTGGATGAGCAGAGGGATCTAGGTGTCCATGTACATAGATCCCTGAAAGTTGCCACCCAGGTTGATAGGGTTGTGAAGAAGGCCTATGGAGTGTTGGCCTTTATTGGTAGAGGGATTGAGTTCCGGAGTCGGGAGGTCATGTTGCAGCTGTACAGAACTCTGGTCCGGCCACATTTGGAGTATTGCGTACAGTTCTGGTCACCGCATTATAGGAAGGACGTGGAGGCTTTGGAGCGGGTGCAGAGGAGATTTACCAGGATGTTGCCTGGTATGGAGGGAAAATCTTATGAGGAAAGGCTGATGGACTTGAGGTTGTTTTCGTTGGAGAGAAGAAGGTTAAGAGGAGACTTAATAGAGGCATACAAAATGATCAGGGGGTTGGATAGGGTGGACAGTGAGAGCCTTCTCCCGCGGATGGATATGGCTGGCACGAGGGGACATAACTTTAAACTGAGGGGTAATAGATATAGGACAGAGGTCAGAGGTAGGTTCTTTACGCAAAGAGTAGTGAGGCCGTGGAATGCCCTACCTGCTACAGTAGTGAACTCGCCAACATTGAGGGCATTTAAAAGTTTATTGGATAAACATATGGATGATAATGGCATAGTGTAGGTTAGATGGCTTTTGTTTCGGTGCAACATCGTGGGCCGAAGGGCCTGTACTGCGCTGTATTGTTCTATGTTCTATGTTCTATGTTCTATAAGGTTCCAGGATCAGGTCGCATTCCAGTGTCTGAGCGCAAAACTCTCGGTGACCATTCCAGTGCAGTACTGAGGGAGTGCTGCACTGATAGTGATGGTCTGTCAGGTGAGGTGTTAATGTGGATATAAAGGATATTTATGAACCAGATGAGATTTTACAACAATCAGCAATAGTTTCATGATCCAGATTTATATTGAATTCAAATTGAACCGTTTGGTATGGTAGGATTTGTACTTGGGCCCCCGAGAGCATTGTCCTTGCTCGATAGATAATTGGTCAGGTGACAATACCACTAAACCACCACCTTTTTTGCCTCATGTCCACAGCAATGACTACACAGCAGAAGGAATTTGAAATGTCCTGAGGACATGGCAGCCAGCTTTTGTGTCGTCTGTGCCCAGTCGGGAAACACAGTTGCTTCTGAGTCATAAGGTTGAAGCCCCATTCCACTGCCTGAGCGCAAATATTTAGGCTGCCATTGCAGTACTGAGTACAGCAGTACTGAGGGAGTGCCACACTGAAGGTGGGCTAGATTCTCCACCTTGCACTGTCGGTAGTGGAGTTCCCGATGTGGCAGAGAATTCAGCTTCGGGGAGAAAACAGGATGGGCACCCATTTGCATCTTATTAACGGGCCGGGCACCTTATTCTCTGGGCCCGCGTGATTCTCTGGTGCTCTGGCCCGGGAATCACGTGGGCGAGAATTCGTGTAGGTCCTGACAAGTGTCTATTTGACGCTGTGAACCTCGCGGTGGGCTCTGGGGGTAGGTTTTTATGAAGGGATTTTCCCCCAAAGTCCATTGGAGGCCCACTGTTCCCCCACCACAATGCAAGGCCTGCCCATTCCACCCCTACCAGACCCCTCCCACCGCTCCCCACCACAGACCCCCTGATCAAAGAGCCCTCCCACAGACCCCATAAGTAAAGGGAACAGCTCCCAGAGACCCTCTAAATAACGAGACCCCTCCCCCACAGCCTCCCCAGAAGAGAGAGTCTTGTCAGGAAGACCCAGTAGAGAAACCACTGCCTGGAAGCCCCCCAGAGAGACCCCAGCTAGAGGGCAGTCCAGACAGTGGCAGTGAAACAAATCACTGCTTTAACACTCACCTGAGCAATACATCGGCTGGCTCAAACAAGGAAGCAGCACCTGTCTGTAGTGATCTCTGTGTATCAATATACATGATCAATGTATGTAAAACTAGTACAGTCAATTCAACACTTGATGTCTTACTATTAGATGGTATAAAAAGGACGTTCCCGCTCTTTCTGGGAGAGTGTGCTTCAGGAGAGAGAAGATAAGACATAGAATAGCTAGAGAGAGAAGTAATAAGTGACTTCATTATTACATTGTATAGTTAGTTCATTATCTTTACTGTATTTTATTTTACTAGTTGAGTATTAAGTAAAAAGGACACACAAATATTATTTATATTGCTCAATAAATTAGTTCAAAAGAGTAATGTACTTTATTACACAAGGTAATATAACACTGTCAATGCCTGGAAAGGGAAAATCAGTCAGCTGGGTTTAAACCCCCTCAGGTCTTTGATCTGCAAGCTTTTCATTCATTCATTTTACTGGACTGTGATTGACATATTCCAGACACACTCAGCAGTCAGTATTGTTCCATTCATCTCCCTTCACGGTCCAGTAACTTTGAAGTGGCCAGCTGAGAAACTAAGGGCAATTTTATAAACACCAAGCTTTGATTGACAGCTCCTGGGCCACTTCAAGTGCTGTTAGTTCTCTGATGGGGTGGGGTCAGTGGGGGAGTGGGTGGAGTCAGCCCTGTACTGTGACCCAGAAAATCCTGGGAGGGGGGCCTGAATTGCGCTGCGGGGTACAGCCACGGGACCTCGCTATCAGACCGCCTGCTCAAAATTACATGGCTAAGGATTGGGAATCGCTTCCTGCTTTGCGCTCCCACTGGGAGTGTAAATCAGATGCAACTCAGCTTTGGCAGGAGAATATAGGGCGGGATTCTCCGTTGCTTGACGCCGATATCGTAATTGTCGATTGGGCAGAGAATGGGCTCCCGAGCCCAAATCGGGGCCGGCGCCAGTCTGACACCGGTCAGCCATGCTCCGCCCCCTCCGAAATAGAATCATCGCGCGTGCGCCGTACACCATTGCAACAGTGTTGGCGCATCATCGGAAGGCCCTCATGCGATGCTTCACCCCCGATGGGCCGAGTTCCTGACTGCGCGGGGCACGTGGTCTCAGCGGTTGAGAACCCGGCATGGCGGTTGCGGACACAATCGGCCGGGATCCATGCCGCTGGCCGGGGGGGGGTGGGGGTGGGGGGGGTGCTTCCATGAGGGCTGGGGGGACGGGCGGGTTCTGGCCAGGGGGTGGCCTGTGGGGTCGCGGGAGACGGGTTGGGTCCGCTGAAGGTCGTCGCCGTGCACATGTGCGGCCAGGGACCCGGCCATTCTCCGGCCGATTTTGCCGCGAGAGCCGTGGGTTTCACCCGGCGCCGCTGCTTGCCCTCCACCAGTCCCGGAATCGGTGAGGGTACAGCGCCGATTCTGGCATCGAGCCGGCACTTAGTGCTGAAACGGAGAATCCAGCCCATAGTCTCCCAAATGGAAAATCCTGCCCCCTCTCTTTTGGGTGAGATATTAAATTAAGGCGACATTTCCCTGTTTAGGTGGATGTAAAAGATCCCACGCCACTATATGAACATACAAATTAGTAGCAGGAAAAGGCCATTCAGCCCCTCGAACCTGCACAGCCGTTCAATATGATCATGGCTGATCTGATTGCGGCCTCAACTCCATATTTTGCCGACTCCCGATAACCTTTGACTCACTCAACAGTCAAGAATCCATCTCCCTCGGCCTTAAAAATTTTCACTGCCCCTGTCTTGCCTGCTCTCTGGAAAAGACACTTCTAAAGACTCACAACCCTCTGAGGGAAACAATATTCTTCTCATCTCCGTCTTAAGTGGCAGATGTGTTATTTTTAAACTATGTCCCCTTGTTCTAGTCACTGCCACAAGGGGAAACATCCTTTCAGCATCCACTGTCAAGACCCCTCAGGTTTTTATGTTTCAGTCAGATCACCTCTCAGCTAGAATTCGGGGGCATGGCCTCAAAATAAGGGGGAGCAGATTTGGGACTGAGTTGAGGAGGAACTTCTTCACCCACATACCTTCTTAACTATCTTGTTAACCTGTCCTGCCACCTTCATGGATCTGTGGACAAACGATCCAAGATCTCCCTCTGTTCCTCTGACCTTCTTAGTGACCTGTCATTCATTGAATACTGCCTTGTCTTGTTACTCATTCAAATATGCATCATCTCACACTTTTCAGGGTTTAATTCCATCTGCCATTGATCTGCCCATCTGACCAATCCATCGATATCCTCCTGTAACCCACTGTCATGACAATCTCCGTGTCATCTGCAAACTTGCCTATCATCCCTCCTATTGCTTATATATATATATCATGAACAGTAAGGGACCCAGCCCAGATCCTTGTGGTACGGCACTGGACACTGGCCTCCAGTTGCACAAACAGCCTCCTACCACCACCCTCTGTCTCCTATCACTAAGCCAATTTTGAATCGAACTCGCTACGTTGCTCTGGATTTCATGTGCTTTTACCTTCTTTCTCAGTCTCCCTTGTCAAAGACTTTGCTGAAATTTACATAAACAACATCGACTGCACAACCCTCATCTACACACCTGGTCACCTCCTCAAAACATTCAAACAAATTTGTCAGGCATGACCTCCCTCTGACAAGGCCAAGGCCTGATCAAACCTTGCCTCTCCAAGTGGAGATTGATTCTGTAATTCAGAAGTTTCTCCAATAATTTCCCTACCATCGACATGAGAGATACTGGTCTGTAATTCTCTAGTTTATCTATACCACCCTTCATGAAAAGTAGAACCACATTAGCTGTTCTCCAGTCTTCTTGTACCTCCTGTGCGGCCAGAGAGGAATTCAAAATTCCGAGGTCAGAGCTCCTGTAATTTCCTCCCACAGGCTGGGATCCAATTTATCTGGGCCTGGGGATTTGTCCACTTTTATGCCTGCCAAAACCTCCTCACTCCCTGTGCCAAACGGCTCAAGAACCTCACAGTCCATCTGTCTGAATTTTGCACCCATGTGCTCTTTCTATATTAATATTGTTCATTATTATTCTTCACTAATATTGTGATTCTGCTACTTAATTATAATCTTCAAAGAAAAACGTTTTTTTAAACACCTCGTTAAGATATGACTGATATTTTGAACATAATGAGCAATTTGTTGCCAGACACATCTCCCAACCCTTGGTGGTTCAGGCACACAGCTGAAGGGGAGAGTGGGCAGTTGATTTTTTTCCATTTCAAAGTCCCAATGTTAGGATCAAGCACATTGTTTTAGGTACATCACCCTGAGAGTATAACTTCTAGTCTCTGATAATTGGTCAGAGCCACAGCGTGCTGCTGTTCCAGTGCGATATTCCCACAGCTGGAACAAAAATAAAAGCACCTGATAGCTCATTTTGAAAGGACTAAAGTGTTTTAAAGTCAATGAAGTACTCTTGAAGGGCAGTACACTGTCGTAATGATATGACTGCTAAGACAGCAGCCCCTACAAACAGCAATGAGTTAAGAATAATCTGTTTTCTATTGATGTTGTTGGAGGGATAAAATTTGTTCAAGGCTTCACGTCTCATCCACAAGATACCAGCCCTATCTATTTTTAAATTCATTTATGGGATGTTGGTGTCGCTGGCTAAGCCAACATTTATTTCCCATCCCTCATTGCCTTTGCTTGAGAAGGTGATAGTGAGTTGCCTTCTTGATTCGCTGCAGTCCCTGAGTTGTAGGTATACCCACTGAGCTGTTAAGGAGGGAATTCTAGGGTTCTAGGAATAAACGAATGACTTGGGTAAGAGTAGGGCCAGTCAAGGACAGTAGTGGGAAGTTGTGCTTGGAGTCCGAGGAGATAGGAGAGGTGCTAAATGAATATTTTTTGTCAATATTCACACAGGAAAAAGACAATGTTGTCGAGGAGAATGCTGAGATTCAGGCTACTAGACTAGAAGGGCTTGAGGTTCATAAGGAGGCGGTGTTAGCAATTCTGGAAAGTGTGAAAATAGATAAGTCCCCTGGGCCGGATGGGATTTATCCTAGGATTCTCTGGGAAGCTAGGGAGGAGATTGCTGAGCCTTTGGCTTTGATCTTTAAGTCATCTTTGTCTACAGGAATAGTGCCAGAAAACTGGAGGAAAGCAAATGTTGTCCCCTTGTTCAAGAAGGGGAGTAGAGACAACCCTGGTAACTATAGACCAGTGAGCCTTACTTCTGTTGTGGGCAAAATCTTGGAAAGGTTTATAAGAGATAGGATGTATAATCATCTGGAAAGGAATAATTTGATTAGAGATAGTCAACACGGTTTTGTGAAGGGTAGGTCGTGCCTCACAAACCTTATTGAGTTCTTTGAGAAGGTGACCAAACAGGTGGATGAGGGTAAATCAGTTGATGTGGTGTATATGGATTTCAGTAAAACGTTTGATAAAGTTCCCCACGGTAGGCTCCTGCAGAAAATACGGAGGCATGGGATTCAGGGTGATTTAGCAGTTTGGATCAGAAATTGTCTAGCTGGAAGAAGACAAAGGGTGGTGGTTGATGGGAAATGTTCAGACTGGAGTCCAGTTACTAGTGGTGTACCACAAGGATCTGTTTTGGGGCCACTGCTGTTTGTCACTTTTATAAATGACCTGGAGGAGGGCGTAGAAGGATAGGTGAGTAAATTTGCAGATGTCACTAAAGTCGGTGGAGTTGTGGACAGTGCGGAAGGATGTTACAAGTTACAGAGGGACATAGATAAGCTGCAGCGCTGGGCTGAGAGGTGGCAAATGGAGTTTAATGCAGAAAAGTGTGAGGTGATTCATTTTGGAAGGAATAACAGGAAGACAGAGTACTGGGCTAATGGTAAGATTCTTGGCAGTGTGGATGAGCAGAGAGATCTCGGTGTCCATGTACATAGATCCCTGAAAGTTGCCACCCAGGTTGAGAGGGTTGTTAAGAAGGCGTGCGGTGTGTTAGCTTTTATTGGTAGAGGGATTGAGTTTCGGAGCCATGAGGTCATGATGCAGCTGTACAAAACTCTGGTGCGGCCGCATTTGGAGTACTGCGTGCAATTCTGGTCGCCACATTATAGGAAGGATGTGGAAGCATTGGAAAGGGTGCAGAGGAGATTTACCAGAATGTTGCCTGGTATGGAGGGAAGATCTTATGAGGAAAGGCTGAGGGACTTGAGAAGAAGGTTAAAAGGTGACTTAATTGAGGCATACAAGATGATCAGAGGATTGGATAGGGTGGACAGTGAGGGTCTTTTTCCTCGGATGGTGATGTCTAGCACGAGGGGACATAGCTTTAAATTGAGGGGAGATAGATATAAGACAGATGTCAGAGGTAGGTTCTTTACTCAGAGAGTAGTAAGGGCGTGGAATGCCCTGCCTGCAACAGTAGTGGACTCACCAACACTAAGGGCATTCAAATGGTCATTGGATAGACATATGGAGGATAAGGGAATAGTGTAGATGGGCTTTAGAGTGGTTTCACAGGTCGGCGCAACATCGAGGGCCGAAGGGCCTGTATTGCGCTGTAATGTTCTATGTTCTATGACCTAGCGACAGTGAAGGAACAACGTTATATTTCCAAGTCAGGACTTTGAGTGATTTGGAGGTGAACCTTCAGGTGGTGGGGTTCCCAGGTATCTGCCGCATTTGTCCTTCTACATGGTGGGTTTGGAAGGTGCTGCCTCAGGAACCTTGGTGAGTTCCTGCAGTGCACCTTGTAGATGGCACACACGGCCGCTACTGTTTGTTGGTGGTGGAGGGAGTGAATGTTTGTGGAAGGGGTGCCAATCTAGTGCGGCTGCTTTGTCCTGAATGGTGGAAGCTTCTTAAGTGCTCTTGGAGCTGCACTCATCCAGGCAATTGAAGAATATTCCACCACACTCCTGACTTGTGCCTTGTAGATGGCTTTGAAAAGTCAGGAGGTGAGTTAGTCACCACAGAATTCCCAGCCTTTGACCTGCTCTTGTAACAGTTAGTCCAGCTCAGTTTCTGGTCAGCGGTAACCCCCAAGATGTTGACAGTGGCACCTCAGGGGCAAGTTTTCACTTGCCAACAAATTATGGGCGCTCTCCTGGATTTGTGAGAGGACGGAGAATTTCCAAACGTATTTCGTGCAGAGCTCTTACAGAAGAGACTTCCATCAGCTTGGACTGAATTGAACTCTTGGGGAGAAAAGAAAGAGTAACCGCTCATTATGTGTTCCAACATACTTGCAGAACCTTTTACTAATTCTAGACAGAGGTAAGTTCTGTTGGTTCCCAACCTCTGTGTTCTTTGGGATCGCTTTGTTATTTCACCTCACATCTATACCCACACCCACCCACCCCAATGTCCATCCCACCTTCTTCTCCAGATTCCACAGCCCCAGCTGTTGCACCAGGGGTCTCCTTTGGGAAGGCAGTGCCATAATGGTATTGTCACTGGACTAGCAATCCAGAGACCCAGAGTCATGCTCTGGGGACATGGGTTCAAATCCCACCATGGCAGATGGTGGAATTTGAGTTCAATTTTAAAAACAAATCTGGAATTAAAAGTCTAACGACGACCATGGCAACCATTGTCAATTGTTGTAAAATTGGGGCTGGTTTAGCACAGGGCTAAATAGCTGGCTTTCAAAGCAGACCAAGGCAGGCCAGCAGCACAGGTTCAATTCCCGTACCAGCCTCCCCAAGCAGGCGCCGGAATGTGGCGACTAGGGGCTTTTCACAGCGACTTCATTTGAAGCCTACTCGTGACAATAAGCGATTTTCATTTCATTTCATTTTTTCATTTCAAAATAAACTCCATCTAGTTCACTAATGTCCTTCAGGGAAGGAAATCTGTCATCCTTACTTGGTCTGGCCTACACTGACTTTTAAATTCCCTCAGGGATGGGCAACACTTGCTGACCCGGCCAGCGACGCCCACACCCCATGAATGAAGAAAGAAAAAAGAAACTTACCTTTTCCAAGTGGCCACGTTGATGAGTGCTGGCTATATCAATAAGCTATGAGGTATGTTACAGGCAGAACCTCCAAGGGAAGCAATGGCCATTGTTAGCATATCTGTCTGCCTCTCTCGTGACTAATTACTATTAAAAGCAGCCCTAATAAAAATATTGTGTAATCCCTGCCATTAATGAGTGACGCTGGAATCTTATCACTGTGTGGCTCAGTTGCGAGCACCTTGCTTGTGAGTCAGAAGGTTGTAGGTTCAAACCCCACTCTGGACACTTGCGCAGAAAACCAAAGGTCACACCGCTAACTCAAAGGAGAGTGGAAGCAACGTTTTTGCATTTGTTCAAGGCAGAGCTGGAGAAATTCATGATAAACAAGAGGTGAAGTAGACAGGAGGGTTCAGTCAGTTCAGCCATGATCTTGTTGAATAGCGGAGCAGGCTCGAAGAGCTAAGTGGCCTACTCCTGTTCCTCGTTCATATGTTTGGATATCCGGTGTTTTGATTGTGAAGGTGGCTCGAAGAAACCACCATTGTTTATCTTCATTAGAGTCTGTGATTGACCCCATAGTTGATTTTGCACCATGGCTGATGAATCCCAGGGCTGTACCTGTCTGGGCTCTGTTCTGCCCCACTCCTGCCGGCCCTCGGTCTCAGCCTCGGGCAACCACCTCGAGCATCACCATCCTGCTCTGGGTCCGAGAGAAGCTCCACCCTGCCCAAATTCTGACCCCAGCATAGGCGTCGCCCCACGATACACTGCATGAGTAGGACAGAGTAAAGAGTCAACCTGTTGGATCTGAAGGGGAGCAGGGAGGGGTGCATCCTGGGACAGAGACTGTGTGGGGGTTGGTGGGAGAGTGCCTGGTATTCCACTGGTTCATAAGTGGCCACTTTATTTTCTCTTCTTTAGGAAGTGCATGTTTTAATTAGAGTCAGAAAGGGCCGTCGATTCAGCCAACAATTTTACTGCCCGTTTACTTGCAGTCAGAAAGCTCATTCTAAACAGGAATTGGATGTTGTTTGGCAATATTACTCTCCCGCTTATGTTTTTCAGTGTTAAATAAAGGACAGCCATAAATACAAGACTAAAAACATGTAATTCAGTTCATTATTGTGAGGTAGATTGAATTAGTTTCCATCCTGTAACATTCTAAACTGCTTTATTATGCTAACCTTATAAATTACAATCCAAGCATGCTTCATAATTTAATTTGCAACAGAATTGCCAATAAAAAAAATGGTATCTTAGGAAACCACTCAAGATATACAAGATGTGTCAACGGTTGAACGATGGTGAATGTAGCTTAATAAGGACAGATGTAAAATGCAATGCATAGGGGAAAACTATTAGTTAGCACAAGCAAAATAACAGAAGGCCTGCATTTCTCTCGTGCATTTTGAAACTTCAGCGTGTCCCGAAGTACGGGACGTGCTGAATCAAAGACAGAAGTTGGTGGACAGTGTCAACAGTGCACGCGGAGAACTCCCCTGCTCCACTTAGAGTAGAAGCATGCATCATATTACACCCACGTTAGAGGACAGAGAGGGCATCAGTTTGACGACTAATCTGGAAGATGGTGGGTGAAATCTTACACTCTGTGCACAGCGTGCTGCCTCAGGTGATAAAACCAACCTTAGCTCTCCAGCTGCACAGCCGAGCCTTCTCTCCAGATTTAATGGCACTCTGTGCACACAAAACCCGGACAGTGTGGCTTTGCCATCTCGCTGGTGGAGCCGGCAATCCCAGGCCTGCAGAGATGGGGGAGCCCTTATTAAAGCTGAAAAAATAGTCCTCACCCCACTACGGATATGTGGACCCTCTCCCCTCCTTCAAAAGCACCGGGGCAACTCTCCCCATGGCTAAGTGGTCCCCATGACCCTCCTCCCCCCAACACATAAAGGGAATCCTCCAAAATGGAGCTCCCCAGAGTGCCCACCCTTGGAAATGCCCCCATGGTAGGGCCACCATGGCACTGCTAGGTTGGCACTGCCAGAGTGGTACAGACAGTCTGGCACTGACAGGTTGGCACTACCACCAGGCTGGCATTGCCGATGTGCAGGGGGTAGGGTGTGTCTCCCCCCCCTCCCCAGCCAGCCCCCCCCCCCCCCCCCCAGGGACTATGCTTACCGTTGCATCCCCATCGGATTCCTTCGAATGCTTCACGTTTCGCGAAAGTAGTTGCACTCTCGGTCCCCCACTGTCCCCAGTGCACTCTCGGGCCCCCACTGTCCCCAGTGCACTCTCGGGACTCCACTGTTCCCAGTGCACTCTCAGGCCTCTGCTGTCCCCAGTGCACTCTTGGGCCCCCACTGTCCCCAGTGCACTCTCGGGCCCCCACTGTTCCAGTGCAATCTCAGGCCTCCACTGTTCCCAGTGCACTCTTGGGCCCCCACTGTCCCCAGTGCACTCTCGGGCCCCCACTGTTCCAGTGCACTCTCAGGCCTCCACTGTCCCCAGTGCACTCTCGGGACTCCACTGTTCCCAGTGCACTCTCGGTCAACCACTGTTCACAGTGCACTCTCAGACATCCACTCTTCCCAGTGCACCCTCGGGCCTCCACATTTCCCAGTGAACTCTCGGGCCTCCACTGTCCCCAGTGCACACTCGGGCCTCCACTGTTCCCAGTGCACTCTCGGGACTCCACTGTTCCCAGTGCACTCTCGGGCCTCCACTGTTCCCAGTGCACTCTCGGGACTCCACTGTTCCCAGTGCACTCTCAGGACTCCACTGTTCCCAGCGCACTCTCGGGACTCCACTGTTCCCAGTGCACCCTCGGACAACCACTGTTCACAGTGCACTCTCGGGCGTCCACTGTTTCCAGTGCACTCTCGGGACTCCACTGTTCCCAGTGCACTCTCAGGACTCCACTGTTCCCAGCGCACTCTCGGGACTCCACTGTTCCCAGTGCACCCTCGGACAACCACTGTTCACAGTGCACTCTCGGGCATCCACTGTTCCCAGTGCAGTCTCGTGCCACCACTGTTCCCAGTGCACTCTCGGGCCTCCACTGTTCACACTGCATTCTCAGGTGTCCACTGTTCACAGTGCACTCTCGGGCATCCACTGTTCCCAGTGCAGTCTCGTGCCACCACTGTTCCCAGTGCACTCTCGGGACTCCACTGTTCCCAGTGCACTCTCGGGACTCCACTGTTCCCAGTGCACTCTCGGGACTCCACTGTTCCCAGTGCACTCTCGGGCCCCCACTGTTCCCATTGCACTCTCGGGCCCCCACTGTTCCCATTGCACTCTCAGGCCCCCACTTTTCCCAGTGCACTCTCGGGCCTCCACTGTTCCCAGTGCACTCTCGGGCCTCAACTGTTCCCAGAGACTCCACTGTTCCCAGTGAACTCTCCGGCCTCCACTGTTCCCAGTGCAGTCTCGGTCAACCACTGTCCCCAGTGCACTCTTGGGCCCCCACTGGCCCCAGTGCACTCTTGCGCCGCCACTGTTCACAGTGCAGTCTCCGGCCTCCACTGTTCCCAGTGCAGTCTCCGGCCTCCACTGTTCCCAGTGCACTCTCGGGCTACCACTGTTCCCAGTGCAGTCTCCAGCCTCCACTGTTCCCAGTGTACTCACGGGCCTCCATTATCCCCAGTGCACTCTTTGGCCTCCACTGTTCCCGGTACAGTCTCTGGCCTCCACTGTTTCCAGTGCAGTCTCCGGCCTCCACTGTTCCCAGTGCAGTCTCTGGCCTCCACTGTTCCCAGTGCACTCTGGGGCCTCCACTGTTCCCATTGCTGTCTCGGGCTTCCACTGTTCTTTGGCCTCCAGTGTTTCCAATGCACTCTCTGGCCCCCACTGTCCCCAGTGCACTCTTGGGCCCCCACAGTTGCCGTGCTGTCTTGGTCCTGAATTGTCCCCAATGCACTCTTGGGACTCCAGTATTTCCAATGCACTCTCGGGCCACCACTGTTCCCAGTGCAATCTCGGGCCTCCTCTGTTCCCAGTGCACTCTCGGGCCTCCTCTGTTCACAGTGCACTCTCAGGGCCTCCACTGATCCCACTGGAATCTCGGGCCTCCACTGTTCCCAGTGCCGTCTTGGGCCCCCACTGTTCCTAGTGCACTCTCGGGCCCCCACTGTTCCCAGTGCAGTCTCCAGCCTCCACTGTTCCAGTGCACTCTCGGGACTCCACTGTTCACAGTGCAATCTCGGGCCTCCACTGTTCCCAGTGCACTCTTGGGGCCTCCTCTGTTCACAGTGCACTCTCGGGCCTCCTCTGCTGACAGTGCACTCTCAGGCCTCCACTGTTCCTAGTGCACTCTTACGCCTCCACTGTTCGCAGTGCACTCTCGGGCGTCCACTGTTTCCAGTGCACTCTTGGGCCTCCACTGTTTCCAGTGCAATCTCGGGCCCCCTCTGTTCCCAGTGCACTCTTGGGGCCTCCTCTGTTCCAAATGCAGTCTCGGGCGTCCACTCTTCCCAGTGCACTCTCGGGCCTCCTCTGTTCCCAGTGAACTCTCGGGCACCCACTGTTCCCAGTGCACTCTCGTGCCTCCTCTGTTCCCAGTGCTGTCTCGGGCTTCCACTGTTCCCAGTGCACTCTCGGGCCTCCTCTGTTCCCAGTGAACTCTCAGGCATCCACTGTTCCCAGTGCACTCTCGGGCCTCCTCTGTTCCCAGTGCACTCTCGGGCCTCCTGTGTTCACAGTGCACTCTCGGACGTTCTCTGTTCCCAGTGCACTCTCGGGCCTCCTCTGTTCACAGTGCACTCTCGGACGTCCTCTGTTCACAGTGCACTCTCGGACGTCCACTGTTCACAGTGCAATCTCGGGCCTCCTCTGTTCACAGTGCACTCTTGGGCCTCCTCTGTTCCCAGTGCACTTTTGGACCTCTTCTGTTCCCAGTGCACTCGCTGGCCTCCTCTGTTACCAGTGCAGTGCAGCCTCGGGCCTCCACTGATCCCAGTACACACTCGCCACTCTTGTTGTGCTATTTCTACTCTTCCTGCTGTGCTTTCTGGTTTTGTCTGTTCTTACCATGCTCTAAGCCTTCCACTGTTCTCACTCTGCTGTGAACGCTCGATTGTCCTCTTTGCCCTCCACTGTTCTCACGTTTAAACCCCCAAGTGTTTAGGAAGCGACAGGATGCTGCAAAGGACCGAGTGGACCAAGGAGTGGAGTGCAAGGCCTAGTTTTGTAAGGGCCCCGAAGAATCCAGCACGAGTTTTAAGGATACAAAATAGTAACGTTTATTTACTATAACAATATATACATAACAGTAGCAGTGACTTCCCTTGCTACCTTCTCCTTCCTCCTGGTTCCTGGACTGGCCAGCTTATTTATAGTAGGAGTTTCTCCGCCCCTCTCATGGGGAAGTTCATACTCCCATAGGATTGTGGGATAGTCATTAGTCCCCAGCCAATCGTCAGTAGGCAGGTTATAACATCCCTCCATCCCCAAAGTCCAAGGAATCCACCGTAGGCCCTGGCGAAGGAAGACGTCAAACTCGTTTGGCCGCAGGCCGGATGCCATTTGCACGCGGCGCTGGATCAGGTGGAGTATAACGAGACGGAGACCGGCGCTTCCGTGATGAACGGCGCGATTATACATCCACGGCCTGTGGACCCGAGGATTCCCCCTCTGATTCATCCTGTGTCTCCATCTCGGAGTCAGAGTCTGCTGCCTCCGTCATGTCAGCGTCTCTATCCCCATTCGGTCCCGTCACGACCTGCGCAGGCTTCGAGTGAGGCACCAGTGGAAGATTTGGAGGACTACCTTCCCTTGTTTCTGGTCTTTGCCGCTGTTGAACTGAACTCCGGGGGCGGGGAATCTTTTGCGGGGATGATCTTCTGGACCGGACGTGGTCTACATGTTTTCGCTGGAGACGACCCTGGGCTTGCACTTGGTACAATATAGGGCCCGTTTGGCGAAAGATTACACCAGGAACCCATTGGGCACCACCAGCAAAATTCCGCACGAATACTGGGTCACAGGGCGCAAACTGCCGAATCGGACGATGCCGAGACAATCCCGGTCCCTGCCGTTCTTGTGTGCGGCGTACTTTTGCGCCAATGTCCGGGAAGACCATATTAAGGCGGGTGCGAAGTCTCCGGCCCATTAGGAGTTCTGCGGGAGCTACCCCAGTCACTGTATGGGGGATGGTCCTGTACGTAAACAAAAACCGAGCCAGTCTCGTGTCCATTGATCCGGAAGACTGCTTCTTTAGGCCTCTTTTGAATGTTTGCACTGCACACTCTGCCAACCCATTTGAAGCCGGGTGGTAAGGGGCAGTGCGGATATGGCGGATGCCGTTCGCCTTTGTAAACCTAGCAAACTCCTCACTCGTGAATGGAGTGCCATTATCCGTGACCAGCACCTCGGGGAGGCCATGCGTGCTAAATGATAAACGCATTTTTTCAATTGTTGCGCAGGACGTTGTCCCCTGCATCTTATGCACCTCCAGCCATTTGGACTGGGCGTCAATTAGTCGAAGGAACATGGATCCCTGAAAAGGGCCTGCGAAATCTGCATGTAAGCGTGCCCAAGGCCGCCCTGGCCATTCCCAGTGATGTAGGGGTGTGGCCGGCGGAAGCTTCTGATGCCCCTGGCAAATGGAGCAGTTTTGGGCCACCTTCTCAATGTCGGTGTCGAGGCCTGGCCACCAGACATAACTCCGGGCCAACATTTTCATCTTGGTCACGCCCGGATGCCCATTGTGCAAGTCTGATAATATCAGCTCCTGGCCTTTTTCCGGGGCAATCACACGCGTCCCCCACAAGAGGATGCCGTCTTCCACGCTGAACTCTGACAGCTTGGAGGAAAATGCCCGCAACTCGCCTGGGAGCTGTCTTATGCTGCCCACCATACAGGACTATGTGCTGAACCTTTGACAGGACTGGCTCCGTCTGGGTCCACTCACGGATCTGTGATGCCGTGACAGGCAAGGTGTCCATAAAATTTAGGGTTGCGACCACCTCACCGGTCGTGGGGGTCGACATGGGGCCGGTTGATAAAGGCAATCAGCTCAGTGCGTCGGCATTTGCTATCTGCGTACCTGGTTTGTGCTCCAGAGAATACTCATATGCAGCAAGCAACAAAGCCCAGCGCTGGATCCGTGCAGAAGCAATGGGCGGTATTGGCTTATCCTCTCTGAAGAGTCCCAGCAGGGGCTTATGATCAGTCACGATAGTGAAATGGCAGCCGTACACAAACTGGTGGAAGCGTTTCACCGCGAAAACCACTGCCAGGCCCTCCTTCTCGATCTGCGCGTACTTTTTCTCCGCTGCAGTCAATGTGCGGGAGGCGAAAGCTATCGGTCGCTCGGCCCCGTTCTCCATCTTGTGGGACAGGACAGCCCCAATACCATACGGGGATGCATCACATGTGACGAGCAAAGGCTTTCCCGGATCATAGTGGGTTAGTAACCAAGACGACGACAATTGTTGCTTTACCCGCCGGAAAGCGGTTTCTTGCGGCTGACCCCAAACCCAGGTGTGATTTTTCTTTAGCAGCAGGTGTAAGGGGGCCAGCGTAGTTGCCAGATTGGGGAGGAACTTCCCGTAATAGTTTACGAGACCGAGAAAAGAACGAAGATGCGAAGTGTCAGTCGGGGTGGGGGCATGTTGAATTGCACGCACCTTCTCTGCGACGGGGTGCAGACCCTCGCGGTCCACCCGATAACCTAGGTAGACTACTTCTTTTGCCTGAAATACGCACTTTGTGTGACGTAAACGGACACCAGCCTCCGAAAGGCGTTTAAGGACAGCCTCCAGATTTTCAAAATGCTCTTGCTCCGACGTCCCTGTAATCAACACGTCATCTAGGTAGACAGCCACACGTGGTAAACCTCTCAAAATGCCCTCCATAACACGTTGAAAAATTGCGCAGGCAGAGGATACTCCAAAGGGCAACCGTGTATATTCATACAGGCCCCGGTGTGTGTTAATTGTTACATATGGTCGGGAGGCAGGGTCCAGCTCCAACTGCAGGTAGGCGTGACTCATATCTAATTTTGTGAATGAGAGTCCGCCTGCAAGTTTCGCGTAGAGATCCTCTATGCGAGGCATTGGGTATCGGTCGAGTCGGGAAACTGTATTCATTGTAAGTTTATAGTCGCCACACAAGCGAACTGTGGCATCTGGCTTCATTACTGGTACAATTGGTGCTGCCCAGTCAGCAAAACGGACGGGCCTGATAATACTCAAACTCTCCAAACGAGTGAGCTCCCTTTCTACCTTCTCGAGCAAAGCGTAAGGCACTGGGCGCGCCCGGAAATAGCGCGGCGTGGCTCCTGGTTCAACTTGGATACGGGCTACGGCCCCTTTTATTTTCCCCAAACCAGGCTGGAATACCTCTGGGTATCGTCCTAGCTCCTCAGTCAACCCTCCAGAAACTGTTTGGAGGATGTGCTGCCATTGCAACCACAAATGGCGCAACCAGTCCCGACCCAACAGGCTGGGCCCATGGCCACGCACTACGATAAGTGGGAAACGCCCCTCCTGGCGTCCATAGACAACAGGGGTCATTGTAGTTCCTGCAATGTCCAGTGGTTCCCCCGTGTAGGTGGCCAACCTGGCCTGTGAGTCAGTTAATGTAAGGGTCTGTATACCCTGCTTGATGCGGTCGAATGTCCTCTGGGCGATCACGGAGACCGCTGCGCCAGTATCCAACTCCATCTCCAGCGGGTGGCCATTGACCCGTACTGTCACCTTAATGGGGGCCACACGGGGAGCTGCCACACAATGCAGCTGCAGGCAGTCGTCCTCCGTCTCCACGTCCTCAGGAGTGGTCGCCGCAGGTTCATCCACATGGAAGGTACGGCCTCTGGGCTGGTACCAGTTACGGCCCCTGGGCTGGTCCCAGTTTCGGTCGGAACGACGGCGCCTCTGACGTCCCCAGGACCGCCGTCCGCGACGGGGTCGGCGCCTACAAGTCTGACATGGACATGGCTCCTCATCCATTGGCTCTGGAGAAGGCTCCCTTCGGGGAGGAATGTCCGATGGCCACTGGCGTCGGTCTGGTCGTTGCCTCGCCCAAGGTACCGCAGGAGTGCGGGGGGACGTTTTTGGGCGGAAAGGGTTGCGCCCCAAGGCATGCACTTCCATTCCCTGTAGCTCCTGTACTCCTCGCTCTGCGCTCTCTCGGGACAAGACTATTTGTATTGCCTGTTGAAAAGTCAACGTTGGCTCCGCTAACAACTTTCTCTGGGTGGCCGCATTGTTAATACCGCAAACCAAACGGTCGCGTAACATTTCTGACAAGGTCTCACCGTAGTCACAGTATTCCGCAATCCCGCGTAGCCTGGATAAAAAATCGGCAAGGGATTCTCCAGGGGTCCTCTCAGCGGTATTAAACCGGTAACGCTGGACTATCGTGGACGGGGTTGGGTTAAAGTGTTGCCCCACTATATTCACAAGTTCATCAAACGTTTTGGTGTCCGGCGCAGCTGGGTACGTAAGGCTCCTAATCACCCCAAACGTATGCGGCCCGCAGGCGGTGAGCAATATGACCACCTGGCGCTCGTTTTCAGTGATATTGTTTGCCCGGAAATAGTAACGCATCCGTTGTGTGTACTGGTTCCAGCTTTCCAGCGCAGCATCAAAAACATCCAAACGTCCGTACAGAGGCATGGTATAATAGAAAACAACTTCCAACCTGTATCCAACAAAAATCCAGGGAGGTGGCTTCAGCAGTGTAGACAGCTATTCACTTTTACCTTCGTCGCCAGTTTTGTAAGGGCCCCGAAGAATCCAGCACGAGTTTTAAGGATACAAAATAATAACGTTTATTTACTATAACATATATACATAACAGTAGCAGTGACTTCCCTTGCTACCTTCTCCTTCCTCCTGGTTCCTGGACTGGCCAGCTTATTTATAGTAGGAGTTTCTCCGCCCCTCTCATTGGGGAAGTTCATACTCCCATAGGATTGTGGGATAGACATTAGTCCCCAGCCAATTGTCAGTAGGCAGGTTATAACACCTAGATAGGCCAAATTGATCTTCCTATTCTGTGTCCATCTTGTAAATTGCGATTCCTTATGTAGCGGGTAATTGACATGTTCCGCTATTGTTTTGTGGTTTAATATGCATAACAATTCCATTAACATCACATTCAATAACTGCTTTTCTGAGTGCACACTTGGGGAAAATATTTTCATTGCAACATTGTTTGCAGAGAGAATAATTGATGTGCCTCCACTGGCAGAAGCCAAAGCACTGTTTAAATGAATAATACCGAGAAGAGCAAAGTAAAGTCGGTAAAAAAGGTCATGTCCTTGAAATACCTTGTGGGTCCTTTTAGCCCCCACTGTGTCTCCAGCGGGATACCAGCAGGATCTGCAGGGAAATGGTGAAAATGCCTCTTCAACTCATTCCAAGTTAGAAGCTTGTGGTTTTGAGTCCCACGCCGGTTCCACTGGTGGCCGAGCAACATAATAAAACTAGGAACGGGAGTCGGCCATTCAGCCCCTCGCGCCTGCTCATTCAATAAGACCATTGGTGATCTGTGTCCCAACACATCTCCTTGCCCTTGATCCACTTAAAATGAAGACCATCAATCTGAGTCTCGAGAGTGGCGAAGATCCCCCTTCCCCCAACCTTTCTGTGCAGCCTGCGGGCAATTTAGTTAAGTGCGCACAATAATTTAAAAGGGCCAACTCGCGCACATCCTGGGCTGGAGCTTGCGTGTTCCAGCCACACAGCTCTGCGGGATTGTTGGTGCGGATGGCTCGACACCCCAAGGCCGCGTCAACCTACAGGATCAACAGTTCCTGAAAGCGTGAAAGCTGCACACCCGGGGGGGGGGGGGGGGGGGGGGTGAGGCTGGCCCGCCGATCAGTGGAACCCGATCGTAGGCCAGACCCCCATCGGCGGCCCCCCTAGGGACGGAGCGCCCCCCCCCCTCCCCCACACGCACACACAGGCCGCCCCCCGACCCTTCGCACCGAGTTCCCGCCGGCAGCGACCAGGGGTGAACGGTGCCGGCGGGACTCTGCCGTTTCCGCGTGGCCGCTCGGCCCATCCGGGCTGGAGTATCGGCGGTCCGGCTGCGGACGACGGCCGGCGCCGCGCCAAACGTGCCGGCTCAAATGGCGATGATTCTCCGCACCTTGGAGAATTGCGTGCCGACGTCGGACCAGCGTGGCGCATTGCGGCGATTCTCCATCCCAGCACGGGGCTCGGAGAATCGCGCCCAGGGAGTGAAAAGCCAAATGTGCCGGGGCCTTTTAATATGTGTATGTAAATTGAGCAACCTGTTAGAGGTTTTAGTCAAGACCTAAATCATGTGTCACAGGTCACTTAGCTTGATTAGAAATGAAGAACAATCAACCAGTCTACTTTTCAATGAAAACTAATGATCAAAGCTTGGCTCACCTCCAAGTTAGAAGATTCTGGGTTTGAATGCCATGCCGGGGTGTGAGTGTATAACCCATTACAGTATCAAGGTGCTCCGTGTTGTATGCAGTACTGGTCTAGAAAGTACAGTTCTATCAAGTCAGAAGCAGAGGCTGTATTTCAATGTGATGAGCAGCTTGCAGGCACTTACCATTCTATGCCAGATTGTACACCATATTAATTAGGGTGGCCTGGGTAAGGAAAAAGATAGAGATGGAACTGTTTTATGCTTGTGGGGGGGGGGGCGGACACACAAAATGAGGTGGAGTTAGTCATTGAAGAGAGGAGTTTGGGATTCATTTTACTCTGGGTTAATGATGGAATACCAGGATGATTTGCCTCCTGGCACCAGTCGGTAATGTAGTTTGAGTTGCTCCAGCCGGATGCAATGGTGGGTACTTGACCGGTCATGTGCCATGTGCTCTCCTATCCCCTGCCAGCCTTGAAGGGTAGGAACTGTGCCAGTGGGTACAGCTGAACTTGGAGACCACTAGTGATTGATGAGGATGGAGGCGTCAAAAACAAAATCTGTTACCCAAGCCAACAGAGGCGACAGTACCTCAGAAAATGGAGAAGAGGATTGATGTTAGAGCGTGCTTTGATGAGGGAGCTGTGTAACTTCATTCCAGGGTGAATAGATGAACTGGGAGGTTTGGATGGCGGGTATTAAGGGTTCAGTGTTGGCCAGAGAGCTGTACTCAGTTAATCAATGAATAAAGTCGCTGACCTAATAAAGACATTTGTAAAATTATGAAGGGATTTGATAGGATAGAGGTAGAGAAGATGGCAAGGTCCAACAAAATAGCCTGTCATAAATCCAGTAGGGAACTCGAGAGAAACTTCTTTATCCAGGGAGTGGTGAGAATGTGGAACTTGCTACAACAAGCTAATAGCAAAGATGCATTTGAAGGGAAGCTAGTCAAGTACGTAAGGGGTAATGGAATAGAAAGTTATGCTGATAGGATGAGATGGAAAGGGATGGAATGAGCTCATATGGATCTTAGACATCAGCAGGGATAAGCAGGCCATATAGCCTGTTTCTGTGTTGTTAATTCTACGTACTGTAGATGTGATTGTATAAATCAACCTTTGAAGCCTTGAAAAATCACTCCAAAAACAGAGGTCAACTTACACTCCAAATATAAAAGCGGAACTTCGGGGTAAGTTTGGGTGGTCACGATTTTCAAATTTTGGGTGCGATTAAACGGCCTCGTCGCACCCAACTTGGTGTCAGAATGTGGCCGTTGAATCTCGTGAGAGACCTCTCGCAAGATTTGTGACGCTCGAAAAGCCTCGCGAAAGTTAACGGAGTCTCGTGAGACGTTGCGATCTGGCTCTCTCCCTCACTGGACGTGATCCAGATCAGCGTATTTAAATCAGCCATTGGACTCACTTAAATATGCGTTTACAGAATTCTCCCACCGACCGTGACCTAACGGCCACGTCTGCGAGTCATCGCCAGGCCGGCATTTAGTACTGGTTTCCACAATCTCGGACCAGTCATAATGGCACCTGGGAGGATCTCCCACGCCATTGGAAACCCCCGGATATTCAGGGACAGGGCACTGCCAGGGTTAGGGCCGGGGGTGGGGGGGGGGGGGGGGGGGGGGTGGCGGGGGGCTTACAGGTGGAGGGCGGTGAGGGTGTGTTCCGAGGGGTCACCCCGAGGTCGAGGGGAGGAGATAGGATGGGGTCGAAAATGGGGAAGGGGAAACGGGAAAGATCGGGGCAGTCAGACAAAATGGCGCCCCGATCTGCGGGGAGCCTTTCCTGCTGGGCTCTTCAGCAGGAAGTGACTCAAGTGCGGCCTCAGTAGAGAGAAAGTCCCAAGGCCTAAAATATGAGGTGATATCTCATGCTGCAGCAATTGAGAAACACCCCACTAAATGTACCCAAACCATACATAGATTTTTTTCCCTGTTAAACCATGCTCCAATCTGCTTCTCTTGTGAAGAGTGGATGTGTGTTCGACTCCCACATACTTTCACAACGCAGCCCATATCACCTGCTTGTTCCCTTGTGCCTAGCATAAGGTACCGGTACCTAAAACATCCAATTGTGGAGAGAAGTATATGGTGACTGATGAGAGGGTCGACATGTATGCTGAATTAGTACAGGAACATGGAGCGGGATTCTCTGACCGCCCCCCCCGCCGAGTCGGAGAATCGCAGGGGGGGTGGCGTGAATCCCGCCCCTCCGTTCCGACGCCGGCTGACAAATTCCCCAGTGCCGTTTTTTGGGCGGGGGGGGGGGGGGGGGGGGGGGTTGGGGGGATGGGTGTCAGGGGTCGCTTCGGGGCCTCTGGTGGCGTTCCCTAGTGTACAAAACAGGGCTATGTGCAGCTTTGGCTGCGTGTTCCTTGCTGAGGCTACGAGCACCGAGAAACACGTGGCTAAACACTCTCTCTATAGGACTTTGTCCCCGATTAGTTGAATCGAGCCCAAGATTTTTGGAGTCAAAAAAATGTTGTTGACTTATTTGCCACAATTTACGGTAATTGTATGTAGCATCAGGGGTGTCCTTGTAAACATGTTCAAAGCTCAGCTACCCTTGTACTGTTCAATAGTTATCAATTCACACCTTATAGATACAGCAATACAGACAAACAGTAACCTGCTCGAGGTGTTAGAAACCATCTATTTGTCAATCAGTTATAAAATGTATGCCTTCGATTCAATAAGGTGTGAGGAATCTCTTTTTATTATTGCACAGGGAAGCTCAAACCTTGCATTTTATCTGTTATTTTCAATTTCTTCTGGCCAAGCTATGAGAATACATGGCATAACATAACCGCGAACCTTGATAAGTCATGTCTAAAATCAAGTGAAGTGCTCTGTCACCTGGCGCCACAGTCACTGACATTGAGGTGTTTTTTTTAACATGCTTACCAATCAATGAATTAGTCAGAATCATTTGAAGTTACAGCTGGTTGCATTTATATAGCGCCTTTAATGCAGGAAAGAAACATGCCAAGGGGCTTCAAGGAGCAGAATTTGTCACCAAACCATCCACATAAAAAAATACATTCAGGCAAGTGAAGGTGGTATACAGAGCACACCTCACGAGGGTGAGAATGAGCCGATCCTTTGAAGGAGTAGAAGATGTGTGTGAACGTTGCGGGGGCCCTGCTAATCATGTTCATATGTTTTGGTCCTGGCCAAAGCTAGAGGATTACTGGAAGGAGGTTTTTAGGGTAATTTCTAAAATGGTGCACGTGAAACTGGACCCGGGCCCCGGGAGGCCATATTCGGGGTGTCAGACCAGCCAGGGTTGGAAACAGGTGCGGAAGCAGATGTCGTAGCCTTTGCCTCGTTGATCGCCCGAAGGCGGATCCTGATGGGTTGGAGAGCAACCCTCTCCACCCTGTGGGGATCTGTTGGAATTCTTGACTCTTGAGAAGGTTAACTTTAAACTGAGGGGAAGGATGGAGGGGTTCTATAATTCATGGGCATTATTCATTATGCACTTTCAAGAACTGGATAACATCGAACATTAGTTTGGGGGGTGGGTAGGAGGAGGGGGCCCCAGGTGCCATTAAGCCTGGTCCAGGTTTGATTAGAGCAGTACTAAATGACGCTTTGGCGAGGTCTCCCAGGCTCGGGGGTTTGATCGCGAGCCGTGGGATAATTGGGCCCCGGCCTATTTAAATTAGTCTAATGGCTCATTAAAATATGTTTATCTGAATCTCACTGAATGAGGGCAAGATCCAGATTGCGATGTCTCACCAGGTCCCGTTAGATCTCATGAGGCTTTCCGAGCATCGTAATTCTCGCGAGAGGCCTCTCGGAAGATTTACCGCCCTCTGTCATGTCATCAAGTCGGGCAAGACAAGGCTATTCGATCACACCCAGAGTCTTTTTTCCTTTAGGAAAACACAGTGAGTCATACAACACAAATCGTGTGTCCGCAATCAATCCCAGCTCCCCACCAGCAATGTGATTTCCAGGCATGCTTGATGAGTGGAGTTTTTACAAATCATCTCCATTATTCCCGGGAATAGTGGAACATCATTATTCGCTACAAGGAATGGGCAAATCTTCTGTCTAATTGCAAGTTGACTGTGAGCAGGGGCTGAGGGAGAGGGACGGGTTTAATTGCAACACAGACTTTTAACATTTCCAGCTTAACTTTGCTGATCGATGTGCACAGATACAACACAGCCCTTCTGTAACTGGCCACATGAAAAAGGAGACATTGCTACCCGAGCCCAGGACCCCAAAGGCACAGCTAATTAGCACTGTGTTCAAATCCCCCCCATTCAGGGCCTTGGGCTCACCAGCAGCTTCTCAAAGGCAATTGAAATGGGCAATGAATGCTGGCCTTGATAGCGATGGTCAAATCCCATGGCTGACTCTGTAAATGATGGCAGTGTCCCTCACTGTCAGGAATGAGAAATCGGGAAGCAGTTCGATCAGGCTGCACTGCCGAAGGTTGTCCATTTCCTTACGGGGTCAAACCTGTTTCAAACCAAGTGCTCCCTGGCTCTCTGTCCACTGCAAGGCCAGATCTCTGCCTGATATTCACAGGATAAGGAATATTCCTGGATATATCCAGGATATTCCTGGAATATTGCCAAAGTACAGCAAGGAATCTCACATGCAGCTGCTGTTTCTCGAACCCAGCTAATGCCTTAATTAAAAATAGCCAAACATCTGTACTGCTGTTGATACTAAAAGTGAAATAAATTTCTGGAAATAGATGGAGACTGAGGGTTGATTCTTCAACCTGTTGATCCCAGTTGGAAGCAGTGTCTGCAGGGAGAGAGTATTGGGATCTCCAAGGGCAGAATTTTACATCTCCGCACATGTGGATTTGCAGGCAGGGTGGGGGTCATTGTAAAATGCCCTGGATGGCCGATCCACCCGATCGCTCCATAATTTTGTAGTGGGACAAGCGAGGCCAACGCAGGCATTCCCACCTTTGCCCCAATTGAAGCACTTAGATGGTTAATTAATGGCCACTTAAGGGGCGTTTCCTGCTCACCTCAATTTTCAGAGGAGAGGTGATAAGCAACAGAGAGGCTGGGCCTTGGTGGGAAGGGGGCGTCTCCATCAACACCCTCCTTTCAATATCAGGTGCCCCTCAAAAAGATCCCCCCCCCACACCCACGGATGCTCCCTTCACTTCCCCCAGCCTCTCCACCAACACCAGTAGCCCCACACCCGGCCCCAGCCATCCCCTGGATCACACCTCCCATCCACGCCCTGAGACCCCTCCATTTCCCTGGTCCTGGTCTCCGGGACTTTGGCACTGGGGATTGCTTATGGCCCCAGTCCTGCCCACTTTGGTTCTTATTCTTTCATAGGGTGTAGGTCACTGGCTGGGCCAGCATTTGTTGTCCATCCCTAATTGCCCTTGAGAAGGTGGGGGTGAGCCTACTTCTTAAACAGCTGTCGGCTATGATGTTTGATTTTGAGGGAAACTCGCAGGTGGTGGTGTTCCCATACATCGGCTGAGCTTTATTACATTCCTTGCCTTATTTGCCAAGATAGCCACATATGTAGGGCGGGATTCTCCACTCCCCCGCCGAAGTGGTCGCGCCGTTGTGAACGCCGTTGAAGTTCACGACGGCGCGAAACTGCCCCGATCCCGACCGATTCAGGCCCTGACAATGGGCTAGGATCGGGGCCGCGTCATCTACATGCGCCAGGCCTTGTTGCCCGCGTAAAGGCGGTGCCGCATACATGACACGGCCAGCGCCGCATAACTGGCGTCATCCGCGCATGCGTGGTTGCCGTCCTCTCTAAGTCCGCCCTGCAAGAAGATGGCGGACGGATCTTGCGGGGCCGCGGAAGGAAGGAGGTTCTCCTTCAGAGAGGACGGCCCGACGATCGGTGGGCACCGATCGCGGGCCACCCCACAGTTAAGGTACCCCCCGGTGCAGGATCCCCCTCGCCCCCCCGCAGGCCGCCCCCCCCAGCATTCACGCACCGTTCACGACGACAGCGACCAGGTGTGGACGGCGCCGGGGGGGAACCCGCCGTTTTGACCTGGCCGCTCGGCCCATCCGGGCCTGAGAATAGCGGGGGCGCCGGAGAATCGCCATTTTGGGGGTCTCCGCCGATTCTCCGGCCTGCAGCCCGCGGAACTCGACCGGGCCATTCCCGCCGCTTGGGAGAATCGCGGGAGGGCGTCGGACCGGCGTCCCGGGAACTCTTGGCGGCCCAGGCGATTCTCCCAACCGGTGCGGGAGTGGAGAATCTCGCCTGTAGTGTTGACAAAGAATATAAAATTAAGAAGTTTAAATCAAAACAAATTTATTTTACACTACTTAGCTTGATTAGGTTTGCACACTTTACTCAGTAACAGATAATAAACTAATAATACTGAATCTGTAGTACAGTATTCAATATTCTCTTTAACTATTAAACTATACTATAACTCAACCTCGTGCTATGTTTCCACAATGAAATCTCTCTCTGCTTTCCCCTCAGCTTCTCATCATCTTATCCCAGAATTCCTAGAGATGCAGCCTTATATACAATCACTTAGTAACGCCATCCAGTTTTGAGTTACATATAGTGTGTCCTGTTAACCCTTTACTACACTTGTACTATACATATCATTACAGCCTTGTCCTTCTAGGTGGTGGAGGTCACGGGTTTGGAAGGTGCTGCCTAAGGAGCCTTGGTGTGCTTCTGCAGTGCATCTTGTAGATGGTGCGCACTGCTGCCACTGTGCTTCAGTGGTGGAGGGAGGGAGTGTTTAAACTTCTCACTGGCAGGGCGGAAGCGCTCAGTCAGACGCGACCCGTTTAAGGGGAACGACCATTTGTTGTCTTAAAACCCTGAATAAAGGCACATGTCTTCTGAAGTGATTTCCGGAGGGCTTAAAATGTTGACCTATCTCCCTGTTCTCATTATAGAATAAATCACTTCTTCTGGTTTCCGCTGGGATTGAGAGGTATCTGAAAGCTCAGCTGGTTGTGTTTATTTTCTCAGGGGAGATTGAGCCACGAAGCTGCTGTTCATTGATAAGACTTTCCTAACCGTGCTGGCAGAGCATTGCTGCTTTCCGCTCCAAACTCCATGTCACCTCGCTGAGTAAGATGGTTGAATTAGGGCAAGTTCAAGAAACAGGAAGACCACGCATTTCTATCCCATTTTCACAACCAATGCATGATATTTCAAGGAGTCATAACTGTTTGTGTGGACAGACAATTAGTGCGCAGCGAAGTCTTGCAAACAGTGAAGGAGATAATTGAATGTTTTAGGTCTTTAAGCACGTTGGCATATTTTTCAACATTAAAGGAGCTATTTAAATACAAATTGTCTCTGTTTTTTGTAGTTGCTAGGATAACTTACAGGACTAAATCATCCACAAAAACAACTTGCATTTTGCATTTTGCCTTTAATTAATAAACCATCCTGAGGCACTTTACTTGGGCATCTTAAACAAAGTATGAAGGGTTAAAAAGATGCAAACTGCTGAACTCTCACAGACTGCAGAGACAGAGAAAAGGCACTAGCTCCCATAGTTTTAAGCTCCTTACAGACAACATCCAAGGACCCTCAGGGAATTTCATCAAAAGAGAGACTTTAGTCATACAGTCCACAGACAAAAGTTCAATTGATTATTATGCAGCTGCAGCTCATGTGAGTCCACTAAAACAAGGGACAATGGGTAAAGGAGTTGATAGACCACTGGTCAAACATATTCCTATCATACCTTTGTCTGGATGTTCGTGGATAAGTTGTGAAAAATATGTGCTTGCTGTTATTATAAATAAGTAGATGTGCACAAATTGTGATTGGATAACTATACTCATATGTTATACATTATGTAATCCTAATAATTAGTTGTAAATGGATACAGGTAATTCCTAAACAAATGTATATTTTGATTGGTGTAGGTTAATTACTTGTAAGATATGCTGACGATATAATTACCACTGTACTTCTTTGTTCTAGGAGCTGGCAAGCCACATGGTAAATGTTTAGCTCCCCTGCTGTAGCTTGAATAAAGATCTTGGGCTAAAGCTGTGATTGTCAAAAACAAAGAACAAGATGCCCCTTAAACGTCCCTATCGTATCTGTTTCTCTTGCAGCGATTTCCAGGCACCCACTACCTTCTGTGTAAAGAGCTTCCCTCGCACCTTAAATCTATGTCCCCTAGTAATTGAAATGAAATGAAAATCGCTTATTGTCACAAGTAGGCTTCAAATGAAGTTACTGTGAAAAGCCCCTAGTCGCCATATTCCGGCGCCTGTTCGGGGAGGCTGATACGGGAATCGATCCGTGCTGCTGGCCTGCATTGATCTTCTTTCAAAGCCAGAGATTTAGCCCTGTGCTAAACAGCCCCAGATTACTCTTCCACCCTGGGAAAAAGCTTCCGAAGATCCACTCTGTCTATGCCCCTCACAGTTTTGTAGACATCTATCAGGTCACCCCTCAACCTCCGTCGTTCCAGTGAGAACAAACCAAGTTATCCAACCTCTCCTCATAGCTAATGCCCTCTATACCAGGCAACATCCTGGTAAACCTCTTCTATACCCTCTCCAAAGCCTCCACATCCTTCTCGTAGTGTGGAGACAGAGATTGAACACTATCTTCTGAGTTTCATCTGGTCAGTTGCGGGACTGAGGTACACTGTAGTCGAATAGCTATGAACAGATACCGAGACACATGAAGAGATATTTGGTCAAATGATGAAAAGCTTGGGGAAATGTGAAGTAGAGAGGCAAAGGGACAGAGGGGGGGGGGGAATTCCAAAGCTTGGGGAACTGAAGGCATGGCCATCAATGGTGAAGCTATTATAACTGGGAATGCAAAAGGGGACAGAATTAGAGGACCACACATACCTTTGCGAGGATGGAAGAGGTTACAGAAAAATGGAGGAGTGAGGCCTTGGAGAGATTTGAAAGCAAGGATAAGAATTTCAAATCAAAGACGTTGCTTGATCAAGTTAAACTTGCCTTAAACACTGCGAGTTGGACAACGGTGATACAGCTTTAAACTAGTCAGACGTAACTTTCGGTCTGATATCAGGGGCAAAATTCTCCGGAAACGGCGCGATGTCCGTCGACTGGCGCCCAAAACGGCGCCAATCAGACGGGCATCGCGCCGCCCCAAAGGTGCGGAATGCTCCGCATCTTTGGGGGTTGAGCCCCAACATTGAGGGGCTAGGCCGACGCCGGAGGAATTTCCGCCCCGCCAGCTGGCGGAAACGACCTTTGGTGCCCGCCAGCTGGCGCGGAAATGACATCTCGGGGCGGCGCATGCGCGGGAGCGTCAGCGGCCGCTGACAGTTTCCCGCGCATGTGCAGTGGAGGGAGTCTCTTCCACCTCCGCCATGGTGGAGACCGTGGCGGAGGCGGAAGGGAAAGAGTGCCCCCACAGCACAGATCGCCCCGCGCCCCCCCCCAGGACCCCGGAGCCCGCCCACGCCGCCTTGTCCCGCTGGTAAGGTAGGTGATTTAATTTACGCCGGCGGGACAGGCAATTTATCGCCGGGACTTCGGCCCATCCGGGCCGAAGAATCAAGCGGGGGGGCCCGCCAACCGGCGCGGCGCGATTCCCGCCCCCGCCGAATCTCTGGTGCCGGAGACTTAGGCAACCAGCGGGGGCGGGATTCACGCCAGCCCCCGGCGATTCTCCGACCCGGCGGGGGGTCGGAGAATGTCGCCCCAGGATCTTCACTCTTGGAATAGGCTTCCAAGCAGAATACAGAATCAATTCAGAAATAATTGGAAGCAGAAGTATTGGGGTAAGGTGACTAATTGGATATTTCTCTTCAAGGAATGGCGCAACCATGGTGGGCTTCTTCTTCACTGTATCATTCTATGATTTGCGGATTTCTGAATGACCTTTTTCATCTGTAAAGTATCTTGCAATCTTCTAATGCATTTTGGTTGTGCATATTGTCATGGATAGAGTTTGTGTGTTCCCTTTACTGCCCATGCTCAATATGTCTGTGTGAAAGAGGTATGTGTTTTCTTACCCTCAGAGTGTGTATCCCAATTAAATAATTCCAGCAGCTAGCATTTTGTGTGTTTAAAATAAAGAAACTTATTTATTCTCACACAACCACTCCAAATTAAACTAGATTAGATACAGATGCAAGGAATATGCTGTTACATATTGTAATTATCTCAGTCTCTGATTTATGTTCCTACAAGGCAGGCCTGTAGTTTCTTGAGTGATTTTGATGCTTTGAAATTGAAGCAAGTGATTTGAAAAGCGAAGGATTCTCAGATGGCTGTGAGTGGTCTTGTAATCGAATTACTAGAAAGTTGGTTCTCAGGTGAACTTGAAGTGGGAACAGTTTTGGGGAGACCTCTCTCTTGGGCTCTTCCGCTTTCAAGAGATGGCTGTTAATTGCTTTTTCGCTGGCTGACTTGCAGCTAGTTTACTTGCTCTTGGCGAAAGAGCTTCTTGCTGATGTTAAAAGCAGACAACAAAATGTCTCCCTCCTTCCAAATAATGCGGGGGCGTTATTTATATTGGTTCCACATCTTGCGTTGTTATTTGACACCTTCAGATTCACACAGCCTAGTTTCAATGAGGGAAACTATCAGAACACATCCATCTTCTAAACATTAAGTTGTGATGTTCCGCTTTGTCCAGGTTAAAATAGAGAGACAGGCCGGCTGGAATTCTATAGTTCTTTTTTGTTGATCCATAAAACAAAGAGATATGTGAATTCCCAGATGGCTATGAACGTCCATATTTAATTCAATATTCGCTTGAGACTTGGAACTGTCTGAAGCACAAGTGCCAAACGTTACATGATTTGCAGGGACCATTCTTGTGTCTAGTTTTAAAATCTGAAAGTATTGACTGAAAATGTTCAATATACTGGGACTTGACAATATGTTTTCCTCCTTTCAAGAGAAGGGTTGTTAGAATTTCTGACAATTGTGATGGAAGCGATTCAGAATTGCATGGACATCGAAAGATACCCTACGATCATCAACAAATGACTTTATTTAAAAGACTTGCACTTATGCAACAATTTTCCCAACCTCAGGAAAATCCAATTTCTTTACATTAATAATAATAATCTCTATTGTCACAAGTAGGCTTACATTAACACTGCAATGAAGTTATTGTGAAAGTCCCTGGTCGCCACATTCCGGCGCCTGTTCGGATACACAGAGGGAGAATTCGGAATGTCCAAATTACCTAACAGAACATCTTTCGGGACTTGTGGGAGGAAACAGGAGCACCCGGAGGAACCCCACGCAGACACGGGGAGAACATGCAGACTCCAAACAGACTGTGATCCAAGCCGGGAATCGGACCTGGGACCCTGGCGCCGTGAAGCAACAGTGCTACCCATTGTGCTACCGTGAAATCAAGTACTTATTGAAATGTAGTCACTGTTGTAATGTAGGAAACATGGGAGCAATGCTGCAAGCTCTCGCAAACAGTAATGACTAGATTCCTTTGTTTTAATGATGTCTGTTGAGAGAATTTGGGCAGGTCACTGGTGGGAGCTCCCATTCTTTTCTTTGAACTAGTGTCAGGGGATCTTTTACCTACACCTAAGCCATCAGACAAGGCCTCGGTTTGACATATCATTTGAACACAGCACCTTTAGCAGTGCAACACACACGCTGAAGCATCAGTCTAGAATTCTGTGCTCATGTCTCTGGAATACAACCTTCTGACTCATCAACAGGAGTGAGTGCTTCCACCTTGAGCCATGCTTGACATAATCGAGGCTGACATTTCAATCCATTACGGAAGAAGTGTTGCATTTTTCAGAGGTACCATTCTTCAGATAAGGCACCGCATAAGGAAGCTGTTTCTCTGTTCTGGTGATTTTTAAAGATAAAAAGAAAAACCTGTGTTTATAATTCTGCCCCATATTGTTGGAGGGAAGAAAAAGCTCAAAGTCTGTTCTCGGCCGCGTGGTGTTGGGTAAAACTTTGTTTAATTAGGAAAAACTGTGTGCACACAGGGGAGGCAAGTTCTGCTGCTCGCTTTAGCTCGCAAAAGTCAGCTCTGATCATAGTCAGAATTACACGCATATATATTTAAAGTTCCTTGGAGTCACCAGCAGGTATTTACATCACTGAATCATTCGGAACAATACAAAGTGATCAGTTTGCATATTTTCTGGTCCCCGTAATGGGAAAACGATTAAAGAATACAATGTTTCCTTACAATCTCATGGGTTTGTGCTCAACATATTTAACTTCTAGAAGAGGTGCGAAGGTGTTGAACAATGGATCCCTTCGACTTACTGGGGCCTCCTGTGTTTCCCTTTTCATATGCAAATGCTCTGTGAGATGATTAAATCATTTCCAATTTGAGTGACTTTAACCCCTTGCTTGCTGGTTTTTCTGTGGTATATGTTTAACCCCATGCCTGCTGGTTTGCCCTTGACCTGTGCTATTACAATACTTTGAGACATCTTTATTATACCAATCCTGACACATATAGCAATTTCTTCCGCTAACACTCCCCTCGATGGCTCTTGGTAATATCCATACCCAAGAAAGCCACATAAACACTCCATTCTCTCTGTGTGCTTCCATTGGTTGAAAACATATTGTATAGCTATCTTGTGGATTTATCATGCCTGCTCGCCCATGGGTGACTTCCTACCGTTTTACTTATTTGTTGAGGACACCGACCGCACCTGATACCATCAGGTGGCCAGCCCTCCGGTTCCACGGAACGTGTCTTAAACAACATGGCTGTACTTTCCAGCCACTCCTTCCTCCTCCCTTCCCCCGTCTCGGACGAATGCCATTAGGATGTACGGAGGGGCAATTGGCCTTTTCCCTGCCTTTCTTTGCTTGCAGCACATAACTGTTGCCCATATCAGTACAGCACATGTCTCCAGGGTTATCCCTAACCTCACTGTCTCCCATACGCCTGCTGAACGACCCCCTCCGAATATGTCCCAGCAGTGGTGTGCCCCTGAGAGTCCTATCTTGATGGCGGTCTGGAGCGCTAAGTTCACCTGAATTCTCCCCTTGTTAGTTTGTTCTGCAGACTGCCTGGTATAATCCTGGGCTAATTCTGTGTCACGTTTCATTGCCTCACGAATTATACTGCCCGGTGTCTTGCCAATGTACAGGGAATTGTCCTACCAGGCTCCGAATAAATACCCTGATGTGCTCCCTGGCAGGTGAAATTCTCCCACTGTCAATGAGTCTGTGACTTGCAAACAGAAGCTATGGCTGCTACCACAGAGTAAACCCCCTGAGATGATCTCCATCTCCAGCGTTGTGAAGCACCACTGTGTCGGCCCCACCTGTATAGCTTTGAAGGCTTCCCGTAAAGGCAGTATGTTGACCATCAATTTGTTGGTATTAGACAGGGACTCGAGGGTTTTACATGAACACACAATATAATGTACCGACTCTGAACAGCACTCCGCAGTGCTTATGGATGCCAAACCTTCGCTGTGTGCAACGTACCCCCTGGATCCAGTTCGATAGACCCAGTCCCAGGGATTCGAACCTGTAACTGTCCTCAAAGCTGCCCTTTGTTTTACTTTCCTGAGGGACAGCCATTATGAATCTCATCCCTCCCTCAATCGGTTTGTCGCCTGGCCTGGTGACCATTAGCTCATGCCTGTCCCTATGTAAATTGAAGAGATTCAGCCTGTGTAGGGAGGTGAACGATGCCGCGGGATCGTTCCAAATCGTAAGTCTGTGATGTCAGCTTTGGTAGCGTCAATTGCACCCCTTGCCAATGTATCGCAAGCCCTGCCTTTCGCGTGCTCTTCTGTGGTGTTAATTATTCCTGCTGATAGCATATCTAAGACTCACACTAGCCCTTCTCCTTGTAGGTTTATGGCAGTCAGTGCATATTCAGTCCCATAAGCTCTGTACTGCAGCCCCTTTCCTACTTCAGCTACTACTCAGGAGGCATAACTGTTGGCCTCCGCTAACTGTGCTGAATTCATAACAGAATTTGCACTGCCAAACAACCCACCAACGTCCGTTTGCGGCGCCTGTATAACTTTGAATCTGGGGCGATCCTGTAGGTATAGTCGTCTATGGCTTCCTGCAGTCTGGTCTCTGCCCAAATTATAGCACTAGGGTGATCATAGCATTTGGAGCGCAAAACGTCCAATAACCTTGTAACGTTATATGTGACTTCTAGCGACACAATGGTGACATCATGTAGTAGTAATTCTGGCTGCCCAATCCTAACTAACCCGTCCGGGGCAAGTTCAACCATATGGGGACATTTCGTGGGCTTTTGATAGCCACAAGTGCTGAGATTGTAGCATCTTACATCTTTACATCCTAAGCTGTCTATCACATGTGTGCAATATTCCTGACAGTGCAACCCTCCAAGGCCAGGCACCCACACAAAGGGGGGCAGACTGGCCCATCCGGCTGTTATATTTAAATACGGACCAAATACCCAAGCTTCCCCTTGTGATCCTGTTACATTGCAAGTATATCCCCACATTCCCAAACCCGTGTGTACATCATAAATCCCCTTTATGAGCAAAAGTCCTTCAGTGTCCAGTTCAGTTTTTAGTCCCAAGTCGGAAGGAGTGGCAAACCATCCTCCTCCCGCACGTGCCTTCAGAAAGTGCCATCCTGTGGGTTGCTTAATGCTGTTTGTCCCCCAGTTGGCGTTGGCCCAGTCGCAGCCTGGATCCTTGAGTCTGATGAGTGTACTGGGTCTTTCAAGGGGCACCGAAACTGTGCGCTCTGCCACGTGGTCGGTTTCTTTATCCATTCCCCCGTTCCTTCTGTGGGGAGTTGCACATATTGCCCCAGGTGCAAGCATGTGGTGGTGGTCGCTGATGAATACCGTGGGTGCCTCCCAGATCTGTCCCAGGCGTATCCACGGAAGCAGGAATCTGTAACAAAAGATGGTATGAACCCCTCATAACTGGGAGGAAGTTAGACCTCCTTTGGTTCCTTGTACATTTAAATTTGAGTATAATGCTTCCACTTTGGCGTGCCTTTCATTTCAATTAAGGCACATGTATCCCTGCAACAATCACTCCATACGGTCCCACCCATCTGGGCTGTAAGCCTGCCCTTTCTGGAAGTACCTTAATCATGACTCTGTCCCCAGCCTTTGGGGTCTGGCTGCGGATGCAATCCCTTTCATTCTCCCAATCTCTCACTCTCTGTGTGTGGTAATACCAGGTATTGCGGTACCAGAGAGAGGAATAACCTTTGGCTAGACCGCGGGGTCTACCATTGGGCAATGTACATAGCCCCGCCCTGAGAGGCGTGGTATAAGAACCAATGCCGTCCCAGCAGCCTTCACTTCTGTAACTTCGCTGCTGGGTACAGTTCTATCTGATTAAAGCTGAATCGATATGACTCCACGTGGACTCAAGCATATTGATTGTGTATCAGTGTGTCCATCACTTCTCCCTTTAAATTGTGCAGCTGCTCCGCTCGGAGCCTGATAAATTTAAACACTCTCTCCCTTGCATTACAGCTCTCTGCGCCCCCTGTTACTATGTCCTCTGTGAGTGCCATTGCTCTCCCGGTCATTAATTCGAATGGCGTCAGTCCTGTCCCCCTTGCTCTTATGGCTCGCATTTTCATGAGTACGGCGGGTAAAATCTTTATCCAACCCTGTCCCGTGTCTACTAAAGCTTTTGTCAGACCGTTCTTAAGGGTACGGTTTGTCCTTTCAATCACGCCGGAACGCTGGGGGTAATACGGGACGTGAAATCGCTGTTTAACTCCTAGCAGGGCACAAGCCTGCTTCATTACCTTGCCCGTGAAATGAGTGCCCTGATCTGAATCTAGCTGCAGTCGGACTCCCCACCGCGGAATTACTTCTTTTGCCAATATCCTAGCCACTGTCCCTGCTGTCCAATCCTTGCAGGGGAATGCCTCCACCCACCGGGTGAATCTGTCTATAATAACGAAGCAGTATCTTTTATTTTGTGACTGTGGGAGTGGTCCGGTGAAATCTATCTGCAGTTGCTCCCATGGCTCAAACCTCATTCTTATTTTGGGGGATTTCCCTGGATCGCATTGGGCGTAGACTATACATTGCTGGCAGTGTATTGCTATCTCTCTACCCATCCCTTTCCACCACCAGCACCTATACATTGGTTCGATCATTTTGTCCCTACCAATGTGAGCTGTTCCATGGTAAAGCTTTAATAATGTCTGCCTTATACACCTGGGTGCAACTACGCGCACCTCCTTTCTCCAGATTTCATCTGGATTGTGTTTTGCCCCCTCTCGCTTCCTCCTCGTTCTCTTCCTCCCCCCGCTGTTGCCTGTAACCTTCCCAAGCTGTCTGGTCTAGTTCAGATGCCGCAATGGCTGACACTACTTCCCCTGGTCCCTCAGGGATCTGCTCAATAAGGGCCTTTGCTGCCCTATCGGCATAATCATTGCCTTGCTGTTGCGGGGTTTGTATCTTTTTATGGGTGGCTACTTTGATTACGGCGGCTTCTGCTGGGGCTCTGGCTGCTTCTACCAGGTCTCGTATGTGCTGTTCATGTTACACGTGCCCCCCTGATGAAGTTATGTAACCTCGCCTAGCCCAAGCTACCATATAGTCATGAATCACTCCGAAAGCAGACCGGCTGTCTGTACATATGTTCACCCTCTTTCCTGCTGCTAATCTTAAGGCTTCTGTGAGGGCAATTAATTCTGCTACCTGAGCCGACCAAGTCCCCAGAATCTGGCTTCCCCTTAGTACCGTGCCTGTTTTATTCACTACTGCCCATGCAGTACGGGGCACCCCCTCATGATATTTCTGGGACCCGTCCACAAATAATTCCCATACATCTTCCCCTCCCACTGCTCTCGCTCTCATCGACCTCCTCCACACAACTATGCTCCGCACCTTCTTTAACCATCATGGACGCAGGGTTAAGGGTTGAATCTTTAACTATCTGGATTCTTTTGTCTGCCGGGAGTAAAATGCTTTCCCATTTAGCTCGGCGACTCGCTGAAACTGCCCTTAATTTCCCTGCTTCTAATAGGTGTACTATGGAATGAGGGGAGTGAAGGAGAACAGGTTCTAAGAGAGTGCTGCCTCTATCGCCCACGTGGCACAATCCAGGGCCTGCGTACATCGATGTAAGCCTGCGACCACGAGACCCCATCTACATGAGTAATAGGCTACTGGCAGCATCTTGTCCCTGTGTTTCTGACCTACCACCTGTTGCTCTGTTTACTTGCTATAAATATGGTGGTTAATAAGGTCGCCTTTCTTAATCCTAATTATGAGTATACTTTCAGAGTCGCCAGGTATCTCTCGATACCGCCACATGGTTCAACCCGAATACCGATCAAAGAGCCAATACACCAGTTAGTTAGTTCAAAGTCAATACTACTTTATTTACACACAGTATGATTTACTCATGCACAATAACACTAGAAGCTAAACTATATCTATCACTAACACCTATACTTAACTTTGGATGCCCACTTAGATCAGAGGAACAATGGCCGTTGTTCGGATCTGGGCCTGTTGGGTTCAAAGAGGTAACAGGAGTACAGCTAAGGTCGCCCGTCTGGTAGCGAGCATTGACCTTGAACTTACTTGCTTCTGGTGATGCTGGTGAAAGGGTCTCTCTGCTTGAGAGCTGAATCCAAGAGAGCGAACCTTTGGCGGGGGTTCCTTCTTATACTTGGAGGGGCTTCGCTCGCTTTTAGTCGGGCCTTAAACTTGGTCCCAATTAATTGGGCCGCTTCTTGATCATTGTCATCGATCTAAACCAATAAAGGGGCGGGTGCCTTGATGGCTGGGCGTGCCCTTAGTGGCCGTTGGCCTTGCTTTGTTTGTGTCTCCTGGTTGGGGTAGTGGCGCCGGAATGTCTGAGACAGTATCGGCTACCTGAGCATTAGTCCTTTGTTCCTCGGAGATGGGCCATCAATATGTAAATCGACCCAGAGTTCGGTTCCGTCTGCTGACTGCCTTCCAAATATACATTCAGGCTCTGTGCCTGCTTGTTGCTTTGCATTGTCCATATTTCCCTATCGGCTCTGCGAGTGTCCATTTTATACATTGAAAGTGGCCATCCCAGATGGCTACACACCGCTGTATAATGTCCCCCCTGATTGTCACAGTAGAGGTGAAAAGGTTTAGTCGAATCTGGCAACCCTAGGGCTGGGGCTAAAGCGAGGGTCTGCTTTAATTTGTTAAAGGCTGTGTCTTGCTCTGGGCCCCACACGACTCCCGGGACTATCTCCCTCCCTTGGTTAATCCTTGCAATGGCTCCGCAAGCTCGGAGTAATTCTCGATAAAATTCCTACAGTAGTTGAATAGCCCCAATGCCTGCCTAACTCCCCTTATGGTCTGGGGTTTGGGCATCTCTAAAATGGCTTTCTTCCTTTCTACTGGGATCTTCCTTTCCCCATGTAATCTTAAAATAAAGTTAAAAATCCATAATCTTCGCGATATGAAAATCCCCGATCTGTAAATTTGATGTGTGTGAGTTTACAAAGAAAATACTGAAATCTCTCCCAATTTGGAACACACAGAACAACGTTTTTAAATGTAGGTACATCATTGCTGCCTCTAGCAAAGGAGCACATGGGCTCAGTCCACACACAATGCCTAGTCTTCGCATTTCAATTTAGATTCCTTTGTTCGCTCTTTTTTTAAAGAGCAGCCAAGACTATGCCGAGTTCAAACTAATCATTTACAAATCCCAATTTATACATTTGATTTTGCTTTTTGTTTACTTCGTGAGAATTGTGTTCTAAATAACTTCCACAATGTTAATCATTATTACTGATTTTCTAAAGAACTTTCAAATCCTTACCCCGTTTTAAATCTCACTTTAACTGCCGTGTATACCTCCGAATCGATGTGCAACTTCGTTTTGCAAAACACATTCAAAAAAACTAGGAACACCAGAGGAAGTTCACAAATTCTTATTAAACACACACACTCATTCATCCACCGAGATCTCCACTCAAACGAAAGGAATTCAAAGCATTATACTTTCATTCATCTCAACCAACTGGACAATAAAAGTTTGAATTTGCAAAGGAAACACAATGTAAAGGACGGTGGTCTCCATTTTTCTTTCTTCAAAACTGTAAATAAAACTCAAAGAAACGGTAAATTCTCTCCCAAAAATATAAAGTAAGTTTAAACTCTTCTGAAGCCACAGGGGCTTTTCCACTACCTCAGAATCACCACGCTTACACTTGAACGATTGCTTTACAGCTTATCCTGATCCTTAACCTTATATACTGCGAGAGGACACCTCCGAGGGCAGTGAGGCTATATGGGTAGAGATCAGGAATAAGAAGGGTGCAGTCACAATGTTGGGGGTATACTACAGGCCTCCCAACAGCCAGCAGGAGATAGAGGAGCAGATAGGTAGACAGATTTTGGAAAAGAGTAAAAACAACAGGGTTGTGGTGATGGGAGACTTCAACTTCCCCAATATTGACTGGGACTCACTTAGTGCCAGGGGCTTAGACGGGGCGGAGTTTGTAAGGAGCATCCAGGAGGGCTTCTTAAAACAATATGTAAACAGTCCAACTAGGGAAGGGGCGGTACTGGACCTGGTATTGGGGAATGAGCCCGGCCAGGTGGTAGATGTTTCAGTAGGGGAGCATTTCGGTAACAGTGACCACAATTCAGTAAGTTTTAAAGTACTGGTGGACAAGGATAAGAGTGGTCCGAGGATGAATGTGCTAAATTGGGGGAAGGCTAATTATAACAATATTAGGCGGGAACTGAAGAACATAGATTGGGGGCGGATGTTTGAGGGCAAATCAACATCTGACATGTGGGAGGCTTTCAAGTGTCAGGTGAAAGGAATACAGGACCGGCATGTTCCTGTGAGGAAGAAAGATAAATACGGCAATTTTCGGGAACCTTGGATGACGAGTGATATTGTAGGCCTCGTCAAAAAGAAAAAGGAGGCATTTGTCAGGGCTAAAAGGCTGGGAACAGACAAAGCCTGTGTGGCATATAAGGAAAGTAGGAAGGAACTTAAGCAAGGAGTCAGGAGGGCTAGAAGGGGTCACGAAAAGTCATTGGCAAATAGGGTTAAGGAAAATCCCAAGGCTTTTTACACGTACATAAAAAGCAAGAGGGTAGCCAGGGAAAGGGTTGGCCCACTGAAGGATAGGCAAGGGAATCTATGTGTGGAGCCAGAGGAAATGGGCGAGGTACTAAATGAATACTTTGCATCAGTATTCACCAAAGAGAAGGAATTGGTAGATGTTGAGTCTGGAGAAGGGGGTGTAGATAGCCTGGGTCACATTGTGATCCAAAAAGACGAGGTGTTGGGTGTCTTAAAAAATATTAAGGTAGATAAGTCCCCAGGGCCTGATGGGATCTACCCCAGAATACTGAAGGAGGCTGGAGAGGAAATTGCTGAGGCCTTGACAGAAATCTTTGGATCCTCGCTGTCTTCAGGGGATGTCCCGGAGGACTGGAGAATAGCCAATGTTGTTCCTCTGTTTAAGGGTAGCAAGGATAATCCCGGGAACTACAGGCCGGTGAGCCTTACTTCAGTGGTAGGGAAATTACTGGAGAGAATTCTTCGAGACAGGATCTACTCCCATTTGGAAGCAAATGGACGTATTAGTGAGAGGCAGCACGGTTTTGTGAAGGGGAGGTCGTGTCTCACTAACTTGGTAGAGTTTTTCGAGGAGGTCACTAAGATGATTGATGCAGGTAGGGCAGTAGATGTTGTCTATATGGACTTCAGTAAGGCCTTTGACAAGGTCCCTCATGGTAGACTAGTACAAAAGGTGAAGTCACACGGGATCAGGGGTGAACTGGCAAGGTGGATACAGAACTGGCTAGGCCATAGAAGGCAGAGGGTAGCAATGGAGGGATGCTTTTCTAATTGGAGGGCTGTGACCAGTGGTGTTCCACAGGGATCAGTGCTGGGACCTTTGCTCTTTGTAGTATATATAAATGATTTGGAGGAAAATGTAACTGGTCTGATTAGTAAGTTTGCAGACGACACAAAGGTTGGTGAAATTGCGGATAGCGGTGAGGACTGTCTGAGGATACAGCAGGATTTAGATTGTCTGGAGACTTGGGCGGAGAGATGGCAGATGGAGTTTAATCCGGACAAATGTGAGGTAATGCATTTTGGAAGGGCTAATGCAGGTAGGGAATATACAGTGAATGGTAGAACCCTCAAGAGTATTGAAAGTCAAAGAGATCTAGGAGTACAGGTCCACAGGTCATTGAAAGGGGCAACACAGGTGTAGAAGGTAGTCAAGAAGGCATACGGCATGCTTGCCTTCATTGGCCGGGGCATTGAGTATAAGAATTGGCAAGTCATGTTGCAGCTGTATAGAACCTTAGTTAGGCCACACTTGGAGTATAGTGTTCAATTCTGGTCGCCACACTACCAGAAGGATGTGGAGGCTTTAGAGAGGGTGCAGAAGAGATTTACCAGAATGTTGCCTGGTATGGAGGGCATAAGCTATGAGGAGCGATTGAATAAACTCGGTTTGTTCTCACTGGAACGAAGGAGGTTGAGGGGCGACCTGATAGAGGTATACAAAATTATGAGGGGCATAGACAGAGTGGATAGTCAGAGGCTTTTCCCCAGGGTAGAGGGGTCAATTACTAGGGGGCATAGGTTTAAGGTGAGAGGGGCAAGGTTTAGAGTAGATGTACGAGGCAAGTTTTTTACGCAGAGGGTAGTGGGTGCCTGGAACTCACTACCGGAGGAGGTAGTGGAAGCAGGGACGATAGGGACATTTAAGGGGCATCTTGACAAATATATGAATAGGATGGGAATAGAAGGATACGGACCCAGGAAGTGTAGAAGATTGTAGTTTAGTCGGGCAGTATGGTCGGCACGGGCTTGGAGGGCCGAAGGGCCTGTTCCTGTGCTGTACATTTCTTTGTTCTTTGTTTGTTTGTATTCCCTAAAACCAATAATTTCTCAATTTATTTCACACATGCAGTCAGACGATGATTCCAACCATTTCTGAATTGTTAATTTAGTTCCCCTGTTTTTTTAACTCATGTAGCGCACAAAGACTCCCGAGAGACGAATAGAGGTGAAGTCGATGAGGCTTTATTAAGCGTGACTCGTTCCCCGCAGTTCAGCAACAGACTGGAGCTGCGGGGAGAATTCCTGGTTCTTATACGCCGCCTTCAGGGCGGAGCTAGAGATCAACAGCCAACCAGGACCCGGGATCTGTCAGCCAATGACATCACGGCTTCACAGTCCCACATGACCCCTAATGCATACTACCACAACTCATAAGACATATCTCCCAATCTATATCTCCGTTGTCTTGGTCTCTCTGACTCTCTCTCTGCCTGCCTCTCTGACTCTCTGTCTCTTTCTGTCTCTTTGTCTCTTTCTGTCTCTTTGTCTCCCTGCTGCTCTTATACCTTGCTGGTTATTCCTCACATTTCTAAATGAATTTATTTAGAGCGACCTATTTTGTTACTTTGGACCGCAATTTGTTTTTGGTCTGACCCGACCACAAAGCCTTTTGCTCAGCTGCGGTCCCCATTGTAAATCCCTGTCTTATTGACTGTTTTAGTATTTCTGGCCATCTCAGCCAGTCGCACACTTCTATCTTTGCTCCTCTCATGGGGCACGCCCCCCCCCCCCCCCCCCCCCCGCCCCCCACGGCTCAACCCTCTCGCGGAATTACCCTTCGCGGCTACTCCTCCTCGCTAGTAGCGAGACCCTTCCACCGTTCCGCTTGCATTCTTCTCCTCGGAATTAGGCTCTCTACGACCCCCCTCGAGGACTTTTACCTCGCAGATGTGGGCCGCCTATAACCCTCGTAGGATTCGCGTCGCAGCTTTGTCAGCCTTAATTCAGGCTTTCTACAATCACTACAGGATTTACTGTGGCTCCGCTTCCCCAATTTTAAACACCGGTTTCCCCCGGCGATTTATTCAAACTTACACGGTCTGACTAAGTACCTTGACCATTACCTTAACCCCCACCTTGGGGTTTTGGAATCAGATGCAATCCTTCTCCTCCATGACACGTGGTGCAGTCGGGGTCACAAATCTGCCCTGCGGTTTTCTCCTGTTACCTTCCTGCACGCGTCTTATAGCTGCTACTCTTGCCTCCTGTAATTCTTTACTCCCTATGTTCCTGAAAATTGCGGTTGCAATTATTACCCCCTTCTCATACTTATTCTTGGTTTGGCCTTCCCACCAGGCCTTCTGCTCAGCCACGGGTGTGTCTGGGTTGTATCCGTTCTCCCGCATCTTTGTAATTAATTTACTATTGTGGGTTACATTCATCTGCACGATCGAACCCTCGGGCCCCCATCTATCTTGCTCTACCTTGCTCTTGCTGCCTGTTTCATCTGATCCGGCCAGCTCTGCCGTTCACTCTCACACACACACACCACCCCTGCGGGGTTTCTCCTCTGCGGCTCTACCCTCTCGTGGTTACTCCTGCGGCTACTCCTTTCTCACACTAGGTGAGGTCCTTCTAACTCTCTGGTGGTATTTCGTCCTACGGGTTTTTACTTTTGACCAGGCACTTCAGTCTCCAAAGCAAGTTCCTTAGCAGGTTTTCCTTAACTTAACTACCCGATCCCACGCCCTGGTTTCCCCCAACAATTTTTACTTCACCTCATGTGGTCAGACTCTTCCTCCGTTTTGTTCTTTAAGATCGCAACTTACGGCCGGCCAACGACTAACGTGGAATTGATCCCTAACTATGGGTGGTAGGTTAAAAGACACTCACACGATTTGGAGGCACATAGTCGTCGGTCGTCCTGTGTTGATATCCTGCCGACTACGCCAACGGTTGGAGGGAAGAAAAACCTCAAGTTCTGTTCTCGACCGTGTGATGTTGGTAAAACTTTGTTTAATTCAGAACAACTGTGTGCACACAGGAGAGGCAGGTTCTGCTGCTAGCTTTAGCTCGCAAAAGTCAGCTCTGATCATAGTCAGAATTATTCAAGAAATGGGAAGAGCTTACGCGAATAAACATCCATAATTATATTGTTAGCAGAAGAAATTGCTATATGTGTCAGGATTGGTATAATAAAGATGTCTCAAAGTATTGTAATAGCACAGGTCAAGGGCAAACCAGCAGGCAAGGGGTTAAACATATACCAAGGGAAAACCGGCAAGCAAGGGGTTAAAGTCACCCACATTGGAAATGATTTAATCATCTCACAGACCATTTGAATATGAAAAGGGAAACACAGGAGGTCCCAGTAAGTCGTGGGATCCATTGTCCAACACATTCGCACCTCTTCTAGAAGTTAAATATGTTAAGCACAAACCCATGAGATTGTAGGGAAACATTGTATTCTTTAATCGTTTTCCCATTACAGGGACCAGAAAATATGCATACTGATCACTTTGTATTGTTCCGAATGATTCGGTGACATCAATACCTGCTTGTGACTCCAAGGAACTTTAAATATATATGCGTGTAATAAGAACATAAGAACTAGGAGCTGGAGTAGGCCATATGGCCCCTCGAGCCTGCTCCGCCATTCAATGAGATCATGGCTGATTTTTTTGTGGACTCAGCTCCACTTTCTGGCCCGAACACCATAACCCTTAATCCCTTTATTCTTCAAAAAACTATCTATCTTTATCTTAGAAACATTTAATGAAGGAGCCTCAACTGCTTCACTGGGCAAGGTTCAATCTGGCATTAAGTTAAAGGAATCACCAGGCAATGAGCAGCATGCTGTCAGCAAACTGGGTAAGCAACCAATAATATTGAAGTGTTCTCACAGGCTGGAAAGTAGAATGTTAAAAATGCTGGCCTGGATTCTCCGATTTCCAGGTTTTGTCCAGAGGTTCCGTGGCGTTTTATGTGGGAAAAATCAGCACAGCCCCAGCACTAATCCTCCGACCGGTGATAAGATTTGAGAGTTGAATGCATGGTGCAAAGATTGGTGTGAGAGAAATGCATTTTGATTCATGGGGCACTGACACCAGTGCTGGGGAAGGTGGGAGCTGTAATTTTGGCATGATATTCAGCTGGATGGTGCTGGGAACAATTGTACATTGTCTATCGAGGGTGACAGAAGAGACTTTAAACTAAATAGTGGTGGACAGTGATCAAGGGAGGGCAGGTGTGATAAATTAAAGGGAGAGGGGCCAGGTAAGAGAGCAAGGTAGCAGTAAGGGTATTGAGTGTGGCAGGAAGGGACATGGTGTGAAAACTTAAGTGTGCACCAGAAGATAATGCCAGAGTTTCCAGAATCAATAAGAAGACTGAACAAATACGTCTGAAGTATTCGTAACAAAATCGATTAATTGTCAGCGCAGATTAAATAAATATGCATGATCTGATATCTGATGTGGCTTCAGGGTGACCAAGGCATGGACCTCTACATTCAAGGGTACTTGCCATTCTGGAAGCTCGGTGGGGTAGCTCTGTTAATTGAGGATGACATGAGCCCAATCGTGAGAGGTGACCTTAGTTCTAAAGACCAAGATGAGAAATTCAATTTTGGTTGAGATAAGGAATGGTAAAGATAGGGGGCGGGATTCTCCATCCCGCCAACCCCGGTTTCTGGCACGGCATGCCCCCGGTTTCCCATTGTGGCCATCCCCACACCGTCAGGAAACCTGCGGGGTGTGGGTGCGCTGCCGGTGGAGCGGAGGATTCCGCCGACGGAGAATCCCGCAGAAGAAGTCACTTGCGGGACAGTTATAGGTCCCCTAACAGCCACTACAATGCAGGGCAGGATATACAGGAAATAATGGGGAGGGAGAGTGCTGTGAGAAGGGTACGGTAATAATCATACTTGATTTTAATCTCCATCTAGATTGGACAAATCAAGTTGGCAAAGGCAGCCTGCATTATGAGTTCATAGGGTGCTCTACAGACAATTTTGTAGAGTAGCACATTCTACAGCCAACCAGGAAACAGGGGCAGGATTCTCCGCAGCCCTGCGCCAAAGTCCCGTTTGGTACGAGGGCGGAGAATCGACCTTTATGCGGAAATCGTAGCTGCCGCTGCTCCCGCGACTCTCCGTCCCCAGAGAGTCGCTCGCACGCGATTTACACAGCGCGGCTAGGGGTCCATTGACAGAGACCCCCCCCCCCCCCCGATTCTCCACGCACAACTGGCCGAGTTCCCGATGGCGTGGTTCTAACCATGTATTGGTCGTCGGGAACCTCGGATGGCGGTTGCGGACTCAAACCGTAGCCGCCCTGCTGGGGGGGGCGGGGGGATCGAGCACCGGGGGGGTCCTCCTCATGGGCAGCCAGTGCAGTGATCAGGCGGCTCGGATCCACGGGTGCGCGGCCATCTCGGGGGAGGGCCTACGTTATCAATGGCGGTCTGCGGTCCAAGGTCGCCATCTGCAGACTCGCGACCGGAAGTGCGGGGGCCCGTATCCGGAGCTGAAGCTGCGAGAAGCACTCCGGGGCCCTGCCAGCCCCCTGAAAGGTAGGAGAATAGCTGTGGATTTTTCTGAGGAAAGTCAAGAGTGAAACACCAGCGTTTGTACGCTGGCGTGGGGACATAGCCCCATTTTTGGAGAATCCAGCCACAGGCTTTTCTAGACCTGGTAGTCTCTTTCAATGTAATTTTGAAGAAATGTTGTGTAGCTTTGAGACACGAGGAGTTGTGTTGCCTGCTCTGTTGCTTAAAGCAAAAGCAAAACTAAAGCTGGAACACATAATCCATACACCGGGGTGAATTCTCCATCTCCTTGGCTGAGTGTTTCACGGCGGTGAGCTGTTGCTGGCAGAGATTCTCTGTTCGGGGGCTGGCCAATGGGATTTCCCATTGTAGCACCCCACGCCACCGAGAAACCTGCAGACGGGATTGCGCTGTCGGCAGAACGGAGAATCCCGCTGACGGAGAATTCATCCCATCATTTCCCATCTGCTGATGTATACAGACACATTTTATCCTCTGAATAATACAACAAAATTAGGATTCTTTTAACCATTACGGACGAACTTGACATTTCTCAAATTTAAAATGAACTATTCAGGACCAGTGTAGGTGCTCAGCGGTAATCATGATATTAGTGCGCAGTTGAAAAAAGCCCTGTTACATCTCATTCTATAATTTTTCAAAGGTTTTCCCAGAAAGACTAACAGCAAATGTGCGAAAGTCTGTCTGCGAACATGGTGGGAGATTCCCCTGGTTGCTGCTTGGTTTCCCCCACCCTCATGAAAGGGCTCCCCAGATTTAAGCCCATCGCCTCCAGAACAGCAGTCTGTGCTGCCGCCCATGTGTCAGGTCTTCCCCCATTCCCAGAGGTCACTGTCCTGCATAGCTGTGCATCTAGGGTCATCAGGAGCATCTTTATTTGCTCCCCTTCGTCGCAGTCATTGATGTTGGCAGCCTGTTCCACCTCCATAAAATGCAGCGACGGATCCCCCTTTGGAGTTAGTCTGGGAACGTGGGCCACCATCCCCCTGAGCGCAGATGCCCCATGAGGAACGATAATGTCGCCCTCAACCGGTCCCCTGTTTGCCATCCCCGCCGGGGGACCATACCTTCTTTGCCTGACAGGGCACATCTGCCCTACCTGGGGTTCCTGCTCCTCCTCCCCACTGTCCAGCTCTCCTGCCTCGTTGGGTAGCCCCCCTGTCCCCGGGCTAACTACCCATATAGGAGACGCCGCTATCTGGGGATACACCACTGACCCCCCTTGGACCTGCCCCTGACCGGGCGGTCCAAACCCTACCTGCTGACCCGGCCCCATCACCGGCATCCCAGGCAGCGGTCTGTCCCCATCCCATGGGGACCCACATACGAAACCAGGCGGACACGCCGCCAGCTGGGGGTACCCTGCCGACCCCCCTTGGACTTGCCCCTGAACGTGCAGTCCGATCCCCCCCTGCCGGCCCGGACACAATCCCGGTGCCTCAGGAGGCGGTCTATTCCCCTTGGCCTTTGGGGAATCATCCGCTGCGAGGAGCACCTTGCCCCTAGGGAACCCCCCTGGACCTACCAGGTGTATCTGTCCCCTGAACCTGGACAAGGCCTCCTCCAACTCCGTTATTCGTGCCTGGCACGGCCCATGGGCACAGTCCCCTATTTCCTCGCGAGCCACTCGGTATGCTGCCTGGATGTCCCGGCACTTCCCCTCCAGCTTCCTACACTGCTCTGTACTCCGAGCATAGAGTTCCTGGAGCCTCCGTTCCTTTTCTTTACCCTCCACTATCTGGCAGTGGAGATAGTCCTTCTCACACCGGTTAGACTCGCTTTCCTGTTTCATTTCTGCCATTTCTTCCTGCAGTCGTTCCGCTGCGCTAGCGCTGTCCCCTGCGCTGGCCCTCACTTCTCTCAACTCCTGCTCTAACTCTTCGACCCTATCCTCTGTTTTGACTACCTGCTCGGACAGGCAAACCAGCCAAACTGCCTTCTCCAAGCGCCTTTTGTGCGCCTTACTGTCTGTCCATGCAGCCGCTGCCATTACCGGTTGCTCCGCATTGATTAATTCTGAAACCCAAGGTTTGGTGAGGTTGACCTTTTGCCACAAATACGAGGATATTCTCTCCTCCATTTTGCTTCGTTCCCTCACCCCCTCTGCCAAGTCACATACTCCAAACCACCGGGGTCCTGCCGCGGTCGCCATTGTAGAGGGTGCCATCTCCGCTACTCCACTACTGGGCCGATATCTGGGGTTTGAATATCTGTGTGTGTCTCTCTCCAGCTGGCACTGAAACTTCAGAGGCCAGGGGATGTCGCACTGGGACACTTCCACTGAAGAGAGCACTGATTCAAGCCTGCCGTTTATTCCTGACCGACAGCCTGAGACTTATATCACACAGATCTCCAGACCCCTACCAATACCCAGGTGATTCTCTCTCTTGCCGGTGGTGCAACAGCCACCCGGTTCCTACTCCACTAGAGTAGCTTTCCCAAGAGAGAGAATAGGACACTGCTGTTTATTCCCTAACCAGCAGTCTGTCCTGAGTGAATCGCTCAAGATGACCCTCGATTCCTGAACCCGGAATTAAGGTGAGGAGTATTTTAACAATGACTTGGTCAGAGGTCGCTGGTGAAAGATTGAAGAATTTAAACGACTCCAATTGTCATCAAATCAAGGTTTATTGTAAAACCCAGGTCAAAATCATCAAACAGAAGAAACACAATACAATCTTATGCTCTAATATACACTATGTCTATTCAAAAGTAATCTAGCGGACACAACGAAAATTCTTATGGTTACACAGGTTTTAGCAAAATCACAAGGCACAAAACAAGTTCCCTTCCCCAAAGCCTCAACCACTATTAAAATCAAGGGAGCTTCGCAAGCTGCTGCGGGTTACTTACGGTCACAGGCTGCAGAGGTCAAGTCAGGGGTGCAGAGGTCGAGCCAGGAACGAAGAGCCCCCCAATTGAAAAAACAGCCCCTTTTATATTGCTTTACCTGGCTTTGTTCTGTGATCGGCCAGCCCCTTTTGCATTGAAAAGGTAAGTTTTAAAGTTCCCGCTGGTCCCGCCCCCTTTGAGCCGGTCAGAGCTGTCGAGATGGGAGTACCTCCCCTAGGTCCGCCTCCAGTCTGTTTTTTGAGATAACGAGGTTGAGCTCCCTTGAAGATTTTCAAAGACTTCCATCTGCTCCGGAGATGCTGCTATGTTGATGGGGTGTTGATTGGATTCTGCTCTGGTGGAGGCCAGGTCATTTACATTTGCATGGGGCTATGATCATCCCATTGTCCTGCTTGCATGCAAGCCTCCTGTGTATTCCCGTGCCCCTTTGTCTGTGTCTTGATGTTATCTTGTTGTCTGGCTCCTTCTTCCTTGTAGCTCCTAGGGGGGTGTTTGTAAATATTTATGTGCTTATGTCCCCACTCAGCTCAGCGGGCCAAGCCTGCTGGGAAAACTGGTTCTGTTCCCTTGGCTGGAAAGTCAGTTTACAGTCTCTGAGTTTCTCCAAAAGGGCCGAATTGCCCGAAAACCTTACACTTGCGACATATACAACGCAGAATTAGCTCAATCTGGTTTGAAACCAATTTTTTAAGCGCTTTAAAATCTTGCCGACTGCACCAGACCATGAATAACCGCATCAATTGAAATATTTGTGTGCGCTGGGTGACAAATATTTAGATCAATTTATGCTTGCAAGTAATACATGAGGAGTAAATTTTGACCTGTGTAAGAATGCAACACAAATGACAGTGAATCGGTAGCCTATTTTATGTTTCACAGAATCTAAGGGCAGAATTTGACAGCAGGCACACATCTTCCTGGAAGAGTACAAAATAGCACCCAATGGCAGTGTGTATGTGGGGTGGAGGGGGAGACACCTAAATCTGAAGGCCCCTTCAGATATGGGGCGCCTCCACCCATCTGGGACCTGGAGCTCCGGCCCTTTCTCCACACTTTGATTTTCTGCTCCACACAATATACCTCTCACCCCTCTTTATCTAACCCACTCAGCCCATTTCGACAGATTCTTGTTTCCATTGAATTAAACGTTCGGGAGAGATGCAACATGATCTGCCAAATCACTATCATCTTTTTTGCGCCACTTCTTAAAGCCAAAATCAATGCTTAAGAGTGTGCTCTGTGCAGGTAAAGGCCTGAGCATACAATTTCGGCTGACACTTCATTGCCGACAGAGTGATGCATTGATGGAAGCGCCAAATTTCAATTGAGCTGTTCGACTGCCACTCAGGTGAATATAAATTTAAAAACACTTCAGGATACAATTGGAGGAAGAGTACTGCTGTTCCTCCCTCCTTAGTTCTTAGCTCTGGCTCAATAGATTGAGACTCCTTCTGCCTCCGATTCAGGGGTTATCAATTATCAGTACTAAGGGTACTGCACTGGCGGATGTGACGTCCTTTGTCCTTTGGAAGCACGGTAGCACAGCGGTTAGCACTGTTGCTTCACAGTGCCAGGGTCCCAAGTTTGATTCCTGGCTTGGGTCACTATCTGCGTGGAGTCTGCACGTTTTCCCAGTGTCTGCGTGGGTTTCCTCCGGGTGCTCCGGTTTCCTCCCACAAGTCCCAAAAGACACGTGTTAGGTGAATTGGACATTCTGAATTCTCCTCTGTGTACCCGAACAGGCGCTCTGCGGAGTGTGGCGTCTAGGGGTAACTTCATTGCAGTGCACTGCTTGTGACAATAATAAAGATTATTTATTATTGTCGTTGTTATGAATGAAACAGGTAATAAAGGTTTCAGGATTAGAAGTTGTTATCAAAGTTGTTCAAACTGCTTCCCAACCCATGACTTCTACCACTTAGAAGAACAAGGGCAGACGATGCATGGGAACACCACAATCTGCAGCTTCACCTCTACACCTCCACGCTACAGACCATCCTGATTTGGAACTATATCCCGCTCCTTCTTTGTCAATGGGTAAAAACCCTGGAACTTCCTTCCCAGTGCCACATCGGCTGCAGTGGCTCAAGGAAGCAGCTCATCCCCACTTTCCCAAGAGTGATTAGGGATGGACAATAAATGCCGGCCCAACATTTATTGCCCAGCCCTAATTGCCCTTGAGAAGGTGGTGGTGCGCTGCCTTCCTGAACAGCTGCAGTTCCTGTGGTGTAGGCACACCCACAGTGCTGCTAGGGAGTGAATTGCAGCTGACCTATATTGGCAGCCGATGCGACAACATCCTTGTTTTAAAAAAGCTCCATGATATCGCCTCTCCCTGGGTGGGATTCTCCGTCCCGCCGGACGCTTTTTCTGACAACGGGATCCTCCATCCCGGCAGCCAGTCAGTGGGGTTTCACATTGTGGCCACCCCCATGCCGGTGGGAAATCCGCGGGCGTGAGTGCGCTGCCGGCGAAGCGGAGGATCCCGCCGACGGAGAATCCCGCAGCCTGTCTTTGCAGTCTTCTCCAGCAATAAACCCTCCAAGATATCTAAGCTCCTCCAATGATGGCCTCTGACTCATACCCCCAATTTTAATTACCTCATCATCAGCGACCATGCCTTCAGCTCCCTGGGTTCTGAGCTCTGGAATTCCCCCTATTATCTCTCTCCCTCTCTCTCCTTCAAGACTCTCCTCAAAACCTGCTTCTATGACCAAGCCGGGATTCTCCGGTGTTGCCCGCAATGAAGTGTGACACGTGGGGTACCAGAAAATGTTGCTACTTATGTGATTTGGCATCATATTAGGGTGAAGGTGCTTCAGTGAAGCGGCTCGGGAAATTTGATTACATTAAAGGAGAGATGCAAGTTGTTGGTTTCAAAATGGTGGTATTTCTAGGTCCCATTAAAATCATTTCACCATTTCTGAATTGCACAGTTCCTCCCTAGTCGCTCCGCCTCCTATTGTTTCATCTGAAAAGTTGGTTTTCAACATCCTTTATCCGAATCCAGAAAAGAATAGCCGTGAGAAATTTCACACCGACTCTCCTGACGGTCGGCCATTTATCCTTCCCAAACTGGCAGATTCCCGTCTCACTCTGCCCTCTGTTTCCTGTTTTCAAGCCAATTACCCAATTACCCAGTCTGCATGATACTCTACACCCTAGTAACACGACTTAGCTATTAATCGCCAAGATGTGAAATCTTTCAGAGGATTTGAGACTGCGATCAAGATTCAGAACAAGTGCCCTAACAAGCATAATCCACAGGCCATGAGGAAAGCTAACACATTAATTGTATCGGAGAAATTTTCATTAGACTTAAGATATACATTCACTGCCATTTGAAGCCACCAAGATTTGTCCATTAATTATAATGAGACAGAAGAAGCAGTGACAATATCCAACCAACACAAAGAATGCTCCTTATTATCCCTCGAGCTGCTCAAGAAAATCATTGAACATGTAATGAGATGGTTTTCTATTTTATTCCCTACTTTGTGCGATATTTTTTCCCTCTTCCCCTCCCCCCCTCTTGCTATCTAGATAGATAGTTACATGGGCAGCTTACAGTGCCTTTTTCACATGGTTCTCAGCTGGACCCAATATATGATCAGTTGGGCAATTGATACTTCACTTAGAATGTATCCCCCTTCACATGCGGTATCATAACTACTACCCCAACAATAACTCGCATTAATATATCTTCCTTAACGAGGAGCATCATCAGATAGTATTTAACACTGATTGACAACAAACTCGAGTAGGAGGGAGATGTGAAGAGGGTTCGGCTGAGAATTCTAGGACATGGGGTCGAGGCAGATGAAGGCACAGCTGCCAATGGTGAATCAAAATGGAGATTAGGGATGTGGAAGGGGTGAGAGGTCAAGGAGTGTAGTGATCTCAGAGGGTTTGTAGGGCTGGTCAACGTTACTGATAGGGAAGAAAAAGACCATGGATGGATTAAAACAAAATAACTGCATTTTAAACAGCTGTTGACAGACTGGGAGCCAATGTTGGTCAGCGAGCTTATGGATCGATATGCGATTAGAACTTTGTGTGAGTTAGGATACGGGCACCAGTGTTGGGATGAGCTCAAGTTTGCAGAGGCGGAGCTTGGGAATAGTTAAGGGTTGAGATGACAAAGGCATGGATGAGGTTTTGGCAACAGGTGAGCTGAAGCAGAAAACATTCTTTCAAATGCAAGAAACCATCAGCTCCCCTCAGCACTATAGCTGGGAATATATCGCTAAAAATCCCGTTATTTCCATTCTGATAGATTCCAAAAAATAGGCCCCTAATGGCACCATTGGGCATTTTGAAAATTGGAATTCGCCCCAACACAAAAAAATCTGCCCTGCACGATCAACAATAGGAGCTTTCCTGCCTTACTTGCTGGGACCGCAAAGGCTCATACTGCCCAAATTTCCTGGGCCAGCTCTTTCAAAGAGTTGTCCAATTAGTCCCACGTCTCTGCCATTTTCTTCACAACCCTAAAAATCCCCCTTTCCAAGTACTTATTCTATTTCCTTTTGACCCAGCTTCCACCACCTTTTCAGGGGGTCCATCCAGATGACACCAACCCATTGTTGAGTTAAAATAAAATTCTCTTCATCTTCCGCCCTGGCTTTTCTAACATATCTAGTCTTCGGTTTCTCAGTGAAAGCGATTTGCACAATCGATTGGCAGCCATACTGGCATTAATTCTGCAATGTTAGTTCACTTCCAGGTCAAGGGTCAGGTAGCTTGTGAGATGGTACTGAGACACGATGGGAAACATAGAAAAAGCTCCAGTTTCAAGTACAATTTTCACTAAGTGGCTTCTTCCCACCATTCATTGAGATTAAACGGAAGTGCGCACGGACCACTCAGGCTTTCAAAATCAGCAACGTACGTTTGGAGGAAAAATCAAGATCAAACTTTGGTTTATTAACCAGCAGAAGAAAATGCTTGGTGCTGCCCTTTATCAAATGTTGTCACCCTGTTGACAAGACTATAAAGCCCTTGTTTCCGTATTACTATTTATTTGTCACTCTGCAGTCTGATTTCCACTTTGACAGATGACTAGGTGTTGGGTTGGCATGTATTGTGCACGTGATTTATTACCTTATTTAATCAACTGCAAGAAAGATACAATGATAGATTTTGTTTTTAAATTAACAATTAGGCACATTTTCACAGCATACCTGTCAGGGATGCTGACTTTCACATCTGACTACCCTTGTTCATTAACTACTGCGGAATTTAAATAGCTAGCTTTACTTAAGATGCAGCATCGGTAACAAACAAATAACAGAATGACCTGGAGAAGGAATGGTAATGTAAGGAGCAAATCATTTCTCTCGCCACAATTTATTATGTGGCTTTGGCTGCATTCCCTTAGCTGAAGATGACAAGCAGTGTTAGGTTAAAGAAACATATCCAGCAACTGGTCATTGTGGGTAACACGGTAGCACAGTGGTTAGCACAGTTGCTTCACAACTCCAGGGCCCCAGGTTCGATTCCCGGCTTGGGTCACTATCTGTGTGGAGTCTACACGTTCTCCCCGTGTGTGCGTAGGGTTTCCTCCGGGTGCTCCAGTTTCCTCCCACAGTCCAAAGACGTGCAAGTTAGGTGGATTGGCCATGCTAAATTGCCCCTTAGTATCCTAAAAATGTTAGCTGGGGTTACTGGTTTACGGGGATAGGGTGGATATGTGGGCTTAAGTAGGGTGCTCTTTCCAAGAGCCGGTGCAGACTCGATGGGCCAAATGGCCTCCTTCTGCACTGTAAACTCTATGATTCTATGATTAATGTTATTTTTCATCAATGATTCAAGTAGAATCGCATACCTCAGAAGGAGGCCATTCAGCCAACACATTGACAGAATGATCCAATTTGGTCCTACTCCCCCTCTCTTTCCTCATAGCCCTTTAAGTGTTTCATTTTCAACTATAAAGATCCAAATCTGCTTCTCCCACCCTTTCAGGCAGTACAGTGCAAAGGCGCCCTAAAAATGCAAATGCCCTGCTTTCCACCCATTTACGGCAACTTACTCCTCGGGAAACGAACACCATAGGAATCTAGGATGATCAATGGTCTCATTGAATGGAAGGGAATTAAGGACCTACACTCGTTCCTATATAGGATCTAATTGACAAATCAATAGAAAAACAGGTTAACAAAACCAAAAAACTAAATTCAACGAAGAACTGGAGCTGCTTTCTGGAAGAGTAGATTTGAACAGCCCAAAGGTTGTATCAGCTCTTGGCTGGACCACACCTGGCGTGTACCGCACAGTTTTGATCTCCATATTATAAAAAGCACACAGAGACACTAGAGGAGGTGCATTAAAGGTGTACACGGGGGTTGTGAGAACTGAGAGGTTATAATTCTCAGAAAAGTCTGAAGAGTTTGAGGCTCAGGGATGCCTTGATGGGGGTTTTTAAAACTATGAAAGGTAACAGGGGATTGTCTAAAACTAAGGACTCTAAATATAAGATAAACTGATAAACCCGGTAGAAGATTTAAGAGAGGCCTCTTTGCTCAGAAAGTGGAATGTAAGAATGTTAAGTCATACGCATGTCTTCAAGCAGCAATATTGTGATGCTGCACTCTGCAGATTAAGGGCACGATTCTCCGACCTCATTGCACTCTCGCTCGAGCGAATCAAGGCCGGTGAATAGCGAGAGAGGCCAAAAACGAGAACTGCCCCAGGCGCCAAACAGTCTGTGAAGCAATCGTAGGTGAAATCGGGATCTCACCGTAGCGTGGTGGTAAACCAATTATCACCACTTAAGCCCTTTTTCCATACAATTAACTAGAGTCAGCCCACACCTAGCGGCCTCCCGTGATTGATCGGCCTCCCCAGCAAGTGGGCACACTGGCGCCGATTAGTACACCTTTTGTAAAACGTGAACCTGGCCGAAGGGCTTCTGTGGGGAGCCCAGGAGCCATCTTTGCCCAGGGGTATTAGGCTCGCCACCACAATGCTCAGCAGGAGGGGTGGGGGACCCTCCGGAGAGTTGGGCCGCCATGGAAGGTGAGGGTGGGGGGAATGCGTTGGGGCGGGAAACTGGGGGGCGACCAAATATGGCACCACTATGCCAACCCCTGGATCGTGTTGTCCCTGCCCATCCATCCCGACCACCCATAACCCTCACCAGTTGCCTAGGCCTCAGGCCATGCGACTGAAGGCTATTGCTAATAGGGAATTGGCAATTGTGGTTCAGTGAGCACTTCACACAACCCACGTGGATTCCCGTGAGTGGGCGGGCCATGTAGCATGTAAGAGTCATTGCCTAGCATCTGAATCAGACCGCAATGCCTGGACACTGTGCCTGAACACTGCGGGAGGCAAGACCACACACGCAACAGCCACCACCCGAACACCCAAGGTCTGTGTCACGTCACTCTAAGGTACTGGGACTGTGTCGGCACTGTCAGTGGGGTTGGGGGTAGGGGGTTGATGATAACCCACAGAGAACTGGGCGCTGGTGCTCCTCACTCTATGTCATAGTTTGACCCCTGCCTGTCTGCTGAGTGCTCGCTCACACCCATCACCTGCACGCGGTCTGCCCGGTAGGAGGGGAGATACCTGAAGAGATGGGTCAAGGGTTCGGACATCGGCCCACAATGCCCCCCCTTCCCTTCACCCACTACCGACACTCCTGCCCTCTATTCCTCCTCTCCTAGTGCCCTCAGTGATCCTCGATGTGCTTGGTCCTCCTAGCTCTACTATTGTTTCTAGTTGTGTCCCCAGGATGCACATCAGTGGTAGAGGCAGCCAGCTGCTTACATTTATATCATGACCTTCAATGCCCCAGGCAGGCGTCCTCTGGGAGGGTCCGGCTCACTTGCCGTGCTGCCCTGTCCCGTGTGCTGACTGTGAGACGCGGCCTCATCAGAGGCATGGAATCCAGGCAGCTGGTAGCCTCCATCAGCACGCCATGTGACGGGTCCAGGATGGCACCCAGCACCCTCCTCCTGCCCATTGAGCCCTGGGGTTCACCTCAGAATGGAGGGGCAGCTAGTTCGAGCCCCTGACTGCCCCTTCACCATCTGGCTCTGCCCGCCCTGGCAGCTCCCTGATGCCTGCACCACTGTGTCGCCAATGCTCCTCAGTGATTGGGCCATGCTCTGCACCACCTTGGCAATGCCCACCTGCGACTGGGACAAGCTCCGCAGCGCCTCAGCTTGCCCGTCTGAGAGCAGGACATGTGCCACAGCACCTCATCAAGGTCAGCCTGGTACTGGGTCACATCCGCCAGCGAGTTGGACATTCTGCCGAGACCCTCAGCCATGGCTGTCACCTCTGGTGCTGGCGCCGTGCACCTGGCTCTCTGCTACATTCACCTGGCAGTGTTGGCCTCGGTGCCATGCATTGTCAGTGCCTATAGCTCTGGGATACCTCCAATCGGCTCTGGACCTGCTGAAGTGGCACTGACATCTCCCTCTAAATGTCCCGGCCGCACCCTATCGTCTCCATCACCTCCGGGTAACCCTGTACCAGAGGCTCAGCATCAGGCTGGGACCCAGCTGGGTCCTGGGATCCAGCAGACTTCCGACTGCTGTCTCACCTGCGGCTTCCTACCTCCACCTGATGTGAATCATCAGCAGTGTGGTACTCACCAGAATGTGCCCCAGAAACCTTACCACTAACCTGTCCCACCGAGGTGCATGTATCTGCGTTGGTGGAGGTTGGGGATGACAACTGTGTAGCCTCAATCGCGTCTTCCTCGGAGTTCGCCTCTGTAGAGTTCTCCTGGGAGGCTGGAGAGGAGGTCACCCAGGTAGGGCCGGCGCTGTTGGCTGGAGGACCTGCGGTAGAATGGGCATGTGGTCAGTGGGAGGGGTGGGTCAGTCAGTAAGGCAATAACAACTCACGTTTGACATGTCCTCCGGGTGGGACCCGGTAATTCCTCACCTCTGTGGTCTCCGCTAACCGCCGCGTGGGTGACTCCTCTGTCCTCGGCCACCCCCATCACCTCGAAGGAGGTGAGGATTCTTATGTCCGGCACCTGACCCAAGCCAGTTCCATTCACTTTATTGCTTGGCGGCAATATTGGGGCTTGTTTTTGAAGTGTTTGCCAATTTGTAAGCCCACCTGGATGTTTTGTGCAATGGCATCAGAAAAACGACTCTGAAACTTTGCTGGATTGTTGTAAATACCAAACTTACCTTCAGAGGGTGAAAGAGGAAACCTTCCATCCCCTACCTGATCTGCCTTGCATGTAAACTCCAAGCCTACCCTACATGCTCGACTCTGAAGTGAACGGAAAAACAGAACCTGCACCTGTACAGCATCTTTCCCAACCTCAGGATGTTGCAAAGCACTTTACAGAAGTGTTTTGTTATGTTTAGTCATTGTTGTAATGCAGAGAGAGTTGGCAGCCAATTTACTTGCTGAAAGCTCCACCAAATAACAATGCGACAACGACCAGGTACTTTTTTTTAGAGACAGTGATTGGTCAGAACATGAGGGAGAACTCTCCTGCCCTTCTTCACAATGGTATCGTGGGATATTTTACATTAACTTGAGCCAACAGACAGGATCGCGGTTAAAGATCTCATTTGAAGTGTGGCGTCTCCAGCGGCACAGCACTCCCTCAGTGCCACAGTGCAGCGTCGACGTTGATTATTGAAATGAGCCCACTTTGCCAACACCATCGACTCAAATAGGGACTGACAATAAATGTGCTATTGCGAGAATGAACAGCCCAAGCTCAAATCCAAAGGGCGAAGGTTTCGGCGTTGGAAGGGGGGAGTTGAGAGGGGCCTCCTGATTAGAAAGTCAGAGTGCACGCTGCTGATTTAATATGCCATTACCAACATCTGGGAACCAGTGCTGCTGCTATGTAACACGTGGCAGCTGGCATAGATTCAGACAGCACTCGCAGGGGAAGCAGGAAAAATGTGGGGCAATGACAACAAAGCCTTCACATATTGAAGTTATTTTTCTGCTGCAACTTATCGCAATGATCTGCCTGCCAGTTTACTAGTGTTCTCTGGAAGGTCCCATTAATCACCCATTAATGGCTATATAAATCTAACTCGTGTTTAATAGCCTCCTCGTAAAACGCAAAACTAAACTGGAATGGTTTTACTGCAATGGGACCTATGGTTATGGCGAAAGGTTTCAGGCAATGCGGCACCTGACAGCCACTTAATAATGCTTGCGTTGTTTTTTAAGAGCCACTTGTCATGCCAAGATGGATGTTTAAAACTGTCAAGAATCTGAAGAGCAGGGACTGCATTGCATAGAGCAGCATAGAATGAACGCACGAACAGTCCATTCAATCCATTTCGACTGGACCACCGTTTAGGCGCCTGCCTCTCCATAACCTTCAAGTTCTTCCTTCCTCACCTCATGTCTTTTCATACTGGAGCATAAATTCACAAGAATGCAAGTAATAGGACAGGAGGGTACCACATGGCCTGTCGAATCTTCTCTGCCATTCAATACGTTTGTGGCTGATATTGGGCCTCAACTCCATTTTCCCTCCTGCTCCCCATTTCCCTTAATTCCCAAAGAGACCAAAAATCTACCAATCCCAGCCTTAAATGTATTCATCAATGGAAATTCTGGGGCCTGGTGGCCTTTATTGCATATAAGTAAAGGCCATCAAACCATTTGCCTTGCTAACTGCTCGATGCACATGCATGATCATTTTCTACGTTCCTTGTACAAGCACACCTCTTTGAACACCAACACTTGCACGTTTTTAGCAAATATTCTGCTTTTCTATTCTTAGGAGCAAAGTGAATAACTTTGTATTTCCCTACAAGATACTCCATCTGACTTCTTGTTGGTAACCTGTTTGATTTGATTTGATTTATTGTCACATGTTCCGAAGTACAGTGAAAGGTATTTTTCTGTGGCCAAAGGAATGTACACAGTATGTACTTGGTAGACAAAAGAATAATCAGCAGAGAACATTGACAAATGGTACATCGACAAACAGTGATTGGTTACAGTGCGGAACAAGGGGCCAAACAAAGCAAATACATGAGCAAGAACAGCACAGGGCGTTGTGAATAGTGTTCTTACAGGGAACAGATCAGTCCGAGGGGGAGTCGTTGAGGAGTCTTGTAGCTGTGGGGAAGAAGCTGTTCCTATGTCTGGATGTGCGGGTCTTGACTTCTGTACCTTCTGCCTGATGGAAGGGTCTGGAAGAAGGCAAAGCCTGGGTGGGAGGGGTCTCTGACAATGCTGTCTGTCTTTCTGAGGCAGCGGGAGGTGTAGACAGAATCAGTGGGAGGGTAGCAAGCTTGTGTGATGCATTGGGCTGAGTTCACCACTATGTCTATATCTCGTTGCAGCCGCTCTGTATCCTCTCCACAGCTTACCTTCCAACACAGCTTGGTGTCATCAGCAAACATTGGTACGTTACTCTCTGCCCCTTCATCGACATCATGAATTTCAATAGTAAGTCACTGATAAATTCCAACAGCGAGAGTGACACTACAGACAGCATTTTCCCAGGCCCCACGCTTTGTGTTTTCCATGGTTGAGGTGACTCACCATTGGCTACCAGCAGGATCCCCCAGTCCCATCGAGGTCTGTGGCGTTTTGTATGGCTCGCCCGCCCCACCGCCAGGGATCCCGTCACAGCAGAACTGGAAAATCCGGTCAATGAGGAGGGCCGAAAAATCCCACTGTACCTTAATAACCGAAGATAAAAACAGAAAATTCAGCAGGTCTAGCAGCATCTGTGGAGAGAGAAACAGAATGTAAGGGTTGAATTTGAGGTTCACCGCCATCCCTTCCCCCACCCGCTCGCAAACCCTCTCCCCCATCTTCCCAATGGTAGGTTCGGAGTTGGGCTGGCCATGTGCTCAGACAGGAAGGTGCAAAGTGGGGAGCCCAGTGCCTTCTTGCTGCCCTCAAATTTAGTCCAAGGCTAGTCCTGCCAAGAGGCCTTTTAGCGGCTGTTCAAGGGTCACTTAAAAGACTCCTTGGCTGCCACTGATTCCCTCCCTCCTTGCCTCAGCGCTTTAATTCAAACCCTCTTTCCCACCAAACTCGGCATCCATGTCTGGCCCTGGCAAGCCCACCCCACTCAACCTTTCCTGGGGTTTTAGCAGTGATTCGTTGTGCAGGCCACACTGCAGTTGATGCAGTGGCGACCATTCCCAATGGAGAGCTGCCAGCCTCTGATGAGCCAGCAGCCCTTGGGGCATGACACCTCCTCTCCGGTTGTATTTCCTGTGGGAAAATCATCCTCACAGGAGCGAGGACCCCTGGCACTGACCAGGTAGGTGCTTTTTTGGGACTGAATCCCACTCGGTCTTCTGGAAATGGTGGCGGCCGGGTTTCAGGACTGGGCCAGCCCCCGACAGTAACCATTTAATTCTTCTCTACTGGGCCTTAAACGCATAGGAACAGGAGTAAGCCATTCAGTCCCTTGAGCCTGTACCACCATTCAATGAGATCTGAAACTTAATTCCTTATCGCTGCCTTTGGTCCATATCCCTCAATATCATTGCTTCACAAAGCAACAAACTTACCTGCATTCTTCTGGCAATGCCTCCACCAATCATAATCCACGTGCGAACAAATCAGCACTCTTTTGTTCATGTAGTCTACGTTGTTGTTCCCGTGTTCCTGTTGCAATGTTGTTGCGAGCTATTCTAATGAATGAGGCACGGTAGCACAGTAGTTAGCACTGTCGCTTCACAGCTCCAGGGTCCCAGGTTCGATTCCCGGCTTGGGTCACTGTCTGTGCGGAGTCTGCATGTTCTCCCCATGTCTGCGTGGGTTTCCTCCGAGTGTTCCGGTTTCCTCCCACAATCCAAAGGACTGTGCAGGTTAGGTGGATTGGCCATGCTAAATTGCCCTCAGTGTCCAAAATTGCCCTTAGTGTTGGGTGGGGTTACTGGGTTATGGGGGTAGGGTGGAGGTGTGGGCTTGAGTAGGGTGCTCTTTCCAAGAGCTGGTGCAGACTCGATGGGCCGAATGGCCTCCTTCTGCACTGCAAATTCTATGATTCTATGGCTGGAAGGTTGAGGCCACACTTGTGGACAGAGCAGAGATGCCATGGGGAATGGGAAGAGCACTGGAGTATGGTGCTGAGAGAGACGATTAGCCATGGTAAGATTGAATGGTGGAGCAGGCTCGAAGGGCCGAATGGTCTACTCCTGCTCCTGTTTTCGATGTTTCTATATTTTGCAAAACGGTCACCCCGTCTGCAAGGAGGTCTCACTGTGAGTAGCGAATACAGTTTACTAATTTTCAGGAAGTACAAGTAAGTCCTTGCTTCACTTGGAAGGAGTGTTTGGGAGACTTGGGTGTTGAGAAGGGAGGAGGTAAAAGGACAGGTGTTACATGGAAATGCGCCACGTAAACGTGAAGGGGTGTGGGGGTGACTGAGGATTAGACCAAGGTGTTGGGAGGAACACTTCGGAATGCTGGAAGGGGATGCCAGAGTGACAACTCACTGGAGGTGGTGAAAATGGCGGAGTATAATCTGTTGAATACGATGTCTGATGGTTGGGTGGTGGGGAACGAGGGTGGGGGTGGTGAGGAGCGGAGGAGCAGGTGTTGAGGAGCGGGGGTGGGGGTGGTGAGGAGCGGGGGCGGGGGTGTGAAGGTGAACGGAGGTGGAAATAGACGGTCTCACAGTGACAGTCCAGATATACGGCTTAAAGCTCAGCCGGTATGACGCCAGGTTTGTGAACAGACTGGTTTCCCCCTCAGACACTTGGGAGAGGGCTGGCATTGGAGGCAAGGGAGTGATGTTTGCAGTGGAGATCAGTGGAGATCAAAGATAGTGGTTTCAGTCTTCCCAATACTTCTTTAGAGGAAATTCCTGCTCACTCAGTACTGGATGTCAGACAAGAAGGGTGATAACTTAGAGACAGCGGAGGAGGTGGGGATGAGGTGGAGTTGGGTATTGTCAGCCATTTTTAAACATATGGGGCGACATTCTCCGACCCCCCGCCGGGTCGGAGAATCGCCGGGGGCTGGCGTGAATCCCGCCCCTGCCGGTTGCCGAAGTCTCTGGGACTGGAGATTCGGCGGGGGCGGGAATCGCGCCGCGCTGGTTGGCGGGCCCCCCCCCGCTCGATTCTCCGGCCCGATAAATTGCCTGTCCCGCCGGCGTAAATTGAACCACCTACCTTACCGGTGGGACCAGGCGGCGTGGGCGGGCTCCGGTGTCCTGGGGGGGGCGCGGAGCGATCTGGCCCCGGGGGGTGCCCCCACGGTGGCCTGGCACGCGATCGGGGCCCGCCGATCCGCGGGCGGGCCTGTGCCGTGGGGGCACTCTTTCCCTTCCGACTCCGCCACGGTCTCCACCATGGCGGAGGCGGAAGAGACTCCCTCCACTGCGCATGCGTGGGAAACTGTCAGCTGACGCTCCCGCGCATGCGCCGCCCGGAGATGTCATTTCCGCGCCAGCTGGCGGGGCAACAAAGGCCGTTTCCGCCAGGTGGCGGGGCGGAAATTCCTCCGGCGTCGGCCTAGCCCCTCAATGTTGGGGCTCGGCCACCAAAGATGCAGAGCATTCCGCACCTTTGGGGCGGCGCGATGCCCGTCTGATTGGCGCCAGTCGGCGGACATCGCGCTGTTTCCGGAGAATTTCGCCCATGAAAACTAACAGGGAGTTGGATTTTCCAGCCTTGCTGTGGCATGTTTCCCGATGGCCAAGATGTTTCGCCATTGGCCACCAGTAGGATCTTTCAGTCCACTGATATCTCCGGCGTTTCGCGTAGCTCGACCAGCCCACCGTCAGGGAACCCCTCCCTCGTCACCTTAGACAGGGCCGGCATGTGTCTGTGAGGAAGAAGGATTAATATGGCAAATTTCGGGAACCTTGGATAACGAGAGATATTGTAGGCCTCGTTAAAAAGAGAAAGGAGGCATTTGTCAGGGCTAAAAGGCTGGGAACAGACGAAGCCTGTGTGGAATATGAGGAAAGTAGGAAGGAACTTAAGCAAGGAGTCAGGAAGGCTAGAAGGGGTCACGAAAAGTCATTGGCAAATAGGGTTAAGGAAAATCCCAAGGCTTTTTACACGTACATAAAAAGCAAGAGGGTATCCAGGTAAAGGGTTGGCCCACTGAAGGACAGGGGAGGGAATGTATGTGTGGAACCAGAGGAAATGGGCGAGGTACTAAATGAATACTTTGCATCAGTGTTCACCAAAGAGAAGGAATTGGTGGATGTTGAGTCTGGAGAAGGGTGTGTAGATAGCCTGGGTCACATTGAGATCCAAAAAGACGAGGTGTTGGGCGTCTTGAAAAACATTCAGGGGGATAAGTCCCCAGGGTCTGATGGGATCTACCCCAGAATACTGAAGGAGGCAAGAGAGGAAATTGCTGAGGCCTTGATAGAAATCTTTGGATCCTCGCTGTCTTCAGGTGATATCCCAGAGGACTGGAGAATAGACAATGTTGTTTCTTTGTCTAAGAAGGGTAGCAAGGATAATCCAGGGAACTACAGGCCGGTGAGCCTTATGTCAGTGGTAGGGAAATTACTGGAGAGAATTCTTCGAGACTGGATCTACTCCCATTTGGAAGCAAGTGGACGTATTAGCGAGAGGCAGCACAGTTTTGTGAAGGGGAGGTCGTGTTTCACTAACTTGATAGAGTTTTTTGTCACGGTCACAAAATTGATTGATGCAAGTAGCGCAGTGGGTGTTGTCCATATAGACTTCAGTAAGGCCTTTAACAAGGTCCCTCATGGCAGACTGGTACAAAAGGTGAAGTCACACGGGATCAGAGGTGAGCTGGCAAGATGGTTACAGAACTGGTTAGGTCATAGGAGGCAGAGAGTAGCAATGGAAGGATGCTTTTCTGATTGGAGGGCTGTGACTAGTGCTGTTCCGCAGGGATCAGTGCTGGGACCTTTGCTGTTTGTAGTATATATAAATGATTTGGAGGAAAATGTAACTAGTCTGATTAGTAACTTTGCGGACGACACAAAGGTTGGTGGAATTGCAGATAGCGATAAGGACTGTCAGAGGACACAGCAGGATGGAAGGTCTAATGCAGGTAGGGAATATACAGTGAATGGTAGAACCCTCAAGAGTATTGAAAGTCAGAGAGATCTAGGTGTACAGGTTCACAAGTCACTGAAAGGGGCAACACAGGTGGAGAAGGTAGTCAAGAAGGCATACGGCATGCTTGCCTTCATTGGCCGGAGCATTGAGTATACAAATTGGCAAGTCATGTTACAGCTGGATAGAATCTTATTTAGACCACACTTGGAGTATAGTGTTCAATTCTGGTTGCCACACTACCAGAAGGATGTGGAGGCTTTAGGGAGGATGCAGAAGAGATTTACCAGGATGTTGTCTGGTATGGAGGGTATTAGCTATGAAGAGAGGTTGAATAAACCCGGTTTGTTCTCACTGGAACGACGGAGGTTGAGGGGCAACCTGATAGAGGTCTACAAACTTATGAGGGGCATAGACAGAGTGGATAGTCAGAGACTTTTTCCCAGGTTAGAGGGATCAATTACTAGAGGGCATAGGTTTAAGGTGCGAGGGGCAAGATTTAGAGGAGCTGTACGAGGCAAGTCTTTTACACAGATGGTAGTGGGTGCCTGGAACTCGCTGCCGGAGGAGCTGGTGGAGGCAGGGACGATGGTGACGTTTAAGGGGCATCTGGACAAATACATGAATAGGATGGGAATAGAGGGATACGGACTCCGGAAGTGTAAAAGATTTTTGTTTAGACGGGCAGCATGGTCGGCACAGGCTTGGAGGGCCAAAGGGCCTGTTCCTGTGCTGTACTTTTCATTGTTCTTTGTTCTTTGGAAGATCCCACTGGGTCAGGAAATCCCACCCGTTGTGTTTTTGGTTGTTGTTGTCAACATGTAGTTTGGAAATAGGATGGGGGCCAAGAAACACCGGAGGATATCTGGGAGTTGGAAAAGGAGCACTGGAAATTCCCTCGCCATAATTTGATAGATAAGAGTGGAAGCAGACGAGTGCCGTCCCACCCATCTCAATAACGGGGGAGAGGTGTTGGAGAAGGAGGACGCGATCAACCATGTCACATGTTGCAGTGAAGTCAAGAAGGAGGAGGAGGGAGAGTTTATCTTTGTGACGGTCACATAGGATGTCATTTATGACTTTGAGAAGAGCAGTTTTGGGATGGTGACAGGTGCTGGCAGAGTGGTCAGCTGTAATGGGACTATGTCCCAGTAAAGAGTCAAAAGCCTCAGAAAAGGGCATGGAACATGAAGAGAGAGAGTCGGCATGTGTCACTATTACTAAAGGAGCCAATCCCTTCTGACCATCTGCTTCCACCATTCTGATCAATTGACCGAATTCTGTACAATCACGAAAAAAAAAACAACGTTCAATTGTTCACTTCTTTGTTTCTTCCAGAACATTTGAAAGAACGTTTGGAGGAATATATGGCTAGATTTCCAAAAGTGAGGATCATTCGCACCAGGAAGAGGGAAGGCCTGATCCGAACCAGGTTGCTAGGGGCTTCGGTGGCCAAAGGTGAAGTTTTGACCTTCCTCGACTCTCACTGTGAAGCCAATGTGAACTGGTTACCACCATTACTTGGTAAGTGACAGTCTGGGTTCACTTAACAACAGCGACCGACTGAACTGCTTTGTGTTTAATTCTTGCGTCCATGCACATTCTTTCCTCAGGGACCGCGTACAAATGTGGTTCCAAATTAGACTTTGGAAAAGGAGGAATAAGTGGTGGGTGGGTGGGGAGAACAGTTAGAACAGCCCACATTGAAGAAAGGATTATATAAACAGTGCCCTTTAACTTCCCTCCCAGCTTTATATATATATCACAATCATGGAGGGAGAGGGGTCGTAACAGTCATAGACACAACTCCAATGGTACTCAAAGCCAAGTGATTCCAGGTCACTGCAGCAGAATAATAAAGACGTTGTTTAAAGATCAAGGCCAGCTAACCCGTATATTATTTTCAATACCTGAATCACATTGCCCCTCATTTTAGAGATAACTGAGCAATGGTTGTCAAATGGTGCTGTCATAACAAAGAGAATCATAGAACACCTACTGTACAGAAGATTCGGCCCATCATGTCTGCACCGAACATCTGAAAGAGGACCGTACCTTGGCCCATGCCCTCCCAACCCCGAAACTCGACCTAACTTTGAAAACTAAGGGGCAATTTAGCATGGCCAATCCACCTAACCTGCATATCTTTGGACTGTGGGACGAAACCGGAGCACCTGGAGGAAATCCACGCAGACACGGGGAGAACGTGCAGACTCCGCACAGACAGTGACCCAAGCTGGGAATTGAACCCAGGTCCCTGGCACTGTGAAGCAATAGTGCTAACCACTTTACTGCCCAAGGGTTAAGCAGAACAATTTTGATAGATGGGTAGAAACATTGAGAGCTGAAATCCCTATGAGGCTCTGAGACAGGTCATTCTCTTAGAGGATTTTAAGAATTCCCTACCTTCTATGATAAGCACCCATGTTGAAGGCCAGAGGGTGAAAATTGCGAGACAAGCAGCAATTATGGTTGACGATTATGAGCTAATCCATAAATTTAAACCTTGGTTTTGTCACTCCCATAATCTTGAAAAGGATAGGAAGTGAGAGAGTGAAAGGAAGGCAGGTAGACAAGGTAAAGAATGGATAGCTGGGAATGCTCCGGGATCTCCTCCTCAGACCAGGAAGGAAGGTACTGAGAGAGGAGGTGAGACTCGAAAGCCTCCGTGTTACCATGGTAACAAGGTTGGACACGTTCGTTCAACATGTTGGAAGTTGAAAGGAAAGCCCAAGGGAATTGTGGGCAGCACGCTAGCACAAGTGGGTAGCACTGTGGCTTCACAGCTCCAGGATCCCAGGTTCGATTCCCCGCTGGGTCACTGTCTGTGCAGAGTCTGCACATTCTCTCCGTGTCTGCGTGGGTTTCCTCCAGGTGCTCCGGTTTCCTCCCATAGTCCAAAGACGTGCAGGTTAGGTGGATTGGCCATGATAAATTGCCCTTGGTGACCAAAAAAAAGGTTAGGAGGGGTTCTTGGGTTACGGGGATAGGGTGGAAGTGAGGGCTTAAGTGGGTCGGTGCAGACTCGATGGGCCGAATGGCCTCCTTCTGCACTGTATGTTCTATGTTCATAAGGAGGATTTCCAAAAGAGAACAAAAGTGAAAAATACTACAGGGAAGACTATAGCTTTAACTGGACTGAGAAGACCTGAGGTAAACACTGCTGTGGGAACAGGGGTGAGGAATGAGGTAGATGAGAGATATGCTGGATTTTTGTCTAAGGGGAAGATCACCCTATTTTCATCAATTGCTATGGCTAACCCCATAACTATCTTAAGGGACAGAGGGGTTACTCAAACTCTTTTACTAGCGAAGGACTTGGTTTCCCCTCCAGAGAGCTCTATGGAAGCTAAGGTATTAGTGAACAGGTTAGGTGCAGATTATGTCCCAGTTCCACTGTATAAAGTACAATTGGAGTGTGATTTAGTCCAGTAGTTGTCGGGGTGAGAAATTCCCAGTGGATGGAGTAGACTTACTTTTGGGTAATGATCTGGCAGGAGTGAATGTGGTAGCTTCACCCATGATTACAGAAAATCCATGGGAAGTACTGCGGATAATGCATGAAATGCGCATTATTAGGATATGTGGGAGTTAGTATCATTGGGCAGTAAATGACTCAAAGAAAGAAATGTTGACAGACGTTAGTCACATATCAAATGACAATGATGGTGAATCTGATTCTGCTGCTACTGATTCAACACCGAAACATGTCAAAGGTAAAATCTCGTAAAAAAAAAACAGATTCTCTGAAGTCCAAGACCACAGGTGACCATAAGAAAGAGGAGTCCAAACCCAATAATTCAGCCTGAGCTGATTTAGCTCAGTGGGATAGACAGCTGGTTTGTGATGCAGAACAAGGCCAGCAGCGCGGTTCAAATTCGCGTCCCAGCTGAGAATTCTGAATTCTCCCTCGGTGTACCCGAACAGGCGCCGGAACGTGGCGACTAGGAGCTTTTCACAGTAACTTCATTGCGGTGTTAATGTAAGTTTACTTGTGACAATAAAGATTATTTACATTTAATAATAACAGGGATGAAGAGTCAGACAAGAGCTCTGAATCCGATTTTGGTTCAGATTATAAAGCAATGAGAAACAGCTGTTTCCGAATCGACCTGTCACCAACTTACCTTGCACAAACGGCAAATAATCCTTCCAAAGCTCGGACAGAAGACAGCAAATCAGAAGAAGAAAGTGACTGGGACTTAGAACATAGAACATAGGACTTCCCTAAAAGTAATTTGTTACACCTCTTGCATTTCACTTCAGGTGCAAATATTTCCCGGAGTATGCCTGTTTTGAAGGACAATATATACAGGCTAGCATGGCAGCTAGTCAAGAAGAGGGCAGTAAGGACTGTGAAGTGATAGTAAGCGAACAGTTGGTTAACTCACATCCTTGTAAAGGTCCACATTGCCTCTTCAAAGTAAATAAAGCAAATAGTAAAGGGGGTGAACTAATCATTAATCAATTCTTTTTCAAAAAACTAAGGGGGAGGTGGATGGAGAACCACATAGTGATTCTGCCACCACATCTGGAAGCAAAAACCAGAACGCTCATGGAGCCAATAACGTGCCGTCCTCTGATTCTGAAAGTAAAGAAGAACAATTGAAATCTGGAAAGCACAAATTGTTTTGGTCCTTATTACTAAATGGAGATAAGGGCTGTGATTATGAAAACTCCGATGGGGAAGTAGGAGCTGTAAAACAAAGAATGGTACTTCTCACTCAAAGTAACTATGTGGAGGAAAAGAAAGAACGTAAAGCTGGAGGGGTCGAAAAGTGTTTGTTGGTTAAAAATGAACCAAATATTTACCTCAGTATTGACAACACTACTTGTAGTTTAGTTGCAAGAGATCTTTGAAATTTGGATAAATATCCATTGGGAAATCAGAAAAGGCTGACTGCATTGCATTACATGAGAGACAGAAAAAGACAGCTATAGTAAAGATACTGAAAGGGTATGGACAGGATTGCAGGGAAACATCAGGGAGCACTCCGTTAATTAATCATGATGTATAGATAAGAAACTCTGAACTAATAAAGCCACATCGATCGCGACTAAAATCATAGCGACTGGCTCAGTTAGAGACTGAAATACAGTGCCTGTTGTACATGTTGCCGAAACAAGTGGAAACTCTGTGGTCCACAGAACACCAAGTAGAGTTTGAGAGATTAAAGGCCATATTAATGGGTGCTGGCCAACCCGGATGTTTCCAGACCATTTAAAATAGCCACAAATGCCAGTGAATTGTGACTTGGGACTAGGGACAATGCTACTACAATGCAGGAATAGAGAGGCCAGTCGTATATTTTTTGAAAAAGTAAGTCTGTGCAAGAAAAGGTATTCCACTCATGAAAATGAAGCCTTAGCCTTGCTACTAGCCCTTCAGCACTTTGAAGTATATGTCCAACATGACAATAAACAAAGCATAGTCTACACAGGCCATAATTCACTTATATTTATAGGGAAGTTTAAAATCTGGAACATGAGATTATTACAACAGTTCAATGATAAAATTGTGTTTAATCCTGGAAAGGATAATGTGATTGTAGATGCTTTGGCACACATTTAAGGGCTGACTAGTTACCAATGTAGAGACTAGGGAGGGAACCTATTTCATGGGGATGGATAAGTGGTTGGACTATTGCACCTGACAAAACATTGAATTCTTTACCCACCATTCACTGAGCTCCCAGATGCCCCGTTGCTCTTGACAGTTTTATGTTCAACAATTTGTGGCAGAAAGGATGAATGTTGAGGAAATGAAAGTTCAACTCCAGCGGGGCTAGTGTTACGATCCCAGCTGATGTTACCACTGGACATGTCAGATACCACTGTGGAACCCAGGTTGATAAACCTTTATTTTTTATTTAGATACCTGAAAGGCAGCTGCTGAACCGAGTCACAGGAGTCAGCTGACAAATGTTTGACAAAAGGATAAAACATTTATTAAACAAGTAAAGAAAAATTATAATAATCTACTTCTTCACCCCAACTATACTTTTATAGATACATACAGAATTCTATACAGAAACCTATAATATACGGTTCAATTCCCGTACCAGCCTCCCCGAACAGGCGCCGGAATGTGGTGACTAGGGGCTTTTCACAGTAACTTCATTTGAAGCCTACTTGTGACAATAAGCGATTTTCATTTCATTTCATTTTTCAATTGTAAGGATAGTGCAAGCTGCAAAATCCATCTTATACTCTAATGTTAATCGTAAGTACACAATCCATGTAAAGCAATCGACAACCTGTGGTCTGATAACCCACACTCTGAAACTAAGTAACAGATGCCGCACAAAAAGAATTTCTACAGATTTTTCATCAATTCCCCCAAGATGCTTATCACATTGTGAGCGAACTGGCCTCACTGAAACTCTGACTTCCACAGGAGGGTTTACAATCTCCACTCTTGAGAAACATTCTTTGGAATCTTCCCCCAAATGATGCTTTCTCCTTGATATCTTCAACAAGGATCCACCTCCACGGTTTCAACTTCTCTTTCCGATGTTCCTCCCTGGGCCGCCATTCAAGCGTCCATTCCACATAATCTCTCAGATACCCAGTCATGCCAACCGAACACCACTATTTTACAGGTCATATTAAAGTGTCCACCAACCTTGGGGTCACCTTGGATCTTTTCGCGAGCCCACTTTGCTTTACACCTGCTTCCTGCAGCTTGCCTTTTTAGAGTCTCTCTCTGCTGCTCACTCTTAACTCCGCTGAACAGGCCCTGTTTTCAATCCCTGTCCTTATTCCTTGACTTCACAGTCTTACTGGAACTTCCTTCTGTCCCATTCCCTGGTTCCTGGAACTTTTCTGTTCTTAAGATAGGGACTTGTTTTGTGTTCCCTTGAATTGTCCTGCCTGTACTGACAGTGTCTATGGAATCCTGCTTCTACCTCTACTGACCTTCATTGAACTGAACTAACTGCTTTTGCTATATCTGTGGGCCCCTGGGTGGTAATACCCCAGGTTTGTTTGTTTTACAGTCATTGAAACTGATGCACGATCAATGACCACTAAAGTGAGGTTGCAGTCCAACTGAAGGCTTTAATAAGCTAGATGTTTCCCCCAGCAGCTCAGGTACAGAATGAGGGCTGCTGGGGCGGCACGGGTTCTTATACCCCGCCTATCAGGGTGGAGCTATCATACACTCTAACCAATAGCAAGCATACAGTTTTCACCAATGGTGCTATAGCCTATCAGGTACCGTAATACCTATAATACCACATTTACCCCCTGTTAAAAGAAGAGTCTGGCGGGGGTGGTGGCCAGAAACTACAAAACATAACAACATGGTATAATTAGTTATGGAGGTACCGTAATACCTCCGTACAGTGTTTAGTAATTATTTACAAGGCTGGTAGCTATATACATTTATGGTTTATATTTACAGATTACAGTTAAAATGAAGCAATCAGTCGATTGGGGGCCCTGGTCGTCCTCTGTGATCGTCGGAGCTTCGGTGGTGACTCCGGTGGAGGCTCGAGAGTCTGTTACTCCGGGAGCGTGGCTTCGATCTCCATGGCAGCTTTGTCACCCCTAGACGGCGCTGGTGGGGAAAACGGCTGACCTGGGGAGGGAGCGCCTGCGGGGGGAGTCGGTGGGTGGGGGGCCAAACGGGGGCGGCGGAAGGACCAATCCTCCTGTAAGGTGCTGCAGTGGAGGGGAGGGTGGGACTGGTGGCTGGAATATGCGTGGGGTTCCGGCGGGCGCCATGTCCCGTAGGGAGACCGTATCTTGTCGGCCGTCGGGTACGCCACATAGGCGTACTGGGGGTTAGCATGGAGCAGATGGATCCACTCGACGAACGGGTCTGACTTGTGCGCCCGCACGTGTTTTCGGAGCAGGATGGGTCCAGGTGCTGCTAGCCAGGTCGGGAGCGAGGTCCCAGAGGAGGACTTCCTAAGGAAGAAAAGGAGACGTTCGTGAGGTGTCTGATTGGTGGTCGTACAAAGCAGTGACTGGATGGAGTGGAGGGCGTCCGGGAGGACTTCTTGCCAGCGGGAGACTGGGAGGTTCCTGGATCGTAGGGCCAGTAGGACGGTCTTCCAGACCGTTCCGTTCTCACTCTCTACCTGTCCGTTACCCCGGGGGTTGTAACTGGTCATCCTGCTCGAGGCAATGCCCTTGCTGAGCAGGAATTGACACAGTTCGTCGCTCATAAAGGAGGACCACCTATCACTGTGTATGTAAGCGGGGAACCCGAACAGTGCAAAGATGCTATGGAGGGCCTTGATTACCGTGGTTGCGGTCATGTCGGGGCAGGGGATGGCGAATGGGAAACGGGAGTACTCATCAATCACGTTCAGGAAGTACGTGTTGCGTCGGTGGAGGGGAGGGGGCCTTTGAAGTCCATGCTGAGACGTTCAAAGGGACGGGAAGCCTTTATCAGGTGCGCTTTCTCTGGCCGGTAGAAGTGCGGTTTGCACTCCGCGCAGATTTGGCAGTCCCTGGTGGCTGTCCTGACCTCCTCGATGGAGTAGGGCAGGTTGCAGGCCTTGACAAAATGGAAAAAGCGAGTGACCCCCTCGTGGAGGGCTCGGAGGCGGTCCACTTGTGCGGTGGCACATGTGCCGCGGGACAGGGCGTCAGGAGGCTCGTTTAGCTTCCCGAAACGATACAAGATCTCGTAGTTGTAGGTGGAGAGTTCGATCCTCCACCGCAAGATCTTGTCGTTTTTTTATCTTGCCCCGCTGTGCATTATCAAACATGAAGGCCACCGACCGTTGGTCAGTGAGGAGAGTGAATCTCCTGCCGGCCAGGTAGTGCCTCCAATGTCGCACAGCTTCTACTATGGCCTGGGCCTCCTTTTCGACTGAGGAGTGGTGGATTTCGGAAGCATGGAGGGTACGAGAGAAGAAGGCCACGGGTCTGCCCGCTTGGTTGAGGGTGGCCGCCAGAGCTACGTCGGACGCTTCGCTCTCGACCTGGAAGGGGAGGGACTCGTTGATGGCATGCATCGTGGCATTTGCAATGTCTGCTTTGATGCGGCTGAAGGCCTGGCGGGCCTCTATCGATAGGGGAAAAACTGTGGATTGGATGAGGGGACGGGCCTTGTCCGCGTAGTTGGGGACCCACTGAGCGTAGTAACTGAAAAACCCTAGGCAGCGCTTCAGGGCCTTGGAGCAGTGAGGGAGGGGGAACTCCATAAGGGGGCACATGCGTTCAGGGTCGGGGCCTATAACTCCATTTTGCACTACGTAGCCGAGGATGGCTAGACGGTCGGTGCTAAACACGCATTTATCCTTGTTGTATGTAAGGTTAAGGATTTTAGCGGTCTGGAGAAATTTTCGGAGGTTGGTGTCGTGGTCCTGCTGGTCGTGGCCGCAGATGGTGACATTATCGAGATACGGGAATGTTGCCTGTAAACCGTACCGGTCAACCATTCAGTCCATCTCACGCTGGAAGACTGAGACCCCGTTGGTGACACCGAAGGGAACCCTTAAGAAGTGGTAGAGCCGTCCATCTGCCTCGAAGGCAGTGTATTTGCGGTCACTAGTGCGGATGGGGAGCTGGTGGTAGGCGGACTTGATATCCACCGTGGAGAAGACCATATAATGCGCGATCCTGTTTACCAGGTTGGATATGCGGGAGAGAGGGTACGCGTCCAGCTGCGTAAACCTGTTGATGGTCTGACTGTAGTCGATGACCATCCTATGCTTCTCCCCGGTCTTTACCACCACTACTTGAGCTCTCCAGGGGCTGTTACTGGCTTCAATGACGCCCTTCCCTCAGTAGCCTTTGGACCTCTGACCTAATAAAGTTCCGGTCCTGGGCACTGTAGCGTCTGCTCCTGGTTGCGACGGGTTTGCAATCCGGGGTGAGGTTCGCAAACAGGGAAGGTGGGTCGGCCTTATGGGTCGCGAGGCCTCAGACAGTAAGGGGGGTGTATAGGGCCGCCGAATTGGAAGGTCAAACTTTGAAGGTTACACTGGAAGTCTAAACCCAGGAGTGTAGCGCGCAGAGGTGGGGAAGGACGTAGAGACGGAAATTTTTGAACTCCCTTCCCTGGACTGTGAGGTTTGCTACACAAAACCCCTTTATCTCCACTGAGTGTGAACCGGAGGCCAGTGAGATTTTTTGATCAACGGGGTGGATGAGAGAACAGCGCCTTACCGTGTTGGGATGTATAAAGCTCTCCGTGCTCCCAGAGTCGATTAGGCAGGACGTCTCGTGCCTGTTGATGAATACAGTCGTCGTAGCGGTTGAGAGTGTTCGAGGCCGAGACTGATCCAGAGTCACCGAGGCCAATCGCAGCAGTTGAGAGTTCTGTTCAAGCAGTGTGTGGTCAGCCGAGCTGGGGTCCTGGGGGTTCATCCAAGATGGCGTCTCCGATTGGTCGCACATGGCTGGGGATGCACAAAATGGCGGCGCCCATCCCTCCAACGTGGCGTCCGCTGAACAAGATGGCGGCGCCCGGGGTCCGCACGTGGTCCTGGGATATAGAGGTGGCGGCGACCACTGGCCGCACGGGGCCCATGGAGAAGTCTGTGGTTGCGGTCCGCACTCGCCGCTGGAGACCACGGCCACCGCTCGGTCCTGGCATACCCCCACGAAATGGCCCTTTTTGCCGCATTCCTTGCAGGTGGATGCCCGGGCCGGGCAGCACTGGCGGAGGTGCTTGGCTTGCCCGCAAAAGTAGCAGCGGGGCCCCTCGGGGTTGCTAGGCCGCATTGCAGCGCAGGCCTGTGGGGGAATGGGGGAAGTCTTGGGGACGGCCATGGAGGGGTTCCACGCTGCCCAGGGGGCTGCCGCGCGGTCGGGAACGTAAGCGCCAGAGTTCCTGGAGGCCACGTCCAGGGAGCCTGCAAGGACCCGTGCCTCCCTGAGACCCAGGGTGTCTTTCATTGCTAGAGGGATGGAGTTCAAGACTAGGGAGGTTATGCTGCAATTGTATAGGGTGTTGGTGAGGCCACATCTGGAGTATTGTGTTCAGTTTTGGTCTCCTTACCTGAGAAAGGACATATTGGCACTGGAGGGAGTGCAGAGGAGATTCACTAGGTTGATCCCAGAGTTGAGGGGATTAGGTTATGACGAGAGGTTGAGTAGACTGGGACTGTACTCATTGGAGATTAGAAGGATGCGGGGGGATCTTATTGAAACATATAAAATTATGAAGGGAATAGATAGGATAGATGCGGGCAGGTTGTTTCCACTGGTCGGGGAAAGCAAAACTAGGGGGCATAGCCTCAAAATAAGGGGAAGTAGATTTAGGACCGAGTTTAGGAGGAACTTCTTCACCCAAAGGGTTGTGAATCTCTGGAATTCCTTGCCCAGTGAAGCAGTTGAGGCTCCTTCTTTAAACGTTTTTAAGAAAAAGATAGATACCTTTCTAAAGAATAAAGGGATTCGGGGATATGGTGTCCGGGCCGGAGAGTGGAGCTGAGTCCACAAAGATCAGCCATGATCTCATTAAATGGCGGAGCAGGCTCGAGGGGCCAGATGGCCTACTCCTGCTCCTAGTTCTTATGTTCTTATGTAATTCCCCAGGGGTTTGTCGCCTTGTTGCAAGCAAGTGCCAGGCGTAGACCTGGTTTACCGGGCGAATATAGTGTTCTTTTAGCAACTCTATTGCTGCATCAAAGTCTTCCGCTTCCTCGATGAGGGTGTAAATCTCCGGGCTCACCCTTGAGTGCAGGACGTGCAGTTTCTCCTCTCCCGTGGGTGCTTTTCGGCCGTCTCGAGATACCCTTTAAAGCACGCCAGCCAGTGCTTAAAGATTTCATAGAGCTTGTAGTTTTCATCGAATTTACAGTGCAGAAGGAGGCCATTCGGTCCATCGAGTCTGCACAGGCTCTTGGAAAGAGCACCCTACCCAAGGTCAACACCTCCACCCTGTTCCCATAACCCAGTAACCCCACCCAACACTAAGGGCAATTTTGGACACTAAGGACAATTTAGCATGGCCAATCCACCTAACCTGCACATCTTTGGACTGTGGGAGGAAACCGGAGCATCCGGAGGAAACCCACGCACACACGGGGAGGATGTGCAGACTCCGCACAGACAGTGACCCAAGCCGGGATCGAACCTGGGACCCTGGAGCTGTGAAGCAATTGTGCTATCCATAATGTTACCGTGCTGCCGCTGAGTTCGCCGCGTGGGGGCTAAGTTGCAGACACTCCGGCTTAATTCGGAGCTCCATCCTTTCTTCTTAAAAAAACTAGCTTATTAAATTGATGCACGATCAATGACCACCAAAGCGAGGTTGCAGTCCAACTGAAGTCTTTATAAGCTAGATGTTTCCCCCAGCAGCTCAGGTACAGAATGAGGGCTGCTGGGACGGCACTGGTTCTTATACCCCACCTATCAGGGCGGAGCTATCATACACTCTAACCAATAGCAAGCATACAGTTTCCACCAATGGTGCTTTAGCCTATCAGGTACCGTAATACCTCTAATACCACAGAAACCTTATTAAATGCAGGCATCTAAACAAACCCACGGACTTATAGGCAACTTTTAAAAATGCAATTAAAACTTAAAGTACAAATATAAATTATTTAACACTATATATATTTCCTTACAACAGAATAAGTTAAATGGCATCCTTTGGTGATGTCAATAGTAGGCGCTCCAAAAGATTCTGGACCAGTGTTATCTCCAGACTGCTAAACAAGCTGCCAAATGCACAGAAGCTCTGCCCTTCCCCTACTATTGGTGCTGAGTTATACCGAGTGCCACAGTTAATCTGCTGCCCAGAGGTAGCCCCATGATTCCTCCTGTTCAGCCAGTTCTTTCTGAATTTCTATTGTGTTTCCAGTGCAGGCAGGAGAAACTTTCAGAGGCTGTCACCCTCTTGGAATTGGGGACGCAGCTCGTGTTTGGTGAGAGAATCAGGTTGGAGGAACAAGCCCCTCGCTTAGCACAAGAGCCCTCTTGTTTTAAGTGGCACGCTAACCTCTTTGCCTTGTGCGTCTGTGTAAGACAGATTGATGGCTCTCTGTTGGGCGCTGAGCATTCACTCCTCTTCCCACTGAGCCAGGTAATGAAAAATAAACCATCTCAATGAGCACTGTAAACAGGAAGACTTTTTGCATGTTCAATGTCTCCATTACTAGTGTCCATGCTGATTCATTTATTCCATTACATCAAGACAATTTGCAATAACCAGGAGAGCCTTCAAAGCAATAAAAACAAGCATTTATAATGAGCATGGTCACAGCCGAGAAACGCAGGCAAAGCCGACCTCAACAATATCACGAGAAATATTTAATATTCGGCTGTCCAACGTTCTGCGCGGAGGGATTGAGCCAAACACACATCAAAACTTTTTCAGTGGAGTCAAGCTAGGTGCAATTTACACCCAAGCTGGTTCATGTTAAGCATTCATGGTGCGAATACTTGTATTACGCAATTTCATGTATTGCTGTCAGTAGCTCAGAATGTACACTGATCAATTGCTGCTCTTCGCTGTAAAGCCAGCTCTTAAAATCGACAGTAAAATGGATCAAAGATTGTTTTTGAAGGCTGACAACGTAGACATAAATCACTTCAACCAACTTGTGGAATCTTTTTGCCCTTTCTTGTCTGCCCAATCTAATACATTTCCCAGGCAAAATATAATAAAACGTTAAAATTACCTTGACACGCGGGAGGAGTGGGACAACAAACGTCTGAGGTTCAGCTCTCACTTGAGCATATTAAGATTAAGAACCTAACGTCTTAATCGCCATTGAATATTGGGGACACCAAACGGAATGGACAGTGTAAATGATTAGGTGTGCTTATCTATAAGTTATTCCACCTGTTAATAGGGTTCAAAGAGGGCAGCACGGTGGTGCAGTGGTTAGCCCTGTAGCCTCAGGGCGCCGAGATCCCTGGTTCGATCCCGGCCCCGGGATTCTCCCCGTGTCTGCGTGGATCTCACCCCCATAACCCAAAGATGTGCAGATGGATAGACTGGCCACGCTAAATTGCCCCTTAATTGGGGGGGAAAAAGAAATTGGGTACTGTAAATTTATTTGTAAAAAAAATAGAGTTCAGAGGAACTTATTGGCTTTTGTAGGAATTCATCTACAGAACCACAACAGTGCAGAAAAAGGCCAATCAGCCCATCGAGTCTGCACCAACCCCCTGAAAGAGCATCCTACCTCAGCCCACTCCTGCATCCTATCCTCGTAACCCCACCTAACCCCCACCTAAATCTATGGACACCAAGGGGCAATTTAGCATGGCCAATCCACCTAACCTGCACATCTTTGGAGTGTGGGAAGAAACCGGAGCACCTGGAGGAAACCCACGCAGACACAGGGAGAACGTGCAAACTCCACACAAACATGTCACCCAAGGCCAGAATTGAACCGAGGTCCCTGGCGCTAACCACTGTACCACCATGCCTCCCGCAATGATTACAGTTATTGGTAATAATTACATGTTGAATTAAGCTGATGCCTTTGAAAATTCACACCATGCAGTTGATTGCTAATTTTAGTTCTGAGATTGTTAAGCGTTTGTTATCCAAAGGCATGAAGGGATAGGGAGCAAAGATGGCGTTACTGTAGTTCGGTCTCAGAGCAGCTGTGATCTCATTGAATGGCATAGTGCAGGATGAGAGACCATTTGTTCCTCTGTTCTTCTGTACAGTTCTTGAGCTTGACGGGTTAACTACTCACCAGGAATTACCCAAATTCTGTAGAACTTGTTCCAACACCTCGCCAAATATATTTTTTCTTCCGGTGTAGATTTTTATGTTAGCAAAGGATTGCCCTAGCCCTTATTCACTTAATACATTTCAGTAGTGTGAAAGCAGAATCCTGAAGATGCTGGAAATGTGAAATGAAAGCAGAAAATACTGGAATATCTCAGCGGGTCTGGCAGCACCTGTGGAGAGAGACACAGAGTTAACATTTCAAGTCTGTGTGAGTCATTTGTGTCCTCAATGAGAAACCCCTTATTTTTTAAATTTCACCCCTAGTTCCAGGTTCTCTGACAAGATGAAATAACCTGTGAACATTCACCCTATCAACACCCCACAGGATCTTAAAGGTTTCAATCAAGTCACCGCTTTCTCTTCTAAACTCTCGTTGATACAAACCTAACCTCTTCAAACTTTTCTCATAAGAAAGCATTCCTGATATTAGGCGAGTAAACCTTCTCTGTACTGCTTCTAACTCATTTCCATATTTCTTTAAATAAAGAGGCAAACACTGTACACAATAATCCAGATGTGGGCTCATCAATTTCCTGTACAACTGAAGCATAAGTTTTCGTTATCAATTCTCCTCACAATAAATTAAAACATTCCATTAGCTTTCCTAATTACTTGCTGTACCATGGGCAGCAAGATAGCACGGTGGTTAGCACAGTAGCTTCACGGCGCTAGGGTCCCAGGTTCGATTCCCGGCTTGGGTCACTGTCTGTGCGGAGTCTGCACGTTCACCCCATATCTGCGTGGGTTTCCTTCGGGTACTCCGGTTTCTTCCCACATGTCCTGAAAGACGTGCTGTTAGGTGAATTGGCCATTCTGCATTCTCCCTCTGTGTACCCGAACAGGTGCCGGAATGTGGCGACTGGGGGCTTTTCACAGTAACTTCATTGCAGTGTTAACGTAAGCCTACTTGTGACAATAAAAAATATTATTATTTTACGTGTGTACTAATCTTTTTTAATAATGAACTAGGACACCCAAATCCCTCAGCACCTCAGAGCTCTGCAATCTCTCAATTACCTACAAAGCTTCTATTTTATTCTTCTTCCCAAAATGGCCAATTTTACATTTGCTCGAGTTATACTCCATTTGACAGACTTTTGCCCACGGACCTAACCTATCGATGTCCCTTTGTAGACTCCTTATGCTCTCTTCATAATTTACTTTCCTACCTATCTTTGTGTCAACAGCAAATTTAGCAACCCTCCCTTCAGTCCCTTCATCCAAGTCATTTATACGAATTGTAAAACGTTGAGGCCCCAGCACTGATTCCCGTAGCTCACCACTCGTCACGTCCTGCCAACCAGAAAAGACCCATTTATGCCAACTCTCTGTTTCCGTTAGCTAACCAATCTTCAATCCATGCCAATATGTTACCTCCCACACCATCAGCTTTTATTTCCTGCAATAACCTGTAACGTGGGATCTGATCAAATGACTTCTGGAAATCCCTTTATCCACAGCACATATGACTCCTTCAAAGAACTCCAATAAATTGGCTAAACATGGTTTCCCTTTCACAAAACCATGTTGACTCTGCCCGATTGCCCTGAAATTTTCCCAGTGCCCTGCTTTAACATCTTTAATGATGGCTTCTAAAATTTTCCCTATTACAGATGTTAGGCTAACCGGCCTGTAGTTCTGCTTTCTGTCTCCCTCCCTTTTTGAAGAGGGTGGTGAGCATCTGGAATGGGCTACCAGGGACAGTGGTAGAGGTGGGTACAATTTTGTCTTTTAAAAAGCAGTTAGACAGTTACATGGGCAGGATGGGTATAGAGGGATATGGACCAAATGTGGGGCAAGTGGGACTAGCTTAGTGATGGAAACTGGGCAGCATGGGCAAGCTGAGCTCAAGGGGCTGTTTCTATGCTGTAAAAAGAAAAGAAATAAAGGAATTTGGAAAATTAAAAGCAATGCATGAAATATCTCACTTGCCACTTATGACCTTAAGGTAAAGTCCATCCAGACCAGGGATTGTGTCAGCCTGCAAACCCAACAATTTGCTCAATACCACTTACTGGTGATTGTAATTTTCCTGAGTTCTTTCCTCCCTTCCATTTCCTGATACATAGCTATTTCTGGGATGTTATTTGTGTCCTTTGTTGTGAAGACTGATGCAAAATACCTGTTTAATTGATCCACCATCCCCCTACTTTCCATGCCTCAGATGCACTTTCTGTAGGACCATTTGTCACTTTGTTAACTCGTTCCTTATTTAAATATCTAAAGAAACCTTTACTATCCGTCTTTATATTACTGGCTAGCCATCGCTCTTACTCTAGTTTTTCTCTCCTTATCAATCTATTTGTCATTCTTTGATGTTCTTTAATTTTTTTCCAGTCCTCTGACCTGCCATTTGTCTTTGCACAAAAATATGCTTGTTCTTTAAGCTTAATAATGATTTTAACTTTTTTAGTTAATCACAGATGAATGGCCCTCCCCTTGGGGTTTTCTTTCCTCATTGTGATGTGTCTATTTTGTGTATTCTGAAATATACCTTTAAACATTTGTTGATCTTTCCCTTAACCACATTTGCTAGCTTTAGCTAGCTCCGCTTTCATGCCCACATAATTGCCCTCATTTGGTTTTAAATTACTAGTCTTGGACACATTCTTCTCTCCCTCAAACTGAATGTAAAATTCAGTCATATTATAATCGCTGCTAGGGGTAGTTCAAGCCATGAACTATGAGGTTTTCAGTTAATCCCATCTCATTGCACAATACCAGGTCTAGTGTAGCCTGCCCTCTAGTTGGCTCCAGTATGAATTTGCCAAATGGGTGGCACGGTAGCACAGTGGTTCGCACAGTTGCTTCACAGCTCCAGGGTCCCAGGTTCGATTCCCACTTGGGTCACTGCTTGTGCGGAGTCTGCACGTTCTCCCTGTGTCTGCGTGGGTTTCCCCCGGGTGCTCCGGTTTCCTCCCACAAGTCCCGAAAGACGTGCTTGTTCGGTGAATTGGACATTCTGAATTCTCCCTCTGTGTACCCGAACAGGCGCCGGAATGTGGCAACGAGGGGCTGTTCACAGTAACTTCATTGCAGTGTTAATGTAAGCCTACTTGTGGCAATAAAGATTATTATTATTATAAATGGTTGGATGAATTGATTGAGCAAATTTTCTACGTACACAGTGAAGGATTCCTTCACATTTCTGAAGACTAGACAGGGCTTGCATGTCGCTGGCAATGCTGTTTTCCTACGCTCATTTGACAGTTATGGTCTATTCACCAATGTTCCACTTGAGGAAGACATTGATACTTACATTGCAATTATATCATAGATCCACCACCATTGCATGAATCAATATCCATTGAACTTACAGACCAGAATTATATGCCGATCAAGTAGGAGCTCGCCCAACCCAGAAACACATGAAATCACACGAGATGACGTGGGGCATGCATCCTGCCGTCGTTGTGCTCACATGCAACATTACGGTCAGCAGGTGCGTGCTGGAGTCTGAAGCACAACTGCTGACAATCGAAGGGACAATTAAGCTCATTAAGGAGGCAATTCATGGCGATTTTATGGGGCCCGTCCTTTTTACGGTTGTCAGACAGATCAGTCCGCCAGGCAGCCTTCGTGTGTTCACTACAAACAAGGTGGAATAAAATGTCTAGGGTGTTAAATAAAATAAAATACAAGTGTTGACGCCGGCGTCAAAACGGGCGAGAGCCAGAACTCTGAGGTCCTGCCGGGTGGGATCATACGTAACCCACGCCGGCGGGACTCGGCGGAACTCAGCGGGCACACGGCCCGTCGAGCGCGGAGAATCGCCGCAGGGGCCGCTTTCCACGGCCATCGACCGGCGTGGCGTGAACCACTCCAGCGTCTGGCCGCCCCGAAGGTGCAGAATCCTCCACACCTTCAGGGGATAGGCCGGCGCCGGAGTGTTTGGCGCCTCGCCAGCCGGCGGGGAAGGGCTTGGCGCCATGCCAACCGGCGCCGAAATGCCTCTGCCGGCTGGCGCATGCGCAGGAGCGCCAGCGTGTGCTGGCATCATCCCAGCGCATGCGCAGGGGTGTTCCTTTCCGCACCGGCCATGGCGGAGGTTGACAGCGGCTGATGCGGAGGGGAAGAGTGCCCCCATGGCACAGGCCCGCCCGCGGATCGAGGGGTCCCGATCGCGGGCCAGGCCACCATGGAGGCCCCCCCTCCGGGTCAGAGAATCGCCATGGGGCGGCGTGAATCCCGCCCCTGCCGACTGGCGAATTCTCCGGCGCCGGGGTTTTGGCGAGGGCGGGAATCGCGCCGGTCGGGGGCCATTGGCAGCGGCCCCCCCGGCGATTCTCCGGCCCACGTTGGACTGAATGGACGCCCGTTTTCGGCCGGTCCCGCCGGCGTAAATCACAACAGGTCCTTAGCGGCGGGACCTGGCTCCACGGGCGGCCTGCAGAGCCCTCGGGGGGTGGGGGGGGGGGGGTGCGGGGGGGATCTGGCCAGCGGAGGGCCTTCAGCGCTGGTTGGCGTGGCGCCAAGCCCTTCCGTGCCGGCTGACGCAGCGCCAAACACTCCGGCGCGGGCCTAGCTCCTGAAGGTGCGGAGGATCCCTTCGGGGCGGCCTGACGCCGAAGTGGTTCACGCCACTCCTCGGCGCCGGAGTGGTCCGCCCCGCAGAATCCCGCCCCACGCCTTTGACGGAATCACACCTAACCTCCAACCCCTTGCCTCTTTCCATTATCTGGATGATACATTTGCAATATTTCAAACCGTAGCTGCATGTCATGATTTCTTTGCATGTCTTAATGGACTCCACCATGTGCTCAAAACCACCTTTAAAGTGGAGCAGCGAAATGAACTCCCCTTTCCTTAATGTACTAGTTGAGAAATCTACCAAAGGGTTCTCTACCAGGGTCCACCACAAGCCTACCTTCGCTGGTTCATAAAAAGGTTGGGTTTCTTACAGTTCCACACACTATAAGATTGGTTTCTTGGCAACCTCATAAATAGGGCCCGAGCCATTTGCTCACCATACAGGCTTGATGGTGAAAGACATCCAGCAGCAACCTGCTCCCCTGGTCAGATCATATCACACTGTATATGATGTAAACTCGAGGATGGACTGAGAGCCATCATTTTTGGATCCTGTAAAGCATCCGGCCTACTTCAGATTACCCTGGAATGGCGAGCTGTTTCAAAAATTTCAGCAACGGGTGAAGCTAGATATTCCACGCTTTTACTATCAGTATCAGTACGGAGGTGTTCTCCACTAACAGGGTGCTGAAGTCTAACCAAAAAGCCTATCACACAAATGAGTAACGTGGTACATGAATTTCAGTGTCAGCGTTATGCGAGGTGTGACGGCCGTCTATCCCACAGGCTGATGGATTGCATCAAACAGCATGTCCCTTCTGCTGTTCGCAATGGGCAAGGGACAGAGTGTCTCCATAACAATCACCTATTCTTCGTGTGACATCTGTGCTTGCACACTAATTGTGCTGTGAAGTCTGGGTCAGAGTTTAAAATGGCCAGTCTCTACAGTCCATCGGATGGGCATCTGTGAGATGAGTGTGACACTTAGACTTGATGACTTTCATCTGGGAAAAGCCATCTCGCAGAGGGTATGCAGAACCAAAGTAGGCCTTAACCTTGAGTGCACAGGATGTCAGGAGAGGGTACTTCCCTCTGCCTCCAAGTCACCAAAGTCTTTGTCCCTTGACCTAGCTTTCAGCTCCATGTCATTTCACATGGTGATAATTTCCAGGTCACGTCCACTGCTTTGTTCAAACACCTGCTGAAATTGTGCTGTCAGTTCTCTGATGTCCACTTGAATGAAAGGATTTGAGACAAACACAGTGATTTGTTCCATCTTGTTTAACTCCTGAAATCGTCTGTTGAATTTCCTTTACAATTTGTTCAGGTAGTCACAGAATTGGTTTGGATGGAACCCCTTCTGTTTGACCTGTTATTGGATTTTCTCCAGATTTGGGAAGTGCTCAGTAATTTTGTTCTTTAACTGGGAGGACCACGGGCCCACTTTCAACTCAAACTCATTCACTGCGCTGATCACGTGTGACAAGTCTCTGTCTCTCCCCTGCAGATCGCGATTCAGCTCATTCAATTTTGCAATCATTCCCATAAGAAACACTAAGTCTAGCAGCCGCGTGCTACCTGACAGCTCGCTGTGCACCTCGCTTCTTGATTTGAGAAAGGTTGCAATTTCAGGGAGCTGATCTAAAAGCCTCTGGAGGATTTTTCCTCAACTTAACCACCTCACACCTGCATGAAGGATTAGCTCACCATAGTTGGCATCAAGCTCATCGAGCCACGATTTGAACGAGCGACAGTGCAAAGGTCTGGCACAAATTGAGTTGCCGATCTTGACAACTGTCATTACATGATAAAAGTCAATAATCTTGCTCGCTCGCACTTGTTAGTGGATAACACAGCGGTAATTGACAAAGGAGTCATTCAGGGTCATTTCTGCAAATGTGCAACAAAAGAACAAAGAAAGAACAAAGAAAAGTATAGCACAGGAACAGGCCCTCCAAGCCTATGCCGACCATGCTGCCCGTCTAAACTACAATCTTCTGCACTTCCGGGGTCCGTATCCCTCTATTCCCATCCATTCATGTATTTGTCAAGATGCCCCTTAAACGTCACTAATGTCCCTGCTTCCAACACCTCCTCAGGCATCCACTACCCTCTGTGTAAAAAAACTTGCCTCGTACATCTCCTCTAAACCTTGCCCCTCGCACCTTATCCTACGCCCCCTAGTAATTGACCCCTTTATCCTGGGAAAAAGCCTCTGACTATCCACTCTGTCTATGCCCCTCAGAATTCTGTAGACCTCTATCAGGTCGCTCCTCAACCTCCGTCGTTCCAGTGAGAACAAACCGAGTTTATTCAACCTCTCCTCATAGCTAATGCCCTCCATACCAGGCAACATCCTGGTAAATCTCTTCTGCAACAAATCCTGCATTGACACCCGGCACTGATGGTGCACCATCAGTTGTGATTGAAACTGGTTTCTCGATCGGAATGTTTTTCTCAGTCACATACCTTTTGAATTCATTGTAGATTTCCTCGCCTCGTGTCCTCTGAGTGGCAAAGAGAGAAAAAGTCCTCCTTTGTTGTTGAGTTTTTGAATGCCATGCGAACGAAAATGATCAGCTGGGCTGCGTCTGTCGTGTCTGCTGATTCATCAAACTGCAGTGCGAAACATTCACAGCCTGGTCAGTCTCTGTGTACTTGCTGAAACGCGTCCTCGGACAACGATTCCACCCTGATGGCTGCTATTAAAGCACCAGGCGGCATGCTCTTGATGGCTGTCATGATTTCATTTGTGTTTCTCAAGTCTTTGAACAAAGTGTCAGCTGCAACCGTCATGGCCTCCTTAATAAATTCGCCATCGGTGAATGGTTTCTTAGCCACAGGTCTTGAAAAGAATTACTTTTAAGCTTTCAAAATTCCCTTTTACTCCCTGTGGTGGTATGTATTAGGGGTAATACGGTACACCAGGAATGCCGAGCAGCTATTGGAGGACAGATGCTGGATCCCGATTGGATCCTCCACCTACTGGGCTCCACCCAGATAGGAGGGATATAAGAACCTGGGTTTAATCCCCGCAGCTGCATTCTGTGAGTGAGCTGCTGGGGGACGTGTCTGAACAAGCCTGCTCAATAAAGCCTCGATTGAAGTTCTTTACGTCTCGCCTCGTGTGTGATCGATGGTGCTACACTCCCCAACTCTCTTCGTCCGAATCGTGCCGTTTAACGGAAAATTTTCTCAAACTTTTGTATTCATTGTCTTGCGATGCCGTTCCAAGTTATCTCTTTTACTCAAGACTATGATGCACGATCAATTGCACAAAGACAAGAGTTGAATACAACTGAGGCTTTATTACACTAAGATGTGTGGCCTCCGACAGCAGCTGCTGAAATGGCTGCTGTACGGGGAGCAGACATATTTATACTCCGCCTACTGGGCGGAGCCAGCAGGCAGGGACTACCCCCGTACTTGTAGTACAAGGACTTACCACACATCTCCTAATATATACAACAGTGGTGATTACCACATTCACCCCCTGTTAAAATTGAGTCCAGCGGGGGTGGCGGAAAACTATATACAGAACAAGTTTTAATACACAGAGGCAAAAAAAAATTTGGAGTCCAGTACATGGTGCTTTAACAGTCCCGAACCAATTACAGGTTTAGCCGGTCCGGGGCCTTGACCTGGCATTGGGAGCGACGCAGTGGTGGCGCCGATTCCGGTGTCGGTCTAGTCCTCGGTGACTCCGGGAGCGTGCCGAAATCCTCTTCATCCTCGGACGTGGGCAGGGGGAGGACTGATGGTCCCGGGCGGGTTGCTGCTGGGTGCGCCGCGGGACGGGGGGTGGAGCCGGGCCGGAGGGGTGTGTGTGTGTGGAACCTGCTGGTGTCAGGTCCCTGAGGTAGACAGTATCCTGGCAGCCGTCGGGGTACGCTATGTAGGCATACTGGGGGTTAGCGTGGAGTAACTGCACCCTTTCAACCAACGGGTCGCCTTGTGGAGTCGTACGTGCTTACGGAGGAGTACGTGCCCTGGAGCTGCGAGCCAAGTCGGGAGCGACACCCCGGATGTGGACTTCCTGGAGAAGGTGAAGAGACGTTCATGGGGTGTGTCGTTAGTCGCAGTGCATAGGAGCGACCGAATGGAGTGCAGTGAATCGGGGAGGACCCCCTGCCAGCGGGAGGCTGGGAGATTTCTGGACCGTAGGGCCAGGTGGACGGCCCTCCAGACCGTCCCGTTCTCTCTCTCCACCTGCCCGTTTCCCCGGGGGTTAAAGCTGGTCGTCCTGCTGGAGGCGATACCCCTGCTGAGCAGGAACTGACGCAGCTCATCACTCATGAATGAGGATTCCCTGTCGCTGTGGATGTAGGCGGGGAAGCCGAACAGAGCGAAGATGGTGTTGGGGGCTTTGATGACGGTGGCAGATGTCATGTCGGGGCATGGGATGGCGAAGGGGAATCTGGAGTACTCATCGACCACACTGAGGAAATACGTGTTACGGTCGGTGGAGGGGAGGGGCCCTTTGAAATCCACGCTGAGGCGTTCAAAGGGGCTGGAGGCTTTCACCAGGTGCGCGTGGTCCGGCTGGTAGAAGTGCGGTTTTCACTCCGCACAGACCTGGCAGTCTCTGGGGATTGCCCGTACTTCCTCGACGGAGTAGGGCAGATTGCGGGCCTTTATGAAGTGGTACAACCGTGTGACTCCCGGGTGACAAAGGTTGTCGTGCAGAGTCCGGAGACGGTCCACCTGTGCGCTGGCACATGTACCTCGGGACAGGGCATCGGGTGGCTCGTTGAGCTTACCGGGGCGATACAAAATCTCGTAGTTGTAGGTGGAGAGCTCGATCCTCCACTGCAATATTTTATCATTTTTGATCTTGCCCCGCTGTGTGTTGTTAAACATGAAGGCTACCGATCGTGGGTCAGTGAGGAGAGTGACTCTCCTGCCGGTCAGGCAATGCCTCCAATGCCGCACTGCTTCAACGATGGCCTGGGCCACTTTTTCGACGGAGGAGTTTTGAATTTTGGGGGCGTGAAGGGTTCATGAAAAGAATGCCACGGGCCTGCCTGCCTGGTTGAGGGTGGCGGCTAGAGCGACGTCTGATGCGTCGCTCTCCACTTGAAAGGGTAACGTCTGGTCGACTGCGTGCATCGCGGCCTTGGCGATGTCGGCCCTAATACGGTTGATGGCCTATTGAGCCTCGGCCGTCAGGGGGAAAAGAGTGGACTGGATGAGTGGGCGGGCCTTGTCCGCATAGTTGGGACCCACTGGGCGTAGTAAGAAAAGAACCCCAGGCAGCGTTTGAGGGCCTTCGGGCAGTGAGGAAGGGAGGGTTCCATGAGGGGGTGCATGCGGGCGGGGGCGGGCCCCAGAACTCCGTTCTGGACCACATAGCCAAGGATGGCTAATTGGTTCAGGCTGAATTCGCACTTTACCTTGTTATAGGTGAGGTTTAGGAGAGTGGCGGTGTGGAGAAATTTGGCACGGTTGGCATCATGTCCTGCTGATCGTGACTGCAGATGGTGACATTGTCTAGGTACGGGAAAGTGGCCCGCAGCCCGTACCGGTCGACCATTTGGTCTATTTCCCTTTGGAAGACCGAGATCCCGTGGTGATGCTGAAGGGAACCCTAAGAAAATGGTAGAGGTGGTCATCTGCCTCGAAGGCAGTAAATGGGTGGTCTGCCTTACGGATGGGGAGCTGGTGGTAGGTGGATTTTAGGTCTACAGTTGAGTAGACCCGGTACTGTGCAATCTGATTGACCATAACAGATATGCGTGGGAGGGGTCACGCGTTGAGCTGCGTGTACCGATTGATGGTCTGGCTGTAGTCCATGACCATTCGGTGTTTCTCCCCAGTTTTCACCACTACCACCTGGGCTCTCCAGGGGCTGTTGCTGGCCTCGATGATGCCTTCCCGAAGCAGCCGCTGGACCTCGAACCTGATGAAGGTCCTGTCCTGGGTGCTGTACCGTCTGCTCCTGGTGGCGACGGGTTTGCAATCCGGGGTTAGGTTTGAGAATAGGGAAGGTGGGTCGACCTTTAGGGTCGCGAGGCCGCACACAATAAGGGGTGGTAGGGGCTCGCCGAATTTCAATGTTAGGCTCTGGAGGTTACACTGGAAATCCAGGCCGAGTAGCAGGGTAACAAATGAGACAAATGGTCTAGCCTTTTACATTCGTAAAAACAAATTCACTTTCCCATTCTGGCTGGAAATGGGAGGTTTTTGCCCTTTTGCAGGTCCCTGGCTCTACATTCGTCATTTTGTCTTCACCCATCTTATTCCAAGTTTTGGCACCTACAGGAATCAAATCCGAGTCTCGCGCATTTTTGATGCGGTTCGACAGGCAATGACAATCGACTTTTTGAGACTCCACGATCAACTCATTGATCACAATTTGACTATTTGGAGAACATTGTTTTAAATGCCAGCGTCCCAGGTTCGATTCCCGGCTTGGGTCACTGTCAGTGCGGAGTCTGCATGTTCTCCCCGTGTCTGCGTGGGTTTCCTCCGGGTGCTCCGGTTTCCTCCCACAAGTCCCGAAAGACGTGCTTGTTAGGTGAATTGGACATTCTGAATTCTCCCTTCGTGTACCCAAACAGGTGCCAGAGTGTGGCGACTAGGTGATTTTCACAGTAACTTCATTGCAGTGTTAACGTAAGCCTACTTGTGACAATTAAGATTATTATTAGTATTATAAATGTTACAAGGGTTTCTGTTGTGTATTCCAGATCCCCACCGCAATCTGGGTGAAAGGAATTTCCCCTCAAATACCCTCTAAACCTCCAACTCTCACCTTAAATCCATGTCCTCTCTTTGTAGACTCCTCAAGCAAGGGGAATGTTGTCTTCCTATCCATTCGCTCTAGATCCCTCATCATTTTATATACATCAGGACTCCTCTCAGCCTCCTCTGTTCTAAAGAAAACACACCTCGTCTATTCAATCCTTCATCGTAACTAAAAATCTCCGGCTCAGACAACAGCGGGGTGCTATTTCCAACGGCCGGTGCAGACTCGATGGGCCGAATGGCCTCCTTCTGCATTATATGTTCTATGATTCTATGATTCTTGTAAATAAAAGCAAAACACTGTGGAAATCTGAAATAGGGACAGAAAAAAATGCTGGAAAGATTCAACAGATATGACAGCATCTGTGGAGAGAGAAACAGAGTTCACGTTTTGAGTCTCGTACGACACGTCTTCAGAGCAGATATCCTTGTAAATCTTCTCCATGCCCTCTCTGGTGAAATCGCACAACATGGTAACCAAAATTGCACAGTATACTGCATCTGTGGCCCAACTAGTGTCTTGTACAGTTCTAGCATAACCTCCCTGCTCTTATATTCCATTCCTTGGCTTCTAGAGGTAAGTATTCTGGATGCCTTCTTGTCAAGCAGAGGTCCTGAATTTTCATTGGGGTGCTGTGAAATGTGGGGCATCTTTCTTAATCTCTAGCTGGGGCATTGCACTGGGAGGGTAATGTGGACAAAGTTCAGGATGTGGAATTACTGAAACACACTGCATTCTCAATAACGTTACGTCTTATTTACGATACTCTCTGATGGTAGTCCAATGTGTCACTAAGCATCAGCTGAATCACTTGACGACTGCATAATGCATGAGGATAGCAGCCCACAGCTCTGCAATGGCCTTTTGATTCCCCTTTATGTTCTGCCTTCGGCCCATCGAGTCTGCACTGGCCCTTGGAAAGAGCACCCCGTTGAAGCCCTCACCTCCACCCTAACCCCGTAACCCAGTGACCCCTCCTAACCTTTTTGGACACTAAGGGCAACTTAGCATGGTAAATCCACCTAACCTGCACATCTTTGGACTGTGGGAGGAAACCGGAGCACCCGGAGGAAACCCACGCAGACACGGGGAGAACGTGTAGACTCAACACAGACCAAAGTGACCCAAGCCGGGAATCGAAGCTGGGACCCTGGAGCTGTGAAGCAACTGTGCTAATCACTGTGCTAGCATGCTGCCCATTGAAGGTGCGGCAATGACACAAAGATAGGTAGGAAAGTACTTTATGAAGAAGTCATACAGAGTTTTGCCAATGGATCTAGATAGGTTGAGTTAGTGGGCAACATTCTGGCAGATGGAGTATAATTTGGGGAAGTATGAAGTTGTTCACCTTGGCAGGAAGAATAAAAAAGCAGAGCATTGCTTAAATGGAGAACAACTGCAGAATGCTGAGGTGCAGAGGGATTTATTTGTTTTTGTGTATGAGTCACAAAGAGTTAGTATGCAGGTGCAGCATGTAATCAAGGCGGCTAATGGAATGATATATTTTATTAAAAGAGGAGTTGAACAGAAAAGTGAGGATGTTATGCTTCAGTCATATAGGGCATTTGTGAGATACGGGCGTGACTTAACAGCCACATTGTGTCCGACGGGATCTGTGTGCGCCGGTTACATCGAGGGAGAGGCCGAAATCGGGATCCGTGCCAGGCATAAATCTGTTCACAATATAATCGGCCCGCTCGTTGGTGGGTTTTCAATCCCACCTAGGCATGGTGAGACACCAATTCACGCCAATTAAGATCACTCTCCATCTCGTTAATGTATTGAAGCACAATCCAACGGCCTCCGGGGAACTAATCAGCTCCCCAAGGAGAGGTCACGCGGGGGTCGCTTAGCACGCCTATTTAAATATGGGAACTTAGCGCAATGGTTGCTGAGGGGATTGGAGGAGGTGAGTAGCCATTTTCATTTTCGGGAATGCAACCCAGGGGCACTGGAGCTGCTACTCCAGTGTCCGGGAGGATGGGCGTGGAACCCCCCGGGGGGGGGGGGGGAAACGGGCCTGGTCAGGGGACTGGGCGCTAAGGGTCAGGGGTCTCCCCTGGGCTGGGGGGTGAGGGGCTCAGCACCTGCAGGTTATAAAGACCATCCTCCCAATATTGTGTATGTTTAGAACAGGGGCTGCCTGTCTGTCCCGTCAAACACTACCAGGACCGAGCCCTGTTTGTGGTTATAGGGCACACCCTCTGTCCGTGAGCAGCCTCTGGCTGCACAGCTGAAGGTTATTGTTAATAAGGAATTGGCATTGTTAGTTATGTGAGCATTTCATAGCTGCAGGTGGCGTCTGCTGCTTGCTCCTGCTTGTGGCTGCATCATGCCTGGAGGCTGCTGGTGCTGTTTCCTTCCTTTTCTGTAAGTGGAAAGAAGGACAACCTTTTCTCAGATACCTGAGACCCATAACACCGGGCTCAGGGGATGTATGTGTTCTGGAGGCATTCCGGTAAGGACTCTGATGTCCGGAACCCCGCTGCCCATCTGGGCCCCTTCCCAACTATTATGGGCTAACTTCTCCTGCGGGGACAGAGAAAGGGCATTGTGAGCCGCACATTTGATGCATTGGGGCAGGGGTCTATGTGTGGGGATAGCATGTGTGGGCACAGCCTCTGGGTATGGAGGGGTTGTGCTGGTGAGCGCCAGGCTGTGCTTTGCCATAGGTGCAGTACTATGCTGTTGGGGGTGGGGGGGGGGGTGTCAGGTGCCAGCCTGCGATCTATTGATACGGGGGGGGGGGGGGGCGCGCGGGGGGGGCGGTGGATGGCGGTGGTCAGCGGATGGTAGGTGGGACTGATGCCCTGATTGGACAAAGATGAGGAGATTTTTATCTCAGAGGCTTGTGCAACAGGGTCATTTAAATTATTTTCAGACAGAGGTAGATAGATTCTTGTTGGGCAAGGGCATCAAAGATTATTGAGTGTAGATGGGGAATGTGGAACTCAACACAGACAGATCAGCCGTGATCTTATGGAATTGCAGAGCAGACTCGAGGTGCTGAATGGCCGACTCCTGCTCCTAATTTGTATGTTTGTATATTTCCAAGTCAGGGTGGTGAGCAGTTTGGAGGTGGTGATGTTTACATGTATCCACGGCCCTTGTCCTTCCAAATGGTAGTGGTTGTAGGTTTGGATTGTGCTGTTTACAGAGCCTTGGTGAGTTCCTGCAGTTCTTCTTGTCGATGGTACACACGGCTGCCACTGTGCGTTGGTGGTGGAGGGAGTGAGTGTTTGTGGATGGGGGGTCAATGAAGTGAGCTGCTTTGTTCCGGATGGTGCCGAGCTTCTTGAGTGTTGTTCGAGCTGCACTCAATCACACTCCTGACTTGTGCCTTTTAGTTGGTGGACAGACTTTAGGAGGTCAGGAAGTGAGGTACCCGCCGTAGGATTCTTAGCCTTTGGCCTGCTCTGGTAGACATGGTATTTATATGGCTAGTTCAGTTGAGTTTCTGGTCAATGGTAACCCCCAGAGATGTTGATAGTGGGGGATTCATTGATGGTAGTGCTTTTGAATGACAAAGGGGCGATTGTTCGATTCTCTTTTGTTGGAGATGGTCTTTATCTGACATTTGTGTGGCATGAAGGTTACTTGTCACTTGGCGGCCCAAGCCTGAATATTGTCCAGGTCTTACTGAATTTGGACATGGACTGCTTCAGTATCTGGGGAGGGATTCTCCGAACATAGAAACAAGAGTGGGCCATTCAGCCCGTTGTACCACAGTTCCAGTATTTTTTTTTTCATAGAATTTACAGTGCAGAAGGAGGCCATTCGGCCCATCGAGTCTGCACTGGCTCTTGGAAAGAGCACCCTACCCAAGGTCCACACCTCCACCCTATCCCCACAACCCAACAACCCCACCCAACACTAAGGGCAATTTTGGACACTAAGGGCAATTTATCATGGCCAATCCACCTAACCTGCACATCTTTGGACTGTGGGAGGAAACCGGAGCACCCGGAGGAAACCCACGCACACACGGGGAGGATGTGTAGACTCCGCACAGACAGTGACCCAAGCCGGAATCGAACCTGGGACCCTGGAGCTGTGAAGCAATTGTGCTACCCACAATGCTACCGTGCTGCCCCGATTTTCTTCTGCGATGGTATTGTTGGGAGGGAGCTACCCTATACCTTATGCTTAAAATGTTTAATTTTCCTCCGTGTGGTTCAACCTATCCCGCAAAAGGAGGCAGGATGTGCTGCTGCAAAGGATGTTGAAATGCTGTGTGACTAATATTTTATGAGGAGTCCGTGAGCTGTTGGCTTGACAGATTTGGAACAGTTTAGGCAGCCTGCGTGACAGAGATGTAGACGGCTGAGGTTTCCTCGGCCTCACTGGTGGAGACCTACTTTGAAAGAGATCCAAATGTTTTTAATCACTGGTCACCCTCACAATGTCCAATTGCACACGACGGACGGTCTGGGTTGGACAACTGCGAAGAGCTAAGGACAGCGGGGAGCTCCGGGGTCACCCAGTCCTCTGGGGATAAAGTAGAGTGGGTTCAGTGCGGTTGTGATGGATGGACCTGGCTAATCATGTTTTTCTTCCTGGCGTCCCTTTTCGTCTTTCAGACCAGATCGCGCAGGACCACAGGACCATCGTGTGCCCGATGATCGATGTCATTGACCACAATCATTTTGGCTACGAGATGCAGGCTGGAGACGCCATGAGGGGAGCCTTCGACTGGGAGATGTACTACAAGCGCATTCCCATCCCACCTGAGCTCCAGAGGGCTGACCCCAGTGACCCCTTTGAGTAAGTAGCATTGGACGGGAATTATGGCAGAGATCAAATAATGCAGCAGCCTTATTTTAGAGGGAGAGTGTTACATGTGTGTAACGCAGTTTTATACCATCCCAGTATTGTAATATTCCCTTGGCGGATGGTTTAGCTCAGTTGGCTGGACGGCTGGTTCATGGTCCAGAGCAAGGCCTGCAGCGCAGGTTCAATTCCCGTACTGGCTGAGGTTATTCATGAAGGCCCCACACCTCAAACTCGCTCCTTGCCTGAGGTGTGGTGACCCTCAGGTTAAATCACCACCAGTCAGCTCTCCCCCTCAAAGGGGAAAGCAGCTTATGGCCGTCTGGGACTATGGCAACTTTACTTTTACTTAATTTCACTTTTTCTCTTGACTACTTTTCACCCCATTTTCCCCAGAAATGGCCTGAGGATCATAGAAACGTACAGCACAGATGGAGGCTTTTCGGCCTGTCACGCAGGTGCCATCTCCTTAAAAGAGCCACTCAAGTCATCGCAAACCCTCTCTCCAGAACCCTCCAAATGTTCTCTTTTACAGGGGAAAAAAAAGACTGTTCTCCTGGGTGGAAGGAGGGTGGGCGGATTGAGAATGAGAGGGCACAGATTTCAGATAATCAACAGATGAAGCAGTGGCAACATGAGGAAAAACATTTGATCACAGCGGGTGCTCAGGGTCTAGAACGCACTGCCCGAGAGTGTGGTTGGAGGCAAATCCAATCGAGGCTTTTGAGAGGGAAGTGAACCATTATCTGCAGCGGAAGAATGTGCAGGACTATGGGGAGAAAGCAGGGGAGCGAAGCAAGGTGCATTGTTCTGACAGAGAGCCAGCTTGAATCTGCTCCCTTTGCCCTTTCAGACAGCGCATTCCAGGTCATAATAATTTGCTTATCTCACATCAGCTTTCCTGCCAATTATCTTAATCCTGTGCACTCTGGTTTCCGATGCTCCAATTAATGGAAACAGTTGCTCCTTATTTACTCAGTCATAATTTTAAGCACTTCCATTAAATTTTTGGTTAATCATCTGTGTGTTCTGAGATGATCCCTCTGTGGACTTTAGATGTGTGGTGTTTGGTCTGTAGACATACTCTGATGTGTACCTAACTCTTGTTTATGAGTAAGATATCGAATCAGGTCAGAGTACACATGTTGCTCCTAGGCATGGTTCCAACCTCTCTCGACATTCTAACACAATACTGACTGGTGTCAGTGGTACATCATCATTTGTGTCAGATATTAGCAATCCCATCAGTTCATGCTTTAAACTACACCTCTACCCAAGCATAGTAGTCTATTTTTAACAACAATATGAAACTATGGCTGGAACTTTGTAGCCGTTCACGCCGGTGGTATCTACCGATCCGGCGACAGCACCCCCCCCCCCTGCAACTTTCACGGCAACGAGGGGTGCATTCAACAGGATACCCATTGACAACAGTGGGACCAGAAGATCCCGTTGTGAAACACTCAGCGGGTTGCATGGTAAATTCTGCCCTACGCCTTTAACTATTTATATAACATTTCTGCAAGTCCCTTTCTACTACAGATTCTACCCAACTGCAACTCTTACTCTTCCCCCTTCTCAAGTAACAGACTGGGGGATTCATCTCCCTCTGTATTTCCAGCCTTTAGGGAAGACGTCTTAGAGATATGAGAGCTTTCCTCTGCCTCTGGGAGGACATCACCATCTGCAGAATGCAATAGCAATTTGACAGCATTGCTGGGGAGCAGAGTATAGGTTTCAGGATTATTGAACAGCAAGGCTAGCGAGGACTTTCCAACGAAAGTCTGATCCAGGAGTTGCTTCCTCAATGCAGACAGGAAAAGGCCTTCAGAAGACAAATGATCTTCAACTCCAGGGAAGACTGTCACAGTTGTATTATCACCTGCAGCTTTGGCGACTGAAAAGGCATTGAAGATCCAAGATCTCAAATAACTTAAATGAGGATGAAGAAAAAAGGGCAAACTTCCTGTAACCCTTTCAGGAAAAGAAGAAGAGATGATTTCCCAATGATATTTCGGGAGGACTGGCTACAGGGAGTGATGAAAGAGCCGCGCTTCTCTCTGTGTGATGTTGTTTCATTATGAACAAGGGAAAGAATTGCTGAGGATATGGAGACAAGACGGCATTATCTTCTATAATGAGAGAAATTCCTTGTAGACAGTTAACTCGGGGATAAGATGGCTGTGCAGGATTTTGCAGCTTTAGAAGGTTCTATTGCAACTCCTGTGCTGACTTCGGATAGAAGAAGGTTTTCAGTTGAACTGAAGTTTAGGTGGAAATTGACTTTCGCCCTGGATGCTACTAGCTCTTTAACAATATGATCCTCCATGGATTCAGGCAAGGCACTCTCTCCAGAAGACTCTTCATGTACAACAGGAGATAAAGTAGGCAATACATTGGTTGATTCAATGGAGCTAAGATCTGAATGCCAGTCAATGACAAAAAACACAGCTGATTCTTCGGAAAAGACAACAGAGACTTCAAATGCATCGAGCGTCTGGAGAGATGAATCATCCTCTCGGAAAGTGAAGAGGAAAAGTAATCCTACTTTTGATTGGAAGGTCTATGCTGCCTGGACCTTGTAATTTGATATCAGATGGATGAAGGTTCATTGGCTGAAACCAATCATGATCATCTGCCGGTATGTTAGCAGCAGCTTCAGTGTCAATTTTAATGGTGGTATTGAAACTTGATCTTGGACTGGAGCTGGCCAATGGTCTAAACTAAGATTATCAACTTCCCCTATGAACGCTGTAAGTTTGTCTTTATCTAGATTTGCCATTTTCTGGATGGAGTGTGTTTCATCAATATTTTCTGATCTTGTACCTCGATTAACGTTGTTTAATTTGCATAAACATCTCGGAGGGATTCTCCGTTGGCCGACGCCGAAATTGGAAATCGCGATTGGGCGAAGAACCGGTTCCGATGCCGAAATAGCGGCAGCCGCCGATTTTATGCCAAATCGCAATTCTCCGTCGCCTCCACAGTGGCGTAAATGCGTTCCAGAATGCACCTACAGTAAATGGCGTTGGCATATCTTGAGCGGGCCTGACCCGATATTCTCCGGGGCTTCTGTGATTCTCTGCCTCCGTGGGTCGAATTCCCGACGGTGAGGTTCACTTGTGCTTTTCAAAATGGGAAACAGGTGCCGGAGCTGCCGAGGAAAAGAGAGGGGGTACGGAAAGTCGCCATAGTTTGCTTACAGTTGTGCCGCTGGCCAGTTGGCTTCTGCCAGGGCTGGGGGGCATAGCAGAGGGTGGCCAGGAGGTGGGCTGTGGGGTCGAGGTGGAAGGGGAGGGAACACCATTGCCACAGCCGGAAAGACAGATGTGCAGCTGCGCACAATGCTGACTGCCCGCTGTGAACGTAGTGCCACAGGTTGTTTGGGTGTGTCCCCCAGGCCACCGCTTCAAGGTGCCCTCTGGCCCCAGCCAACCCATTAGCCGTATGGGCGTGCTCCAGCGCAACTAGCGCCATCTTTTTGGCTGGGATGGTGTGTGTGGGGAATGAAGTGTGTATGTGCGGCCACTGGTGCCAGCTTGTCAGCCTCCTAAGTGTCAATTCCGAATCCGGCGAATCCCAAAAAGTTTCTCATTGGAATCGATTGTGTTCCACATGGGCACCAGTGCTGCCCCTTAGCAGTCACTGAATCGGTCCAGGTGCGGCTCCCGTGTTGCTGTCATGGACGTCCACGAATCCTGCCCAGGCATCAACACTATGGGCTGGATTATCCGATTTTGAGGCTATGTCTGGAGGAAGTATCTAGTTTTAAAATGAAAAGTCAATGCTACGCCCGGTCGGTGCTAGCAGCCATGCACGTGAAACTCCTGGCGTTCCCGAAATAAACGGTCGGAGAATTGCCGGGTCCATGGCCACGCATGGGCACGGCGATGACCTACAGCAGTTGCACCGTACAACATGGCGACGGCCGCCCGCGGACCCGACCGGGCAAATATGTCCCCCGGGACCCCCTCCACCAGTCCCCCCAGCCCCCGCCGAAGCCCCCCCATGCCAGCAGCATGGCTCCCGCCTGACCGTGGCAGGCGCTGGCCACAGTCCGCAGCCGCCACACCGAGTTTACAAAAACATGCGACCTGCGCGGTCGGGATCTCGGCCCATCGGGGGAGGGTCTCAAAGCGACGCTCTGACGCCGTTGCAACGGTGTGCAGCGCGCGCCTCAATGACGCCGATTTGGAGGGGGCGGAGCATCTGAAAAACAGCGTTGGTCCCGATTTGGTCGCAAACATGGATTCTCCGCCCAATCGCCGACTACGATTTTACCATCGGGCAATGGAGAATCCCTCCCTTAGTCTCAGGAACGTCAGGAGAACGTCATCCGACCCTGCACCCACAACGTAAAGAAACAAATTGACCTGGAGAGGCTGCCCTGCTTTGTAACACGGTTGTCAGTGTTTCCCCCAAGTCTTCAAGCTCTCTGCAGACACTTCAAATCTTCGAACGTTTGCGGGAAGGACAGGGGCTGCTCGTGTGGAGTCACCTCTTTCCAAATTGCCTCTCCTTCTGCCGGGTTGTAAACACGAGTTGCCACCAGTCTGTGCTTGCTTTGTTAACGTTGGTGTGTTTTTAACAGCGACGTCTCCACTGCTGCCACCATCTTCTGAGATGGTCCCTCTGTCTCTGGGCACGGCACATGCAGTAGTCAGGTTTAAGTCAAACCCTGGTATCTTCTTAACACCTATTTATTAGTACTACTTCTGAACAGGTTACAGAGTAGGTCTGTAGGTCCTAGTCATGATTGCAACCTCTCTCTCTCTCTCTGTCTCTCGAGTCTACCACATGACTGACTTGATGTCAGTAATACATAATTATCTCCATCAAACATCAGCCTAGCCCATGTGTTAACTCTTTACTCTGCACTGTGCTCCAAGGAGAACAACCACCAATTTCTCTAATCTCTCCTGGTAACTGGAGGTTCCTCATCCCTGGCACCTTACACTCAACGTGTACAGTCTCACAGGTCGTTATAGCTGCTCCAACATCCCCAGTCTAATCAACCATCCTTCAGGCTAAACCTGGAGAGTGAGTGTCGGCAGCATGTTCGACAGCGGAAGGCATCATCGTAGCCGGGTGTGACACTGTCCTTCACGGAGCAGCAGCTCCCTCGGGAGAAAAAAGGAAGGTGCACAAAATTCTATGACACCTTTCACAAACCCGGGCCTTACCAGTCAATGGAGTAATGTTGAAGTGCAGTTACAGTTGGAATGCAGGAAATGCAGAAACCAATACACGCACAGCAAGATCCCACGATTCACATGATGATACTGTGTTGAGTGAAGTTGGTTGGGAGGGAAATGATCCCCTGGACACCGAGAACTCTTGACCTTCATATCAATGAATCTTTTATGTCCACTTGAGGTCGTGAGTGAAAGATGCCACCTCCGACAGTGCTGCATTCCCTCGCATGTATTCACTCTGTATTCATCCTCTCTCCTCTTCCCTTCCTTGCTCCGACCATATCACCACCCTCCGCTCCCATTCCCTCTCCGCCCCTCTCTCCTCCTCACCCTCCTCCCATTCCCTCCCTCGTCCCCCTCCTTCTCCCATTCCCTCTCCGCCCCTCTCTCCTCCTCACCCTCCTCCCATTCCCTCCCTCGTCCCCCTCCTTCTCCCATTCCCTCTCCGCCCTCTCTCCTCCTCACCCTCCTCCCATTTCCTCCCTCATCCCCCTCCTTCTCCCATTCCCTCTCCTCCGCTCTCTCCCCCCCTCACCCTCTTCCATTCCCTCCCTCGTCCCCCTCCTCCCATTCCCTCTCCGCCCCTCTCTCCTCCTCACCCTCCTCCCAATCCCTCCCGTCTCTCCATCCCCTTACCCTCCCCCTCCTTCTCCCTCACTCTCCTCCTCCTCCCATTCCCTTCCCCTCCCCCTCTTCCTCGCCCCCCCCCCCCCCCTCCCCACCCCCCCCCCCCCCTCCTCCCCCCCTCTATGAACCTGCAGATTGGAAGAGGGATATAAAGATTTCCTGCGACTTCAGAAATAAATGAAAGATGCTCTTTAATATCGAGGGGCTGTTTAGCACACTGGGCTAAATCGTTGGCTTTGAAAGCAGGCCAGCAGCACGGTTCAATTCCCGTACCGGCCTCCCCGAACAGGCGCTGGAATGTGGCGATTAGGGGCTTTTCCCAGTAACTTAATTGAAGCCTACTTGTGACAATATGCGATTTTCATTTCATTTTTCATTTCCAGCCCGATCCTTCTCTTCCTCACCCTCCTCCACTCCACTTTACTGCCTGCCCTTCATCACCCACCTCTCCTGCCCTCCTCTCCCTCATACTCCTCCTCCTCCCATTCCCTCCATTCCCTCCTGCCCCACACAGTCCCCCTCTTTTTCCCATTCCCTCCCTACCCTCTTCTCCCTCACCCTCCTCTGCCTCCCATTCCCTCCGTCTCCCCCACCTACTCCGACTATTCCTCCTCACCCTCCTGCACCTTCCATTCCCTCCTCCAGTTCTCCCTCACCCTCCTCCCATTCGCTCCCTCGTCCTCCTCCTTCTCCCATTCCCTCTCCGCCCCTCTCTCCTCCTCACCCTCCTCCCATTCCCTCCCTCGTCCCCCTCCTTCTCCCATTCCCTCTCCTCCACTCTCCCCCCTCACCCTCCTTCCATTCCCTCCCTCGTCCCCCTCCTTCTCCCATTCCCTCTCCGCCCCTCTCTCCTCCTCACCCTCCCATTCCCTCCCCCTCCATCTCCCATTCCCTCTACGCCCCTCTCCCCCCCTCGCCTTCCTCCCATTCCCTCCCTCGTCCCCCTCCTTCTCCCATTCCCTCTCCGCCCTCTCTCCTCCTCACCCTCCTCCCATTCCCTCCCTCATCCCCCTCCTTCTCCCATTCCCCCTCCTCCGCTCTCTCCCCCCTCACCCTCCTTCCATTCCCTCCCTCGTCCCCCTCCTTCTCCCATTCCCACTCCGCCCCTCTCTCCTCCTCCCCCTCCTCCCAATCCCTCCCGTCACTCCATCCCCCTCCCCTCCTTCTCCCATTCCCTCTCTGCCCCTCTTCGCCCTCCTCCCAATCCCTCCCGTCTCTCCATCCCCCTCCCCCTCCTTCTCGCTCACTCTCCTCCTCCTCCCATTCTCTTCCCCTCCCCCTCTCCCTTGCCCCCCCCCCCTCTATGAACCTGCAGATTGGAAGAGGGATGTAAAGATTTCCTGCGACTTCAGAAATAAATGAAAGATGCTCTTTAATATCGAGAGGCCAGTACATTTCAATACTTTCGGGATAACTTTGATATGCGGGTCGTAATCAACACACAGAAGCTGCTGAAAGTTTGCTTCATTTAATCTTTGTAACAGCTGTTGGTGAAAAGCTTACACACGTTAGCTATCCCTAGGCTGGATTTGAACTCTTTTGAAAGTCAGTAATGCGGAAAGCTCTGCTGTACATTTCTCCTCAGGAAGCAGTTGCTGATTGATGCACGATCAATCACTACTGAAGCGAGATTGTAGTCCAATTGAAGGCTCTAATGAACAAGTAGTTCCCCCAGCAGCTCCGGTACAGAATGACTGCTGTGGCTGAAACACAGACTCTTATGCTCCGCCAGCTGGGTGGAACCAGCAGGCAGGTTCCACCACTCATACTACAGTATAAGGTACATCCCACCTAGGTACCGTGATACCCCTAATGTAGTCTACCACATTCACCCCCTGTTTAAAAAAGGGTCCGACGGGGGTGGTGGCCTTGCTTTTACAGTAGTAGAGGTTATAGCGATACCCTTCGGTGCCTTTACATGCAATACACATATTTACAGACAATTATTTACAAGTTCATTTTACAATGAAACTATCAGCCGGTCGGGGGCCCTGGTCGTCCTCTGCGATCGTCACAGTCCCGGCGGTGATGCTGGCGTCGGCTCGGGCATCCGTGGCTCTGGGAGCGTGTCGTCTTCAGCTTCATCGCATCCGGATGGGGCCAGTGGGAGGACGGATCCTCCTGGGAAGGGGGCTGCGGTGGTGTGCACGGGTGAAAAAATGGTTGGGGTTGGTGGGGGGGGGGGGTGGTGGTGAGGGGGGGGATCTAGCAGGGGCCAGATCCCAGAGGGAGACTGTGTCTTGTTGGCTGTCGAGGCGCGCCACATAGGCGTACTGGGGGTTAGCATGGAGGAGATGTACCCTCTCGACCAGTGGGTCCGACTTGTGGGCCCGTACGTGTTTGCGGAGTAGGACGGGGCTGCCAGCCATTTTGGGAGCGAAGTCCCCGAGGAGGACTTCCTAGGGAAGGCAAGGAGACGTTCATGAGGTGTTTAATTGGTAGTAGTGCACAGTAGTGATCGGATGGAGTGAAGTGCATCGGGGAGGACCTCCTGCCATCGGGACATTGGGAGATTCTTGGACAGTAGGGCCAATAGGATGGCCTTCCAGACCGTCCCGTTCTCCTCTCTACCTGCCCGTTTCCCCGGGGGTTGTAACTGGTCGTCCTGCTGGAGGCAATGCCCTTGCTGAGCAGGAATTGACATAGCTCGTCGCTCATGAAGGTGGACTCCCTATCGCTATGGATGTAGGCGGGGAAACCGAACAGGGTAAAGATGCTGTGGAGGGCTTTAATGAAGGTGGCAGCCAACATGTTGGGACAGGGGATGGCGAAAGGGAACTGGGAGTACTCATCAATCACATTTAAGAAATACGTGTTGCGGTCAGTGGAGGGAAAGGGCCCTTTGAAATTCACGCTGAGGCGTTCAAAGGGGCGGGAAGCCTTCACCAGGTGCGCTTTCTCTGGCCTGTAGAAGTGCGGCTTGCACTCCGCGCAGATTTGGCAGTTTCTGGTTACGGCCCTGACCTCCTCGATGGAGTAGGGCAGATTGCGGGTTTTAGCAAAGTGGAAGAACCGGGTGACCCCCGGGTGGCAGAGGTTGTCGTGGAGGGTCAGGAGTCGGTGTACTTGTACACTGGCACAAGTGCCGCGGGACAGGGCATCAGGAGGCTCGTTGAGCTTCCCGGGACGATACAAAATCTCCTAATTATAGGTGGAGAGCTCAATCCTCCACCGTAAGATCTTATCATTATTAATTTTGCCCCGCTGTGCATTGTCAAACATGAAGGCTACCAACCATTGGTCAGTGAGGAGAGTGAATCTCCTGCCGGCCAGGTAATGCCTCCAATGCCGCACAGCTTCGACGATGGCTTGGACCTCCTTCTCGACGGAGGAATGGCGGATTTCTGAGGCGTGGAGGGTGTGTGGAAAGAAGGCCACGGGTCTGCCCGCCTGATTGAGGGTGGCAGCCAGAGCTCCGTCTGATGCGTCGCTCTTGACCTGGAAGGGGAGGGACTCATCGATTGCGTGCATCGTCGTCTTGGCGATGTCTGCTTTGATGCGACTGAAAGCCGGGCGGGCCTCTGCCGATAGGGGAAAGACCGTGAACTGTATTAGTGGGCGGGCCTTGTCCCCATAATTGGGGACCCACTGGGCGTAATAAGAAAAGAAGCCCAGGCAACGTTTTAGGGCCTTGGGGCAGTGGGGGAGGGGAAACTCCATGAGGGGGCGCATGCATTCAGGATCTGGGCCTATGACTCCATCATGCACTACGTAGCCAAGGATGGCTAGGCGATCGGTGCTAAACACGCATTTGTCCATGTTATAGGTTAAGTTAAAGATTTTTGTAGTATGGAGGAATTTGCGGAGGTTGGTGTCGTGGTCGTGCTGGTCATGGCAACAGATGGTGACATTGTCGAGGTACGGGAACGTGGCCCGCAGACCGTACCGGTCAACCATTCGGCCCACCTCCCGTTGGAAGACTGAGCCCCCATTTGTGACACCAAAGGGAACCCTTAGAAAGTGGTAGAGCCGCTCATCTGCTTCAAGTGCAGTGTACTTGCAGTAGTCCGGGCGAATGGGGAGCTGGTGGTAGGCTGATTTAAGATCTACTGTGGAGAAAACCTTGTATTGACCATTTCAGCTATGCGGGGCAGAGGGTACGCGTCGAGCTGCGTATACCTGTTGATGGTCTGACTGTAGTCTATGACCATCCTATGTTTCTCCTTGGTCTTTACAACCAGCACTTGAGCTCTCCAGGGGCTGTTGCTGGCCTCGATAATGCCTTCCTTTAGTAACCGTTGGACTTCCGATCGAATGAAGGTCCGGTCCTGGGCACTGTACCGTCTGCTCCTGGTGGCGACGGGTTTGCAATCGGGGGTAAGGTTTGCAAATTGGGAAGGTGGGTCGACCTTGAGGGTCGCGAGGCTGCAGATAGTGAGGGGGGTATGGGGCCGCCGAATTTGAATGTTAAACTTTGCAGGTTACACTGGAAGTCCAGTCCCAGGAGTGTGGCAGCGCAGAGATGGGGGAGGACGTAGAGTCAGAAGTTATTGAACTCCACGCCCTGGACCGTGAGGTTCGCTATGCAGTACCCCCGGATCTCCACAGAGTGGGACCCAGAGGCCAGGGAGATCTTTTGTTTAATCGGGTGTACAGCGAGGGAGCAGTGTCTTACCGTTTTGGGATGGATGAAGCTCTCCGTGCTCCCAGAGTCAATCAAGCAGGATGTCTTGTGCGCGTTGATGAGTACCGACGTCGTAGCGGTTGAAAGCGTTCGGGGCCGAGACTGATCTAGTGTCACTGAGGCAAGTTGTGGCAGAAGCTGAGAGATCTCGTTGGGCAATACACAGCCACCCGAGTTGGGGTCCTGAGACGTCATCCAAGATGGCTGCCCCCATGAATCGCACATGGCCGACTGGGAGATCTCATCAAGCAATACATGGCCAGCTGAGTCGGGGTCCTGAGACATCATCCAATATGGCTGCCCCCATGAATCGCACATGGCCTGTGAGGAGAGGAATGGCAACGGGCCCGGTTCGCCTGTGGAGACATTGGCGGCCTACCGGGCCTGCCATACTGCCACGAGGTACTCCTTCTTCCCGCAGCCCTTGCAGATTACAGATCGGGCCAGGCAGTGTTGCCGGGGGTGTTTGTTTTCCCCGAAAAATAGCATCGGCCCCGCCGCCCCGGGGTTTCCTGGCTGCCGCACTGCGCAAGCTTGTGGGGAATTTAGGGGTGCTTTGAAATTGGCCGCGGGTTGGGTCCACCCTGTCCTTGCAGGTACCTCGCGGTCGGGAACGTAGGCCTGGGCGTTGGGGGAGGCTACATCTAGGGAGTGCGCAAGTTTCCGTGCCTCTTTAAGCTCTAGCGTGTCGTTTTCCAGCAGTCGCTGGTGGATTTTAGAGGACAGCATGCCCGCAACAAAAGCATCCCGCATTAAGAGTTCGGTGTGGTCATTGGCTGAGACTTGTGGACAGTTACAGTTTCTAACACTAACAATGCGCAGTAAAAATCGTCCAGTGATTCCCCTGGGATCTGCCGTCTGGCAGCTAAAAAATGCCGAGCTGATTCACAGTGCGGATATAGTGATCTTTTAACAAAGTCATTGCGTCCTCGAAACTGCCCGCATCTTCGATAAGCGTGTAGATTTCTGGGCTCACCCTTGAGTGGAGGACTTGCATTTTCTGTTCCTCCGTGGAGGTAGCTGGGGCCGTCCTGATGTACCCGTTGAAACATGCAAGCCAATGTTTAAAAGTTGCTGCTGCATTTGCCGCATGGGGGTTGATTTGTAGACACTCTGGCTTGATGCGGAGAGCAGCCATTCTTCAATTTTGTTCATTAAATTGATGCACGATCAATCACCACTGAAGCGAGATTGTAGTCCAATTGAAGGCTTTAATGAACAAGTAGTTCCCCCAGCAGCTCCGGGACAGAATGACTGCTGTGGGTGAAACACAGACTCTTATGCTCCGCCAGCTGGGCGGAACCAGCAGGCAGGTTTCACCACTCATACTACAGTGTAAGGTACATCCCACCTAGGTACCGCGATGCCCCTAATATAGCCTACCACACTGATCTTCATATTTCTCACAGAGAGGAATTTAAGAGCCTTTCCTGAACTAGTTTTGGGATGGGACGGCAGGCGAGCCCTGCACTACCCGGTGAGGGTGTGGTCCGTTAGGAGGCTGGCACAGCTGGGATTGCCGTGGCCAGGATGGTGGGTTCACCACGGCGATGGACTGCCACCCTTCCCGCGGCAATCACGGTTGAAGTGACTGCCCGGCATATCCCAACTCGGTTGGCATCGGAGTACGTTGCTGCGTCTGGGTTATAGAATTGGATTTTCCCTTTGATATCTGCGGTGATGTGACTGTACACATTCATCGGCAGAACAGGAGTAAAGCCCAATTGTGTTAGACCGATTTTAATATCTCACGCCGGCTGACTTAATGCAGCTTTGTTCGATGGGACGGCAAAGTGGGCAGCCCGGTAGCACAGTGGTTAGCACAGTTGCTTCACAGCTCCACGGTCTCAGGTTTGATTCCCAGCTTAGGTCATAGTCTGTGCAGAGTCTGCACGTTCTCCCCGTGTCTGCGTGGGTTTCCTCCGGGTGCTCCGGTTTCCTCCCACAGTCCCAAGATGTGCAGGTTAGGTGGATTGGCCATGATAAATTGCCCTTAGTGTCCAAAAAGTTTAGGTGAGGTTACTGGGTTACGGGGTTGGGTGGAGGTGTGGGCTTAGGTAAGGTGCTCTTTCCAAGAGCCGGTGCAGACTTGATGGGCCAAATGACCTCCTTCTGCACTGTAAATTCTATGACTATCAAGGTGGACATTATAACCCTCGGAGGTCACATGGTAAGGACAATTAGATTCCAGATGATCGCCTCTGATATGAGTTCCCCCGGTAACGAGGGGGCGGGGTTTCCACCTTAACAGCTATCTAGTATAAAAACCTCGGCTTGTGAGCAGGTCGGATAGGAGGCCCTTTCGGGAAGTGGAGAATGTGATATTGTGAATAAATAGAATCTTTATTTTCTACCTGGCTGATCCATGTGTGCTGCTATCGCGGATTCTATAATGGACAATCCAGAATACCCGCCAGTGTTGTGGATCAGAGCCCTTAGTTGACTGTGCCAGTATTGGCAATTGAGCCAGTTAATGGCCTATTCAGGCCTATTGTCAGAGGCCGACAGGGGAACCGATGAGGGGGCCTGGATTGGCCTCCCTGTGGCAGACTGGGGAACCAGCACTCCAGGGCAGGTCATCAAGGCACTCTCTGCCTGCATTCCTCCACCTCCACAATGGTGGCCGGGCCGGGAAGGAGGTTTTAAATTTAGAAAGGCAAAAGAAACTGCATTCTCTACATCTCTCTCTCTCTCTATCTCTATCTTACCCGAACTGCAGGCTGCTGCCCCCTGAAGGGCCTTCTCCAGGCTCAGCTGCTTTGTGAGTCTGCTGACCTTCTGTTATTGGGCACCGAGACCATCCTCTGACCACTATTTGGCCAACTGAGGGAAATTCACTGATTGCTGTTTGCTACCCTCACGGTGCTGGTGTGTAATCCCCATTGGAGCCCAGCCTGGTGTCCCCTCAACCTAAAGTCCTGCCCACGATTTCTGATTGGCATGGCGTGGTCTTCTGAAGATTTAACACCTTACAAATGAGTTGATTAGGGTTCGCAGGTTCATGCTTGCATGGATGACAGGCGAAACACTGCATTCTGGCTTCCTGAATGGCCAGACAAATGATGTGTCAAGCTGTAATTGTAGCCAATGGGAGGCAGGCCCTGAAGTCATATTGGGTGGCATTACCATGCAAGCAGTTGCACCAAGGGTACCTGTAGAATCCGGAATGAGCAGCACGCATAAATGGCAGGGAGAAAATACTGGATAAAGATTTATTGACAATACAACACGTCTCCACTCCCCTCAGGTTCTCCTTCTTCGACCTGCACCCAGGTCGTGGTTTTTATACAAGTGAGGGCTCTCCACGTTAAGGGGAAGCCCCGCCCCATTACAGGGGAAGTTTGTATTCTATGGAGGTCACAGGAAACCAGATGGTCCTTATCCCATGACCTCCATGGGGGTTATAGCAGGACCAATACCGGTTTTTGGTGCATTAATAGGGGTTTCATCACATGAGCTGTGGACTCTAACCTTCACTGCCTCTCTTCACAATCTCTATTCTCATAGAAGGGAGAAAAGTCATCAAAGGCAGTGAATAGAAATGCGTCTTTTTATGTTAATGCCCCTATAATTTTTGTACTGGCTGTTTTTTATTTAATTTACTACTTTGTGGGCAGTTAGGGGTCTGGAGTCACGTGTAGGCCAGACCGGGTAAGGATGGCAGATTTCCTTCCTTTAGTGAACCAGATGGGTTTTTACAACAATTGGCCATAGTGGGCATGTTCACTGTTGTGGAGACTGGCTTTATTATCCAGATTTATTAATTATGAGGGATATAGATAGGAGAGATAGGAAGGACGTTTTCTCCTTACTAAAGGGGTCATGGATTTGAGGAAAAGCTTTTTCACCCAGAGGGCGTTGGGTATCCAGAGCTCACTGACTGAAGGGGTAGTCGAGGTGGGAACCCTCAAAACACTTAAGAAACTTGAAATTCCGTAGCGTAAAAGACTACGAGCCAAGTGCTGGAAACTGGGATTAGAATAAAAAGGTGCTCGATGGATTGGGCAGACACGATGGACCTTTTTCTGTCCTGTAAAACCCTTTGACTCTGAATTTAAATTACACCAGCTGCTGCGGTGGGATTTGAACCGAGACCCCCCAGGCTGTCAAATTGCTAATCCAGTCACATTACCACAACCCGTGTAGCAGTGTCTCAAGTATTAATGATGTGAAGATGCCGGCGATGGACTGGGGTGAGCATAGGAAGAAGCCTTACAACAAAGCTTTGTTTTGAACCTGTTGGACTTTAACCTGGTGTTGTAAAGCTTCTTGCTGTGCTCAAGTATTAATAGTCAATTCTTAGGGCAGCAAGGTGGCGCAGTGGTTGGCACTGCTGCCTCACAGCTCCGAGGAGCCGGGTTCGATCCTTGGTCACTGTCCGTGTGGGGTTTGCACATTCTCCCGATGTCTGTGTGGGTCGCACCCCCACAACCCAAAGATGTGCTGGTTAGGTGGATTGGCCATGTTGAATTGCCCCCAATTGGAAAAAAACATGATTTGGCCACTTTAAAAATGAATTTAAAAATAGTCAATTCTTAGAGACTCCTTGGTAAGTCTGCGTGGTTATTACTCCTGTGCTACTCCAGGATGGTCAGATTTTATACAGGTAGATTTCATTTATTCGTTCAGGAGATGCAGGCATCGCCGGCTGGGCCAGCATTTATTGCCCTAATTGCCCATGAATTGTGTGGTTTGATAGGCCATTTCAGAGGGCATTTAAGAGTCACCCACATTGCTGTGAGTCTGGAGCTACACGTAGACCAGACCCAGGTTAGGATGGCAGATTTATTTCCCAAAAGGTCAAAGGAATTAGGAACAGAAGTCGGCAATTCAGCCCTTCTAGCCTGGTCCACGATTTAATCAGATCATGCTGATCCCTTCCTGGTCTCAAATCCACTTTCCTACCTGTTCCCCACTTTTTAAAAATAAATTTAGAGTACCCAATTATTTTTTCCAATTAAGGGGCAATTTATCCTGGCCAATCCACCTGCATTGCACATCTTTGGATTGTGGGGGTGAAACCCATGCAGCCACAGGGAGAACGTGCAAACTCCACACTGACAGTGACCCAGGGCCGGGATTCGAACTCGGGTCCTCAGTTCCGTAGGCAGCAATGCTAACCACTGTGCCACCGTGCTGCCCCTGTTCCCCACTTTTTTTATCTGAAATATATCTATCTGCTTCTTGAAACCATTTAATGACTCAGATTCCACCTCACTATGGGGCAGCGAGTTCCACAAATTCACCACCCTCTGCGAGAAGTAGTTCCTCCTCAGCTCAGTTCTAAATCTACCACCTGTTAACCTATATCTGTGACCTCATGTTCTAGATTTACCTACAAGGGGGAACAGTTGGTTTCCGTTTATTTTATCATTCCCTTCTAGTATCTCCTCGAACTGATCCCCTCTCATCCTTCTAAACTCCAGCGAGTATAAGCACAAACTGATTAATCTCTCCTCATACGTCAGCCCTTTCATCCCCGGAATCAATCTAGTGAACCTCCTCTGAACTGCTTCCAATGTCACCACATCCTTCCTCAAATAAGGAGACCAAAACTGGACACAATGCTCCAGATGTGGGCCAGGATTCTCCCTTCTGGCGACTATGTCCCCACGCCGGCGGGAGAACCGGCGCCAACCACCGCCAATGCAGGCGCATGTGCGGGACTGCCGGCATGAGCCCGAAAAACGGCACCGGAGAATACGGCAGCCGGCGTCAGGGCGGCGTGGGGGGGATCAGCACTGTTGCTTCACGGTGCCAGGAGGATCCGGGTTAGATTCCCGGCTTGGGTCACTGACTGTGTGGAGTCTGCACGTTCTCCCCGTGTCTGCGTGGGCTTCCTCCGGGTGCTCCGGTTTCCTCCCACAAGTCCCAAAAGACGTGCTGTTGGTAATTTGGACATTCTGAATTCTCCGTCTGTGTACCCGTACAGGCGCCAGAGTGTGGTGGCTAGGGAATTGAGGTTCTCCCTCACCTTCGGGGATTCTTCGACCCGGCTGGGGGTCGGAGAATCCCGCCCGTGGTCTCACCAATACCCTATACAACTGCAACAACACCTCTCTCTACTTTTATGGGAGGAGGGTGAGGGAGAACCTCACACAGACACGGGGAGAACGTGCAGACTCCACACAGTCAGTGACCCAAGCCGGGAATCGAATCGCTGGCGCTGTGAAGCAACAGTGCTAACCACTGTGATGCCGTGCCACCCTTGCAATTGGTGCTTGACCAGAAGCATGAATCCTTCCAATGGAGCCAAACAGACTTGCGCATACCGTGTTCCCTTCTCCTCGACTGTTTCTGAGCTTCCTCACTGAGGTTTTTACCGTTAATGGTCATCTCTTTCCTCGCAAAACAAAAACAAATTTTGTGTAGCACCTTTTATGGACGTAAATCGTCCCGAGGCATCTCGCAGTGGCAACCATGTCAAACGGAATTTGACACCATCCGGGCCACACAAGGTCCTGTCCGGGCAGGTAGCTGAAAGCTTGGTCTGAAGGAGCTTCTTTCAGGAGAAGAGAGAAGTGGAAGGAGGGGGAGGCTTAAGGTGGGAGGTCCAGAATCTCAGGCCCAGGCAGCTGAAGGTCTGGGAATCATGGATGCTCAAGAAGCCAGAATTAGAGGAACGTGGATATATTGGCGGGTCTAGAGCTGGAGGAGATAGAGATTTGAGCACAAGGATGAGAATTTTGAAATCAAGCCATTTCTGGACAGAACCCAAAGGCCAGGTATAATGGTGACGGGGAACAGGCTGCGAGTTAGGATTTAAGTGTTATTCTGAATTCATGAACGATGACGATGAACATCTTGCCAAGGTCATCCCCACACCCCCGCTACTTGCCTTCAAACAACCGTGCAACCTCAAACGAACCATTGTTTGCAGCAAACTACCCAGTCTTCAGAACAGTGACCACGACACCACACAACCCTGCCATGGCAATCTCTGCAAGACGTGCCAGATCATCGACATGGATACCACTATTACACGTGAGAACACCACCCACCAGGTACGCGGTACATACTCGTGCGACTCGGCCAACGTTGTCTACCTCATACGCTGCAGGAAAGGATGTCCCGAAGCGTGGTACATTGGCGAGACCATGCAGACGCTGCGACAACGAATGAACGGAAATCGCGCAACAATCACCAGGCAGGAATGTTCCCTTCCAGTCGGGGAACACTTCAGCAGTCAAGGGCATTCCGCCTCTGATCTCCGGGTAAGCGTTCTCCAAGGCGGCCTTCAGGACGCGCGACAACGCAGAATCGCCGAGCAGAAACTTATAGCCAAGTTCCACACACATGAGTGCGGCCTCAACCGGGACCTGGGATTCATGTCGCATTACATTCATCCCCCACCATCTGGCCTGTGAAATCCTACCAACTGTCCTGGCTTGATACAATTCACACCTCTTTAACCTGGGGTTACCCCATCTCTGGATCTGTAAAGATTTAATCACCTGCTAATGCTCGCATTCCAAGCATTGTCTGGCATCTTTGAATTTGTCTATATATGTGTTTCTGGAACAGACCTCTGCATTCACCTGAGGAAGGAGCAGCGCTCCGAAAGCTAGTGACATCGAAACAAACCTGTTGGACTTTAACCTGGTGTTGTAAGACTTCGTACTGTGCTCACCCCAGTCCAACGCCGGCATCTCCACATCATGAATTCATGAACGGAAGAGAGAGTGTTTTAATATGATTAACACAGGTGATATAATGCTCCTGTGTATATTTTAATGAGTGCGTATCGGATTCAATTACGTTTGCAAAACAGGTAATCTGCAAATACAGGGCTGGGTGAGGAAATTCAACGCTCTCAGAACTGACTCTGAACAGCATTACTATGCCTGCAGCACCACCTGTTGGTCAGACAGCTCAATAGCCTTTCCTCAGAGGTTATTAAATAACCTAAGCCTTGTTGGATTCCAGGGGCGGGATTCTCCGACCCCCCGCCGAGTCGGCGAATCGCCGGGGGCTGGAGTGAATCCCACCCCCAGCGGTTGCCGAATTCTCCGGCATCGGAAATTCGGCGGGGGCGAGAATCGCGCTGCGCCGGTTGGCCGCCCCCCCCCCCCCCCGGCGATTCTCCGGCCCGGATGGGCCGAAGTCCCGCTGCTGGATTAAACCGCTTCTCTTACCGGCGGGACAAGGCGGCGCGGGTGGGCTCTGGGGTCCTGGGGGGGCGCGGGGCGATCTGGCCCTGGGGGGTGCCCTCACGGTGGCCTGGCCCGCGATCGGGGCCACCGATCCGCGGGCGGGCCTGTGCCGTGGGGGCACTCTTTTCCTTCCGCCTTCGCCACGGTCTCCACCATGGCGGAGGCGGAAGAGACCCCCTCCACTGCGCATGCGCAGGGATGCCGTGAGCGGCCGCTGACGCTCCCGCGCATGCGCCGCCCGGCAAAGTCATTTCCGCGCCAGCCGGCGGGGCACCAAAGGCCTTTCCTGCCAGCTGGCGGGACGGAAATCAGTCTGGCGCGGGCCTGGCCCCTCAAGGTTAGGGCTCGGCCGCTCAAGATGCGGAGGATTGCGCACCTTTGGGGCGGCACGATGCCGGACTGATTTGCGCCATTTCTGGCGCCGGTCGGCGGACATCGCGCTGATTGCGGAGAATTCCGCCCCAGAGCTTTCAGAGAATTAACTTGCAATCCAGAGCAATTATAGCATTACAGATTCAATCTTTACGGTGTAGTAATCTTGAAAAACATGTCAATCTGTATCACCATGAGTGTTATTCATGCTCTGATGTTCTAGAATGTGATGTTGGCCAACTGGTGACCATCCGTGTGGACTCCAAGGTACCTCACCTGTCATTAGCATTTGTTTGACTGTCATGGTTGACTCGCAGTGATCCAGGGAGCTGTTGATAATTGGCAGCCAGTCACCCTGATGGAACCTGAAGGTTGGACCTTGTCAACAGTGAAGGGTTGGGCCTTGTTAACAATGAAGGGTTGGGCCTGTAGAGGGTGCCATCTCTGCTACTCCACTACTGGGCCGATATCTGGGGTTTGAGTATCTGTGTGTGTCTCTCTCCAGCTGGCACTGAAACTTCAGAGGCCAGGGGATGCCGCACTGGGACACCTCCGCGGGAGAGAGCACTGAATCAAGCCTGCCGTTTATCCCTAACCGGAAGCCTGAGGCTTATATCACACAGATATCCAGACCCCCACCAATGCCCAGGTGATTCTCTCTCTTGCCGGTGGTGCAACACCCACCCGGTTCCTACTTCGCTGGAGTAGCTTTCCCAAGAGAGAGAATAGGACACTGCTGTTTATTACCTAACCAGCAGCCTGTCCTGAGTGAATCGCTCAAGATGACCCTAGATTCTTGAACCCGGAATTAAGGTGAGGAATATTTTAACACTGACTTGGTCAGAGATCGCTGGTGAGAGATTGAAGAATTTAAACGACTCCAATTATCAGCAAATCAAGGTTTATTGCAAAACCCAGGTCAAAATCATCAAACAGAAGAAATTATAATAAAATCTTAAACTCTAACACAAACTAAGTCTATTCAGAAAGTACTATAACGGACACAACGAAAAATCTTATTGTTACACAGTTTTAGCAATGACACAGAACACAAATCAAGTCCCCTTCCCCAGAGCCTCAACCACTATCAAAGTCAAGGGAGTTTCGCAAGCTGCTGCAGGGTACTTACAGTCACAGGCTGCAGAGGTCAAGTCAAAGGTGGAGAGGTCGAGCCAAGAGACCCTCAATCGAAACACAGCCCCTTTTATATTGTTTTACCTGGCTTTTTCCTGTGTTCGGCCAGCCCCTTTTGCATTGAATCCATAAGGTTTAAAGTTCCCGCTGGTCCTGCCCCCTTTGAGCCGGTCAGACCTGTCGAGATGGGAGTACCTCCCCTAGGTCCGCCTCCAGTCTGCTTTTCGAGATAACGAGGTTGAGCTCCCTTGTGAAGATTTTCAAAAGTCTTCCAGCTGCTCCGGAGATGGCTGCTATTCTCACCTTGCTATGTTGATGGGGTGTTAATTGGATTCTGCTCTGGTGGAGGCCAGGTCATTTACATCTGCATGGGGCTATGACCATCCCATTGTCCTGCTTGCAGGCAGGCCCCCTGTGTATTCCCGTGCCCCTTTGTCTGTGTTTTGATCTTATCTCGTTGTCTGGCTCCTTCTTCCTTGTAGCTCCTAGGGGGGGGGGTTGTAAATACCTATGCCCCTACTCAGCTCAGCGGACCAAGCCTGCTGGGAAATCTGGTTACGTTCTCTTGGCTGAAAAGTCAGTTTACAGTCTCTGGGTTTTATTCTTGGGCAGTCCAAAAAGGGCCGAATTGCCCGAAAACCTTACAGATGCCCCTTCGATACATCCCTACCTGCTTGGACCGTATCGACACAGGTGAAGGGCAATCATTTCCTTTTGTGTGGACCGTAGGCCCCCCCTCAACATCATGCGAAACTACAAGTCCCAAGACAGTTCCCTTAATCTAGGCTACCCCTGATTTCAATGAAAGGGAAAGACAAGACCATACTTAATTCAAACACACAGTAACATACACACATTTCACCGGAACCCCAAACGTAAGGGTCCCTGTACATATATCACAATCAAGTAACTGAAACCCGCGAATCCATACAACTATTTACATTTGAACCTCTTTATTTCACTAAGGATCCTCTTTTCTTGGCTGCACTTCGCTTCTTCCCGTTGAAGGCTCTTCATTTTTCCTCCGTCGTCGATACCTGCAGCTGAGAGGTTTAGTCCAACTGAGGCGACAGCATAATGTACCCCCTTGTACAACATTTTCTTTGTGGGGACAAACACTAAACCATTCTCAGGCCCCCCTGGTGGTGATCGGACAGTTGTGAGGGTCGATCGGTTGGGCTGTGGGCAGGGGTCGCTTTACCTGAACCAGCAGTTCGGTAGCTTTTACAGTCATCCCTTCCCTGGGCGTTACACATCCCTCCCCACTGCGGTCAATTCATCCCGTTCCCTGGGTTCTGCCACCGCCTAACAAAAGTGATCGATGCCCCTTGTGGACATGCCTTGGCAGATCCCCATAAACACAAATAAATGCCCTGGTCAGAAGCCCACCACTTATCCCAGCAAACGGTGATCCTGCCCGGTGACCCCGTGATGGTCCGGTAGGTGTTGTCCAGGCGTTCCCAGTCCGAGGACCGGTCCCTCATGTCCAGGCTCAGCTTCCTGAGCCACCACCATCTCCCCAAAGGAACGTCCCCCTCACAGGTTAAACACACCCGCCTGCCCTCAGTCACCCTAACCCGGTCAGTCGAAGGACTCTTCTGTCTCGCCTCTGCGGAGTTCTCCCGGTCCCACCATCGCCAAGATCATCAGCAAGCTCCACATCGTCGGGTGCCCCATCTGTAAAACAGACAAAACACATCCTTGCCTCTACAGCCCTACCTACCTTAAAGTGCATGGGTTCTATCCAGCGGCAGCAGCAGCTTCCGCTTTGAAGTTGTGAAATCAACATGAAATTGCCGCAGCCTGTCTGTGATTCTGTGTCCACAGCCCGGCTCCCCCAGGGTCCTAGTGCCTGCTGCTATCCGGCGGCAGCAGCAGCTCCCGCTTTGAAGTTGCCGCAGCCTGTCTGTGGTTCTGTGTCCACAGCCCGGCTCCACCAGGGTCCTAGTGCCTGCTGCTCCATCATTATACCATTGCACTCGGCGCTTCTGTGATCCCACGATCCTAAATAATCCACACACCACTACACACTAATTAGAACTAACAGGGGGGGAAATGCTATATACAATGCCACCCGTCTCCGGGTGGCCAAATCAAAACTGGGCCCCGCTATACTGGGGCAGTTCACCTGTTTGGACCAACGGCTCGGGCCAGACCGTCCCCTCCCGGGGGTTCGGGCTGCCCCTTGCCTCTCCTTCCCCAACAGGGTTCGGTGATCCCTCAGCGCTCCCTTCTACTCGGGCCCCCTTACTGCGGGACCGGGTTCTAGGGAGGTGTGATGGGGACCATCTTACCGGGGGCTTGGAGACCCGATTGCTCCTTCGTCCCCTGACTGGTTCCCAAGCCCAAGGTGATACCTCCACTTCCTCCGCCTCCTTAGCCCCTATACTAAGGCAGGCCACCTGACCCACAGGTAATGGCTTGGGAATCGTTACTGTCCCTGGGCTGGGTGCTTGCAGCACTGTCGTTTTCTTTGGGGCTGCCCCTTCGGGACAGCACCTTGTCCCCGGTTGTGTGACCGTGGAGTCAGGGACCTCCCCCACCGTCGTTAATTCTACGGGGGGTTTCTCCACTACCACCCCCAGTCTTCCCCCCACCTTGCTCTTTCTTGCCCTTATGGGGTGGAACAATTTAAATTGGCTGATGTGGCGTTCGCATGGGTCCCACCTTAAGGGATTTAAACTGCAAATAGCCGCTGAGGCAGCCTCCAGAATGGGACCCTGCACCTGGACCGGACCAGGGTCTGGGGCTAGAACTACCCCTGCGCTCCCTTTTTCCTGAGGCTGCTCCCTGGGTAGTCATACGGGTTCTTGTGGTGTGGGTGCGGGCAGGCCCTGGCCCGTTGCCATTGCCACCTGTCCTGAGCCTTGCAAAAGGGCTAAAATTTTACTTCTCTCGATGGTTCCCGGGGCAGCTGCTCCTACCGCCGGGGTCTGACTCTCTACTGCGGGAGCCCTCTCCTGCTTGCTAGGGTTTTTACATTCACTCTTGAAATGCCCGGCCTTCCCACACCCGTAGCATACCGGTTTCTTGTCGGAGGTCCGGGAGCCCTCATGCTTCCACTCGCTCTTAGGGGGTGCTGGTGTGATTCCATGCACCTGACCCTTATGGGGCTTTTCCTCTCTCCTCTCCCCGTTGCGATATGCAAGGGTGAGTTTTCTAAGGACCTCTGCCTCATTAAGGTCCGGACTCTGCGGGTCGAACCAGTGTTCGGCCTTTGCCCTAACGTGAGGGAGACAGTTAGCTACGAGGGTCTTCAGCCAGTGGGCTGTTCTCTCATCTAAATTCTGCCTATCCGCGGGAGTCCCACACGCCTCCACATAGACAGTCCACAGCCTGTCTGCGAACATATTTGGCGATTCCCCTAGCTGCTGCTTGGTTTCCCCCACCCTCATGAAAGGGCTACCCAGATTCAAGCCCATTGCCTCCAGAACAGCAGTCCGTGCTGCCACCCATGTGTCAGGTCGTCCCCCATTCCCGGAGGTCACTGCCCTGCATAGTTGGGGATCTAGGGTCATCAGGAGCATCCTTATTTGCTCCCCCTCGTCGCAGTCATTAATGCTGGCTGCCTGCTCCACCTCCATAAAATGAAGCGACGGATCCCCTTTTGGAGTTAGCCTGGGAACGTGGGCCACCATCCCCCTGAGCGCGGATGCCCCATGAGGAATGATAATGTCGCCCTCAACCGGTCCCCTATTCGCCAGCCCCGCCGGGGGACCATACCTTCTTTGTCTGACAGGGCACATCTGCCCTACCTGGGGTTCCTGCTCCTCCTCCCCACTGTCCAGCTCTCCTGCCCCGTTGGGTAGCCCCCCTGTCCCCGGGCTAACTACCCATATAGGAGACGCCGCTATCTGGGGATACACCACTGACCCCCCTTGGACCTGCCCCTGACCGGGCGGTCCAAACCCTACCTGCTGACCTGGCCCCACCACCGGCATCCCAGGCAGCGGTCTGTCCCCATCCCATGGGGACCCACATACGAAACCAGGCGGACACGCCTCCAGCTGGGGGTACCCTGCCGACCCCCCTTGGACATGCCCCTGAACGTGCAGTCCGATTCCCGCCTGCCGACCCGGACACAATCCCGGTGCCTCAGGAGGCGGTCTATTCCCCTTGGCCTGTGGGGAATCATCCGCTGCGAGGAGCACCTTGCCCCTTGGGAACCCCCCTGGACCTACCAGGTGTACCTGTCCCCTGACCTTGGACAAGGCCTCCTCCAACTCCGTTATTCGTGCCTGGCACGGCCCATGGGCACAGTCCCCTACTTCCTCGCGAGCCACTCGGTACGCTGCCTGGATGTCCCGGAACTTCCCCTCCAGCTTCCTACACTGCTCTGTACTCCGAGCATAGAGTTCCTGGAGCCTCCGTTCCTTTTCTTTACCCTCCACTATCTGGCAGTGGAGATAGTCCTTCTCGCACCGGTTAGACTCGCTTTCCTGTAGGCTGCCCCGTTTAAATTCTGCCAATTCCTCCCGCAGTCGTTCTGCTGCGCTCGCGCTGTCCTGTTTAATTTCTGCCAATTCCTCCCGCAGTCGTTCCGCTACGCTAGCGCTGTCCCCTGCGCTGGCCCTCACTTCTCCCAACTCCTGCTCTAACTCTTCGACCCTTCGCTCTGTTTTGACTACCTGTTGGGACAGGCAGACCAGCCAAACTGCCTTCTCCAAGTGCTTTTTGTGCGCCTTACTTTCTGTCCATGCAGCCGCTGCCATTACCGGTTGCTCCGCATTGATTAGTTCTGAGATCCAAGGTTTGGTGAGGTTGACCTTTTGCCACATATACGAGAAGATTCTCTCCTCCATTTTACTTCGTTCCCTCACCCCCTCTGCCAAGTCACATACTCCAAACCACTGGGGTCCCATCTGGGTCGCCATTGTAGAGGGTGCCATCTCTGCTACTCCACTACTGGGCCGATATCTGGGGTTTGAGTATCTGTGTGTGTCTCTCTCCAGCTGGCACTGAAACTTCAGAGGCCAGGGGATGCCGCACTGGGACACCTCCGCGGGAGAGAGCACTGAATCAAGCCTGCCGTTTATCCCTAACCGGAAGCCTGAGGCTTATATCACACAGATATCCAGACCCCCACCAATGCCCAGGTGATTCTCTCTCTTGCCGGTGGTGCAACACCCACCCGGTTCCTACTTCGCTGGAGTAGCTTTCCCAAGAGAGAGAATAGGACACTGCTGTTTATTACCTAACCAGCAGCCTGTCCTGAGTGAATCGCTCAAGATGACCCTAGATTCTTGAACCCGGAATTAAGGTGAGGAATATTTTAACACTGACTTGGTCAGAGATCGCTGGTGAGAGATTGAAGAATTTAAACGACTCCAATTATCAGCAAATCAAGGTTTATTGCAAAACCCAGGTCAAAATCATCAAACAGAAGAAATTATAATAAAATCTTAAACTCTAACACAAACTAAGTCTATTCAGAAAGTACTATAACGGACACAACGAAAAATCTTATTGTTACACAGTTTTAGCAATGACACAGAACACAAATCAAGTCCCCTTCCCCAGAGCCTCAACCACTATCAAAGTCAAGGGAGTTTCGCAAGCTGCTGCAGGGTACTTACAGTCACAGGCTGCAGAGGTCAAGTCAAAGGTGGAGAGGTCGAGCCAAGAGACCCTCAATCGAAACACAGCCCCTTTTATATTGTTTTACCTGGCTTTTTCCTGTGTTCGGCCAGCCCCTTTTGCATTGAATCCATAAGGTTTAAAGTTCCCGCTGGTCCTGCCCCCTTTGAGCCGGTCAGACCTGTCGAGATGGGAGTACCTCCCTTAGGTCCGCCTCCAGTCTGCTTTTCGAGATAACGAGGTTGAGCTCCCTTGTGAAGATTTTCAAAAGTCTTCCAGCTGCTCCGGAGATGGCTGCTATTCTCACCTTGCTATGTTGATGGGGTGTTAATTGGATTCTGCTCTGGTGGAGGCCAGGTCATTTACATCTGCATGGGGCTATGACCATCCCATTGTCCTGCTTGCAGGCAGGCCCCCTGTGTATTCCCGTGCCCCTTTGTCTGTGTTTTGATCTTATCTCGTTGTCTGGCTCCTTCTTCCTTGTAGCTCCTAGGGGGGGGTTTGTAAATACCTATGCCCCTACTCAGCTCAGCGGACCAAGCCTGCTGGGAAATCTGGTTACGTTCTCTTGGCTGAAAAGTCAGTTTACAGTCTCTGGGTTTTATTCTTGGGCAGTCCAAAAAGGGCCGAATTGCCCGAAAACCTTACAGGCCTTGTCAACTCTGAAGGGTTGGGCCTTGTCAACAATGAAGAGTTGGGCCTTGTCAACAATGAAGGGTTGGGCCTTGTCAACAGTGAAGGGTTGGGCCTTGTCAACTCTGAAGGGTTGGGCCTTGTCAACAATGAAGGATTGGGCCTTGTCAACAATGAAGGGTTGGGCCTTGTCAACAGTGAAGGGGTTGGCCTTGTCAACTCTGAAGGGTTGGGCCTTGTCAACAATGAAGAGTTAGGCCTTGACAACAATGAAGGGTTGGGCCTTGTCAACAGTGAAGGGTTTGGCCTTGTCAACTCTGAAGGGTTGGGCCTTGTCAACAATGAAGGGTTTGGCCTTGTAAACTCTGAAGGGATGGGCCTTGTCAACAATGAAGAGTTAGGCCTTGTCAACAATGAAGGGTTGGGCCTTGTCAACAGTGAAGGGTTTGGCCTTGCCAACTCTGAAGGGTTGGGCCTTGTCTATCAATTGTGAAGGGTTGGGCTGGGGAACCCAACCCCCCCGCCCCCCATGTCTCCAGGTGACATGAACCCCATCAACTGAAGAGAAAGTGTGGATACTTAACAGTGTTCTTCCCTGACAAGCTGCCCACTTCACCTCTGGCTGTATGATAGACCCTCATCAATGGTTCCATGGTCCTGTTGCGTTAAGTGAGTGAGGTGAACCACTGTAGGGAGAGATTGGCACTTGTGTGTCAAACAAACAGGAACTCTGAGCTGGTCTTTGCATGGTGGATTCTTTCACCAACTTCAAACTGTACTCATAGAATCCTTACAGTGGAGAAGGAGGCCATTTGGCCCAGTGTGTCTGTACAGGACCCCCGAAGGAGCACTGTGCCCAGGTCCGCTCCCCCAGCCTACCCACGTGACCCCACCTGCACACCCCTGGATGCTAAGGGGCAATTTATCATGGTCAATCCACCTAACCTGCACATCTTTGAAGTGTGGGAGGAAACCGGAGCATCCGGAGGAAACCCACGCAGACAATCACCCAAGGCTGGAATCGAACCCAGGTGCCTGGTGTTGTGAGGCAACAGTGCTAGCTATTGTGGCACCGTGCTGTTAGTGTTATCACTGCACAGACCCTCAAGGCAAGGGCACTGCCAGCCATTTCATGGGGGGGCGGGGGGGGGCGATAAGGTGGGGGGGGTGGGGGGGGTCGATTATTGGGAGAAGCCACTTGCTGTAATTCTGTGTTTATTTCTCTGTTTTTCGGGACCTCTGGGCTGTCAATCCCTCAGTGACCCTCATAAGTTGTTTTGATCTGCAATACTGTGTAGAAGCTGTAGTGGAAGCACAATAGTCGCGTTTGGAAGAGAATCAGCTAAATACTAGGAAAAGAAAGATTGACAGAGTGATGGGCAAAGAAAGAAGGAGGAGGAATGGAACTGATTGGATAGCTCCTCCCCAGAGCTGACAGGGGCACAATGGGCCGAATAGCCTGCTATATGATTCTCTGAACTCTAGGAATCAAATTAAAATATACACAGCCAAAAGAACTTTGCAGCAAGTGAAGCACTTCCAAAGGGTAGTCACAGCTGGAAATGCGATAGAAATGTGCAGTCAAACAGCAATCTGATAATGACTGGCTTTTAGTGGTGTTGGCTGAGGGATGGATTTCGAGCTTGGGACACTGGTGAAAACCCTCCAGCTCGCCTCTGTAATACTTCAATGGGATCTTTCGCCTCCTGAAAGATCTCTTCCAAAAGCTGGTGTTATGGGCTAGGGTTTCGAGAACCCCAAAGTGTATCATGGAATTCACCTGACCCACAACTTTTAATAGATTGTGGTATGGGGAGCACACGGCCCACTCTACAGGTGTGGCACAGCAGAAATGGAAACGTATTTTTTAAAGCAAAACAATGTTTATTCTATGAACTCAAGTTAACCTTTTAAAACATACAGTGAACATCTTAGCAACCATTAATTCAAATACAACCCCCAAAGAATACAATACTAAGTAACCCTTAATAACATCCCAAACAACATCCAGAAGACAAAAGAAACAACTTTTAACAGAAGCACATTAGGTTTACATTCACTACGGAGAACATTTATAATTCTGAATTCACCAAATGATCAAGAGATAGTATTTTCATGGCAGAGAGATCAACAGTACACCTGCTCTGTCTGGCTTCAGCTCCAACACTGAAAACGAAACTAAAACAAACCCTGCAGCAAACAGCCTAAAACGAAAGTAAAAATCTGACAGACAGCCCAGCTCCACCCACACGCTGACATCACTGATAAACACCCATTTCTTAAAGGTACATTTCTTAAACGCCCATTTCTTATAGGTACATTTCTTAAACACCCATTTCTTCATGGTACTCTCACATGACACTGGGACCAGGAACTCTGGCAATGAGTTGCAGGTTATACATCACTTTCTTACCTTTTAAAGGGACCATGTTACCACGGTAAAGGATTTCTCAAGGAATATCGCATTCCTTATGTACAGGAGTGTGCTCATTGATCTATTCACGCAATGATAGCAAGTCTGCATTCAAATTAGAATGATTACGTTTTGTAAAGAGCGGAATAACAATTAAGATGATGGGAACCAGGCCAACATTTCTCCCAGTGTGGTTTGTTCGGCCTCCAGCTACATTGTGTCATGGGTTCACAAGGCATTTCAATGCAATTTCCAGAAGGCAAATATCTTTAATTTTTCATGGGGGTCGGTTCGCTCAGATGGCTGGGCGGCTGGTTCGTGATGTCGAGCGATGCCAATAGCGCAGGTTCAATTCCCGTACAGGCTGAGGTTATCCAGCCTTCTCAACCTTGCCCCTCCCCTGAGGGGTGGTGCCCGTCGGTTAAATAACCACCAGTCAGCTCTCTCTCAAAAAGGAGAACAGCCGATGGTCCTCTGGGACTGTGGCACCTTTCATTTTCATCTTTAATCTTTTAAGTACCCAAATGGAGCCCTCCCCCTTTTTGGTAAAAATGCTCTCCTGGGGTTTTGGAGGGTGGATTTAAATGAAACCATGGCAAGTTATGCAACTCGGCTCTCGCCATCCGCAGTTTTACCATGGACGAGAGCATGGGTTTTAACGGAGAATGGGCTATTGCTGAAGACTCCATGTTGGCCAACACTCTCCAGATCATTAAGTACATGAGAAGAAAAGGGAATAAAAGAAAATACATAAGGGGGGAACACAAGGTATACAATGTACTACATAAGCACTGGCATCGGATGAAGCATACAGGGGTGTAGTGTTAATGAGGTCAGTCCATAAGAGGGTCATTTAGGAGTCTGGTGACAGTGGGGAATTATGCCATTTTTAAGCATACTCTCAATCTCTTTGTTAACTTGTGCCAATTTTAAAGAGTTAAGTCGATATGGATGTTGTTTGATTGGAACTGCATTTCCCACATCTTCATCATGTATAGCCATTTTAGTACTTCCCAACTTATCTCTATAAACCTGCCCACGTGACATCAATAACTCTTTCAGGTCAGTCCGTTTTTCCTCTGGAAGGTAACTCAACTATTTATCCCAATTTTTAAGAACATCCTCATTTTCCAATTTAAGTTGAGGTATGTCAAATTCACAGTCATCTGGATTTGGTTCATCACTTTGAGTTAGAATCATTAAAACCTCCTCCTTTTCCTCTCCTTCCCTTTCAAAGTACCTTTTAAGCATATTCACATGCCACACTCGGAGAGTCTTCCTTCTATCTGGTGTTTGTACCACATAATTCACCTCACTTAATTTCCTTTCAATCTGATAAGATCCACAAAACCTTGCTTTTAAAGGTTCACCGACCACTGGTAACAATACTAAAACTTTATCTCCACTGGCAAAACTACGAACTTTGGTTTTCTTGTCCGCTACCCGTTTCATCACATTTTGTGCAACTTTTAAATGTTGTCTAGCCAACTCACCTGCTCTACTTAATCGTTGCCTAAAATTTGACACGTAATCCAATAATGTAAGTTCCGATTTCTCACTCACCAATTTTTCCTGAATCAGTTTAAGTGGTCCTCTTACCTCATGATCAAAAATTAGTTCAAAAGGACTGAATCGTTGACTCATTTGATGCATCCCTAATTGCAAACAGTATGAATGGAATTCCTTTATCCCAATCCTCTGGATAATCTTGACACTAAGCCCTCAACATTGTCTTTAATGTCTGATGCCACCTTTCTAACACTCCCTGTGATTCTGGATGGTACGCAGTTGATTTAAGTTGCTTTATTCCTAAGCTATCCATAACTTCTTTGAATAACCTTGAGGTAAAATTTGATCCTTGATCCGATTGTATTTCTATGGGTAGTCCATATCTAGTAAAGAATTTAAGTAACTCCTCCACAATCTTTTCAGCTGTAATATTACATATTGGAATGGCCTCTTGTAGACACTTCCATTATAGTCAAAAAATATTGATTCCCACTTTTCGTTTTAGGAAACGGTCCTACGCAATCAATTAGGACCCTTGTAAAAGGTTCCTCAAATGCTGGAATGGGTATTAAGGGCGCTGGTTTTATCACTGCTTGAGGTTTCCCGATCTCTTGACATGTGTACATGATTGACAAAATTTAACGACATCTTTATGTAGTCCAGGCCAATAAAAATGTTTCTGGATTTTAGCTTGAGTTTTCCTGATTCCCAAATGACCTCCCACTGGCACCTCGTGTGCAACTCGCAACACCTCCTTTCTATACCCTACCAGCATGAATGAACTTGATGAACTTCTGCCCACTTTTCAGCCACCTGCATATGTAAAGGTCTCCAATTTCTCATCAAGACATTACTTTTACGGTAATAACACTCTGGGATACACTCAGATTCCTCTTCCATATATGCTTTCTGATACATCCGCTTTATTTCTATATCTTTCTGTTGTAACTCCGCCAATTTTCCTGAACTAAAAATATCCGCCTCATCCTCCACCTGTTCTTGTTCTTTCTCAACCATCTGATCAAAAATCATTTCTGATAATTGCACTTCAACTTCATCTTCACTCTTTGATTTCTCCTCTTGTGTTAACCTGTGACTTTGCAACCTTGTTACTACACAATCCGGAAAAATCCCAGGATATTCGTCCTTCTACCCTTCAGTTGTCGGATTTTCCACTGGCTTATCAACCACAGTAAGCATCACTCCCACCTGTGATCGTGCAATATCATTACCCAAGATAAACTAGATTCCTGGACTAGGTAGTTTCTCTATTACTCCTCCTACCACTTCACCACTCTTTACTGGACTTTCCAACCTTACCTGATATAATGGAACACTATTTGTGAGGTTCTATCCCTCACAGGCTGAAACTGATGTCAGAAACCAAGTTTTGATTTATGAACTAATTCATAATCATCTGCCATTTCTGCTGCTAACCTCACAGTTTTAACCCTCTGTTCTTCCACATGAGTTCTCACTACATCAGGAATTGGATTTTTAAACTCCTCCAAAAGTTAAATTTCTCTGAGAGCTTCATACATAGAATTTACAGTGCAGAAGGAGGCCATTCGGCCCATCGAGACTGCACCAGCTCTTGGAAAGAGCACCCAAGGTCAACACCTCCACCCGATCCCCATAACCCGGTAACCCCACCCAACACTAAGGGCAATTTCGGACACTAAGGGCAATTTTAGCATGGCCAATCCACCTGACCTGCACGTCTTTGGACTGTGGGAGGAAACCAGAGCTCCCGGAGGAAACCCACGCACACACGGGGAGAATGTGCAGACTCCGCACAGACAGTGACCCAAGCCAGAATCGAACTTGGGACCCTGGAGCTGTGAAGCAATTGTGCTACCCACAATGCTACCGTGCTGCCCCATACGTTTGGTCTATTTTCAAAGCCCTTATCCACCTATCAAAATTATTCTGTTTGATCCTTTCAAACTCCATGTATGTCTGACCAGGTTCTTTCCTTAAATTTCTAAACCTTTGTCTGTAGGCTTCAGGCACCAGTTCATATGCACCTAAGATGGATTCTTTCACCTTCTCATACATCCCAGATACCTCCTCCAGTAGTGATGCAAACACCTCACTCGCTCTTTCTCCCAGCTTTGTTTGAATCAGTAATACCCACATGTCCTGTGGCCATTTCATTTGTTTAGCTACCTTTTCAAATGAAATGAAACAGGCTTCTACCTCCTTCTCATCAAACTTGGCAATGTTTGGACCTATTTAAATAGATCCCCACCAAGCCTTCGACTATGACACTCTTTCTCACTATCCTCATCACTATCCTCCAACTGTATGTTTCCCTTTACGTCTGCCAATTTTAACTGACTGTTATGTTTCATAGCCATTTTCTGAAGTTCAAACTCTCTCTCTTTATCTTTTTCCCTGATCTGTACCTCCCTTTCTCTTTCTTTTTTCTCTCTATCTCTTTCGTATTCAAGCTGCTTTAATTCTTTCTCATGTTCCATTTGTTTAATTTGCAACTGAAGTTTTGCCATTTCGAATGAGTCAAACTGTGTCTCAATCAACTTTCAATGCTTAGCCACTGCCATAATTACCTCATCTTTTCGCTTTTTATCAGGTCATGTTAACTGCAATGTTTTTGCCAAATCTAACAGTCTGCTTTAGTCTCTGTCCGTAAGGTACTGCGTGTGACCGTCTCCATCCCCTAAAACTTCTGAGCCTCTGAAAGAGCCATTGTCCACAACAACACACACCCTACTTAAACTAAAATACCACACCTGAAAAGCAACCACAATATGCTCGCCCCTCACTGTCTTTAAGTTCACTGAGCCAAACCAATAGATATACTTTTAAGACCATAAGACCATAAGACATAGGAGCAGAAGTTAGGCCATTTGGCCCATCGAGTCCACTCCACCATTCAATCATGGCTGATTTCAACTCCATTTACCCGCTCTCTCCATAGCCCTTAATTCCTCGAGAAATCAAGAATTTATCAACTTCTGTCTTAAAGACACTCAACATCCCGGCCTCCACCGCCCTCTGTGGCAATGAATTCCACAGACCCACCACTCTCTGGCTGAAGAAATTTCTCCTCATCTCTGTTCTAAAGTGACTCCCTTTTATTCTAAGGCTGTGCCCCCGGGTCCTAGTCTCCCCTGCTAATGGAAACAACTTCCCTACATCCACCCTATCTAAGACATTCATTATCTTGTAAGTTTCTATTAGATCTCCCTTCAACCTCCTAAACTCCAATGAATATAATCCCAGGATTCTCAGACGTTCATTGTATGTTAGGCCTACCATTCCTGAGATCATCCGTGTGAATCTCCGCTGGACCCACTCCGGTGCCAGTATGTCCTTCCTGAGGTGTGGGGCCCAAAATTGCTCACAGTATTCTAAATGGGGCCTAACTAGTGCTTTTATCCCAGACGAGCCCACAATTTGTTATGGGCCAGGGTTTCGAGAACCCCAAAGTGAATCGTGGAGTTCACCTGACCCCCAACTTTTAATAGATTGTGGTATGGGGAGCACACAGCCCACTCTACAGGTGTGGTACAGCATAAATGGAAAGTATTTTTTAAAGCAAAACAATGTTTATTCTATGAACTCAAGTTAACCTTTTTAAAACATACAGTAAACATCAATTCAAATATAACCCCCAAAGAATACAACACTAAGTAATCCTTGATAACTTCCCAAACAACATCCAGAAGACAGAAGAAACACCTTTTAACAGAAGCACATTAGGTTTACATTCACTACTGAAAACATTTATAATTCTGAATTCACCAAATGATCAAGAGATAGTCTTTTGATGGCAGAGAGATCAACAGTACACCTGCTCTGTCTGGCTTCAGCTCCAACACTGAAAGCGAAACTAAAACACACCCTGCAGCAAACAGCCTAAAACAAAAGTAAAACAGTGACAGATAACCCAGGTCCACCCACACTCAGACATAACTGATAAACACCCATTTCTTAAAGGTACATTTCTTCAACACCCATTTCTTAAAGGCACTCTCACATGATATTCGGAAAAGGGGAAGTGCAATGGGACCTGGGTGTCATGGTGGAACAGTCGCTGAAGGTTGGCCATGCAGGTACAGCAGGCATTGAGGATAGCGAATGGCATTCTGGCCTTCATAGCGAGAGTATTTGAATAGAGGAGTAGGGATGGCTTGCTGCAGTTATACAGGGCCTTGGTGAGGTCACACCTTGAGTATTGTGTGCAGTTTTGGTCTCCTTGTGTGAGGAAGGACATTCTTGCTATTGAGGGTGTCCAGCGAAGGTTCATCAGACTAATTCCCAGGAGACAGAACTAACATATGAAGAAAGACTGGATCGACTGGGCTTGGACTCACTAGAGTTTAGAAGAATGAGAGAGGATCTCATAGAAACATATAAAATCCTGATGGAACTGGACAGGCTAGATGCAGGAAGAATGTTCATGATGTTGAGGATGTCCAGAGCCAGAACTAGGGGTCACAGCCTAAGAATAAGGAGTCAGCCATTCAGGACTGAGATGAGGAAGAGCTTCTTCCCTCAGGGAGTTGTGAACGTGTAGAATTCACTACCACAGAAAGCTGTTGTGGACAGTTTGTTGGATATATTCAAGCGGGAGCTGGACGTGTCCCTTGCGGCAAGAGGGACCAAGGAGCATGGAGAGAAAGCAAGAGTGGGATACTGAATTTGCAAGATCAGCCATGATCATATTGAATGGCGGTGCAGCCTCGAAGGGCCGAATGGCCTTCTCCTGCATCTGTTTTCAGTGATTCTATGAAATCCCAACCAGTTTGTTTGTTCCTGATCGCTCTGTCATCCATCATGTTAAATATCGAGGACAGTTTAGAAATACCTGGCTCGTGTTCCCTTAATTTTTGAAGATTGGGGAATGAACTAATTGAGTTGAAGGTTATGGAGAGTGGAGGAGGAGAGGTCAGTCGGGAAAGTATTGCAATAATCAACTCTCGACGTAACACAGAAATGGACCAGGCTCTTCAGCAGCAGATTAGCTGAGGCAGAAAGAAAGACTTGCATGGATATGTTGCCTTTTACAGTCACTGGGATTCTCAAGGCACTTCACAATCATTCCAGGGCTCTTAGACCTGTAGGGTCCTTGTAACAGAGGAAAGGCTGCAGTCAATTTGCACACAGCGAACTCCCACAGCCAGCAATGTGCTACTGAGCAGATAACCTGTTGTTGTTGATGCCGGTTGAGTGATGAATATTGGCCTGGCCACCAGAAAGACCTCCCCTGCTCTTTTTTCAATATAATGCCATTGGATCTTGTACATCTCCCTGAGCAGACAGACTTTGTCTAATCTGAAAGACAGCAGGACGGCACTCCCTCAATACTGTACTGTCAGCCTAGATTTTTATACCCCCGCCCAGGAGTGGGATTTGGGCCCAGCACCCTGAGGCAACCTCCTGGGGGTTACCATTGACCGGAAGCTGAACTGGACTCCCCATATAAATACTGCAGCTACCAGAGCAGGTCAAAGGCTAGGAATCCTGCAGTGAGTTACTCACCTCCTGACCCCCTAAAGCCAACCCATCATCTACAAGGCACAAGTCAGGAGCTTGAAGGAATACTCTCCACTTGCCTGGATGAGTGCATATCCAGCATCATTCATAGCTTGTCCTGGACAGTGTCAAAGTAGCCCGCTTGATCGGCACCCCATCCACAAATATTACAACCCTCCACCACCGATGTACAGTAGCAGCCGTGTGTACCATCTACAAAATTCACTGTAGGAACTCACCAAAGTTCCATAGGCAGCACCTTCTAAACCCACAACCTCCTTCTTCTTCCCTTCCTAACAGCACTGTGGGTGTACCTATCTCATGGACTGCAGCGATTCAAGAAGGCAGCTCACCACCATCTTCTCAAGGGGCAATTAAGGATGGGCAATCAATGCTGGCCCAGCCAGCAACACCCACATTCTGTAAATGAATTTTAAAAATAGTGCGACCAGCTGAGTCACCACCACTGGGACAGAGGTGGGTGATTTTAAAGGTAGAAATAATCAGTCTTGGCTGTCAATTGCTTATTGGGTTGATAGCTCATCTCACGGTCAGGTAGGACCCCAAGGTTGTGAGCAGTCTTATTTACCCCACACAGTGACCAGGGAAGATAGATGGAGTTAGTGGCTGGGGAACGGATTTGCGGCGAACTTCTCCAGTATCGGCGCGATCTCCGCCGACCGGCGCCCAAAACGGCGCAAATCAGTCGGGCATCGCGCCGCCCCAAAGGTGCGGAATCCTCCGCATCTTGGGGGGCCGAGCACCAACCTTAAGGGGCTAGGTCCGCGCCGGACTAATTTCCGCCCCACCAGCTGGCGGAAAAAGCCTTTGGTGCCCCTCCAGCTGGCGTGGAAATGACATCTCCGGGCGGCGCATGCGCGGGAGCGTTAGCGGCCACTCACGGCATCCCCGCGCATGCACTGTGGAGGGAGTCTCTTCCGCCTCCGCCATGGTGGAGACCGTGGCGAAGGCGGAAGGAAAAGAGTGCCCCCACGGCACAGGCCCGCCCGCGGATTGGTGCGCCCCGATCGCGGGCCAGGCCACCGTGGGGGCACCCTCCGGGGCCAGATCACCCCGCGCCCCCCCCCCCAGGACCCCGGAGCCCACCCGCGCCTTGTCCCGCCGGTAAGGTAGGTGCTTTAATCTGCGCCAGCGGGACAGGCATTCTAGCAGCGGGACTTCGGCCCATCCGGGCTGGAGAATTGCGGGGGGGGGGGCGCCAACCGGCACGGCGCGATTCCCGCCCCGCCGAATATCCGGTGCCGGAGCATTCGGCAACCGGCGGGAGCGGGATTCACGCCAGCCCCCGACGATTCTCCAACCCGGCGGGGGGTCGGAGAATCTCGCCCCTGGTGTCAGTAGCTGAATGCAATGGCGAGAAGCTGGAAAGAATATAGGAAGACACAAGAGGTCAGGGTTAGAGGAATAGAGAGTGCAGGCAGAACTTGTCAGGCTGAAAGAGGTAGCAAGGTTCCTAACCTCAAAAGCCCACCCTATTCCTAAATCCATCTACTCCCCCTTTCCTTTAACAACCTACAAACAGTAAAATGATGACTTGGTTTTTGCTGTATCGAAGGTTAAAATTGAAAGTCAGTGCAGATCTCTCTGGTTATTGGCATGGCAGTTTCAGTACTGTTTGGGGACATTAGGTAGTCTTATACAGCTTGCAGTGTTGTCTGAAGGAATCTGCACTCAGATAAGCAGAAAAGTCCCTTCCCCAATTACTGAAGTGAGGTTAAACTTCCATAGCCACTATCTCCAACTTGTGCTGGTGGAGAGATGATTTACCCTGGAGATGTGTCACTCTTGCCCACAGCAATATAGTCATTTGTCTTTTTGGAAATTCCAGTAGTGAGGCACATTGTGGGGGCCTGAGGGATCGCAAAGCCACAGAAAACGGTCTCAAAATGGTATATGGTTTTTCATGTGCAATCACACACACACACAGATTACAATCATAGAATCCCTACAGTGCAGAATGAGGCCATTCAGCCCATCGAATCTGCACCGACCCTTTGAAAGAGCACTCCACTGGAGCTCACTCCCCCGCCTTATCCCAACAACCCTTTCACCTGACCTACACATATTTGGACACTAAGGGGCAAATTAGCATGGCGAATTCACCTAACTCCACACAGACAGTCGCCCGAGGTCAGAATCAAACCCGGGTCAATGGTGCTGTGAGGCAGCAGTGCTAAATACTGTGTCACTGGGCCGCCCATATACACACACGTGTCAAACACATACACCACACACACAAACATGCATCTTACAACACACATCATGCAACACACAGCAGTCACACCACACACCCAAACAGATCGCATGAGCATGTATACACATATCACATATACACTTCTACACGCACACCACATCTATACTATATTACTGTGGACAAAGGTCACACCCTTATGTATGTGTGATATGCAGGCTAGCCCTGCATTTATTGTCCATCCTTAATTGCCCCTTGAGAAGGTGGTGGTGAGCTGCCTTCTTGAACTGCTGCAGTCCACGGATGCAGGTACACCCACTGTGCAGTTAGGGAGGGAGTTCCAGGATTTTAACTGAACGACAGTGATGGAAAGGCGATGTATTTCCAAGCCAGGATGGTGAGTGTTTTGGGGGGGGGGATCTTCCAGGTGGGGGTAGTCACATGAAGCTGCTGCCTTTGTCCTTCTAGATGGTAGAGGTCGTGGGTTTGGAGATGCTGCCTAAGGTTGTGTGCTTTGCGTGTGTGTCTGAATGATGTGTGCGTGTGCGCGCGATGTTAATCCGGGCCAGAGAAGGTGTGAATAAAATTCTATGAGCAGACTGAGAAACTACAGCTGCTGTGAACAGACACGGGATAGGAAGTGAGAGCAAGAGGAATGTAATCTCCTCGACCTTTACAAGAAGGCACTGGTATTGCTCTTGTAATAGACAGGAAAGTCTAATTTCATTACAGTTAAGTGCTCACCTTTCAATTAGGCCGAGTAATTGAGTAACATTGTACAATACAATGCTGCAATAAATAGGCTGCAGTCTATTACAGAGCAGCAAATTGCTTTTGGCATTCACAGCTGGCCCCACTCCTCATCTTGTTTGCCGTCTTTCTGCAACCTAATTACATAGTTTAGTGGAAATTACTGCCCAGCTCCAACTCTCTGACCCCCCACCCACTGTGCAGTTTTACACACAAACTGATGAAGATTTGAATCCTGTTGCCACCAAGTAATTGCCTGTGGGCTTCTGTATTAATCTCCCTGTGATTTGAAGTAAATGAAATATTATAATTACCTCCTTTCACTTCAACCCAACATCACCACCGCCCCCATCTCCCCCTCCACCCCCTCCTTCATTCTCAGCTTTAATGTAGTTGAAGATGGCAGATGCAATGACGGAGCGATCAAAGGGTTGATTCGAATACTTATTGCCCAGCTGGAGTAACAGAGCAGAGGCCAAATCATTAGCTGCCTGTCGCACTCACTCAGCCAAGGGTACGGCTGCTGTCAGCTTGAATACTTGTCACAGCGATAAGAAAGCACTGCTCAGTATCTCCACTGCAGCCCAAGTTTCTGGTTCCCACTCGGCGATTTGCGTCGAAGGGTACCGCTGAACCGTTGCCCAATTTATTTTCTTTTCCAAGTCTCGGTGTCTTGTCCCAAGACTCACTAACTGCTTTCCCTTAACCACCAGCCAGCAGTTCCTCGTTTGTGATTTTATCTCTTCAAAATGTCAGCACGGTCCCGATGGGCTGAATGGCATAAATGTTCTCAGCTGCTGTTTCAGTGACATTCCAAGTAAGGTACTGAATGAGTACTGCACTATTGCAGTACTGAGGGGGTTCTGCACTGTTGCAGGAGTAGTTCTGAGGGGGGTCTGCACTGTTGCAGGTGCAGTTCTGAGGAGGATCTGTACTGTTGCTGGGGCAGTGCTAAGGCAGCTCGGCACTTTTGCAGGTGCAGTATTGAAGGGGTTCTGCACAGAGGGAATTCTGACTTATAGGGGCAGTACTGAGGAGGTTCTGCACTATGCAGAGACAGGACTGAGGTGCTTCTGCACTGTTGGAGGAGCAGTACTCAGCGTGTTCTGCACTGTTGGAGGAGCAGTACTCAGCGTGTTCTGCACTGTTGGAGGAGCAGTACTCAGCGTGTTCTGCCCTGTTGGAGGAGCGGTACTTAGCGTGTTCTGCCCTGTTGGAGGTATGGTACTCAGCGTGTTCTACACTGTTGGGGGAGCAATACTGAGGGGGGTTCTGCACTGTTGGAGGAGGATTACGGAGGGGGTTCTGACTGTTGCAGGGTCATATTGTTTGGGCTCTGCAGTATTGGAGGGGCTGTACTGAGGGGGCTCTGCACTGTTGGAGGGGCAGTACAAAGGGGGCTTTGCACTTTTGCATGGGTATTACTGAGGGAATTCTGCACTGTTGCAGAAGCAGTATTGAAGGGATTTTGCACTGTTGCAGAAGCAGTATTGAAGGGATTTTGCACTGGTGCAGAGGCAGTATTGAGGGGATTCCGCACTGTTGGACGGGTAGTACTGAGGGGATTATGCACTGTTGAAAGGGCAGTACTGAGTATGTTCTGCACTGTTATAGGGGCAGTACTGAGGGAGCACCACATATTCAGAAGGGCAGTTTTGAGGGTGCACTGCACTGTAACAGATTCAATTCTTGAGGGAATGTTACCCTGTCGGAAGGCTGTAACTGAGGATGTAGGTTACAGTCAGAAGGGACAGTACTGGCGGTGCACTACACTGTCTGAGGTTCAGTCCTGAGGAAGCACCACCACACTGTTACACTCAGTACCAAGGGAAGGTTACCCCATCGGCTGTACAGTCCTGCAGGAGCGCAGAGCTTGAGGTGTGAAATCCATTCATCCCTCCCTTGCAAATACTAAGTACCCACAGCATTATTTCAAATAAGATTCGGTGAAGCTCTCCCCACTGTCTTGACTGATATTTATCTCTCAAACCAATGCATCGAACCAATGCATAAAGCAAATTTAAAAAAGCAAAATACTGCGGATGCTGAAAATCTGAAATATCCATTCTGACGAAGGGTCGGAGACCTGGAATGGTAATGCTGTTCCTCTTTCTACAGATGCTGCCTGACCTGCTGGGTATTTCCAGCATTTTCGGGTTTTACTGTGTTAACTTGTGCCCGTTGTCACATCTCTGTTTGTACGACCTCACTGTGCATAATTTTGGCCGTCTCATTTTCAGCATTCCAACAGGAACTATTCTTCAGTGAATACATTTCATTGTCTGTGAAGCACCTTGCAATGTCCTGAGGTTGTGAATGCATCGTTCAAGGCTGGCATCCACAGAAATGCAAATTCTCCATATCTTGATCCTGAGTGGCCAGCAGATATTTTGAAGAGCATTAGCCTGCCAGGTTTCCCTCTCTATTTAACAGTGGCTCTTTATTAACAGCTCTGATAGAATGCTGGTCAGGTTGAAGAGCAGAGCATCTGTACTGGTGGCCTGGCCAATAATTAATCCTCAAGGCAACATCGTTTAAACAGATTTTCTGATTATTTATCTCGTTGCTATTTGCGGGGCTTTGCTCTTGTGAATTTTGACTGCTGAGTTTCTCTACATTACAATAGCAAGTGCCCTGCAAAAAAAACAAATCTGTTGTTTCTGTGAGGTGGCACTACATAAGTGCAGGGGGTGATTCTCCGATATTGAGCTCAAGTGTTTGCGCCGTCGTGAACGCCGTCGCGTTTCACGACGGCGTGAACCGGGCCCTGGCATGACATATTCTGGCCCCCACAGGGGGCCAGCACGTCGCCAGAGCGATTCACGCCACTCCAGCCTCCTTGCACGGTGCCAAATGGGCGCCACGCCAACCCGCGCATGCGCAGATGGGCCGCGCCAACATGTGCATGCGCGGGGGACTTCTTTAGCGAGCCGGCCCCGACTCAAGATGGCGTCGGTGCTCAGGGGCCAGCGTGCCAGAATGTAGGCCCGGGGGGAGAGGCCAGCCCACCGATCTGTGGGCTCCGATCGTGGGCCAGACCCCATCGGAGGCCCTCCCCCAGTGAAGGAGCCCCCCCTCCCCCCCCGACTGTTCCCGCAGAGTTCCCGCCAGCAGTGAACGGCGCCGGCTGGACCCTGTCATATCAGCGCGGCCACTCGGCCTATCCGGGCCGGAGAATCAGCGGCCCCGCCGATTCCAGCAGCCCACAGCCAGCGCCACGCCAAACGCGCCGGCGCAAATGGCACCGATTCTCCGCACCTCGGAGAATCATGCGCCAACATCGGGGCGTCGTGGCGAGGTTGCGCCGATTCTCTGGCCCGGCGCGGGGCTCGCAGAATCGCCCTCGCAATCTTTATACTCTCTCTGCACTTCCAGTCAGACAGTGCGGCCAATGAAAATGCTTCACTCTCTCTTTTATCTTCCTTCCATCTTTAAAGTGGCACCTTTTATTAACACCATCCCGGTTTTCGTTCCTGTGGTCATAGAGCCATAAAGTCATTGGAGCATGTAAGGAGATCATTCAGCCCATCGAACCCATGCCTGCATGGTATTTTAAAAAAGGATGACTTATATTTTTATAGCTTTTCTGATGACCACAGGAAATCTCAAAGCATTTTACAGCCAAATGAAGCATAACAACAATATATATTTATATGGTGCCTTTCCAATTCTCTTCCACACCTAGTGGTGTACAAGGCAGAATTTAATCTGATTCCATGGCTAATTTTTCCTCGAGCAGGTCGCTAGCCTATCCCCTAGGGCCTGTAGCTTGAGGGGGCGCCACTCCACTTCCGCTCTTAACGCCCGCCACAGGCATGTTGGGAGGATTTTGCAAGTCGACACTCAACCGGTTTGACCACTTTACGAACCCACCTTCCTTGGCCACCAAGTTCTGAGGTGAGAATAGAACCCAGAGCTTCTGGCTCAGAGGCAAAGGTGCTACCCATTGCGTCGCAAGACCTCCATGTGGTGCCTTGAACATGGTGAACAATCCCAAGACAATTCACATAAAAATGTAAGATCATAAAAAGTAGGAGAAGGAGTCGGCCATTCAGCCCATCAAACCTGTTCAGTAGAATCATGGCTAATCTGATTGTTACCTGAGTTACATTTTCCTGCTGTTGTGTTCTCTATTTTGCTTTACCTGGATGGCATTAATGCATAGTGTTAAATGAAGAACAGAAAGCTTTGTTAATGAACAAAAGTATAAATTCAATCACACTACTAACTTAGATTCATTCATGTTCCTAAAGTAGAAGGTTTCTGTATTAAACTATGCTATCTCTAACTAACAGACTTCTCAAGTACACAACCTCTCCTATGCCTGGCACTCTTCCAGTTGCCTTCTACCTCCTAACTCCTTGAATCCCTGAAGTCACGTGATATATATATGACTGTGGTTCCCTTTAGTGGTAAGAAGCATTATCATTAACTTGTTAACTCTTTACATTCCAGTCAATATTCATATCATCACACCTGCTTGTCCCCCCATAACCCTTGTCAATCAAAATATCTGTCTAACTCTGCCTTGAATATAATCAAAGTTCCAGACTTCATTGTTCTCTGTTGAAGAGAATTCCAAAGACTAATTGGCCCCCGAAAGAAGAAATTCCTTTTCATCTCCAACTTAAATGGGAGACCCCTTATTGTTAAACTTAGGCCCCTAGTTCTATATTCCCTCATGAGGGGAAACATCCTCTCAACATTCAGCCTGTGAATCCTCTATGTCTCAAAAAGATCACCTCTCATTCCTCCAAACTCCAATGGGTAGAGGTCCAACTTGTGCAACCTTTCCTCATGAGACAAGGCTTTCATCGCAGGAATCAACTGAATGAACCTTCTCAGGAGCATTAATGTATTGAACTAACTTGCTGGAGTTTGGTGAACAGGTGATAGAAAGGATCAATGAGGGTGTGATGTATCTGGACTTTCCGCGGACATTTGGTACAGTGCCACTTGAAGCATGTGACCATAAGACAAAGGAACAGAAGTCGGCCATTCAGCCCATCCGGCCTGCTCTGCCATTCAATGAGATCATGGCTGATCTGATATAATCCTCAACCCAACTTTCCTGCTTTATCCCCCAAACCCTTGATTCCCTTGCTGATTAAAAATCTGTCTATCTCAGCCTTGAACATACTTAGTGACTCAGCCTCCACGGTAAAGAATTCCACAGATTCATTACCCTCTGAGAGAGGAAGTTCCACCTCATCTCTGTCTTAAATGGACAACCCCTTACTCTTAGATTATGCCCTTCAGTCCTAGACTCTTGCACAAGGGGAAACAACCTCTCAGCATCTACCCTGTCAAGCCCCCTGAGAATCCTATGAGTGTCAATAAGGTCGCCTCTTATTCTTCCGAACTCCTGTGAGTGCAGACCCAATCTAGACAACCCCTCCTCATAAGAACCCCTCCTCACCCAACTTGTCTATATCTCTCTGGTGACTCATTGTGCCATCCTCACCACTTGCCCTCCCATCTATTTTTGTGTCATCCACAAACTTGGCAATAGTGCATTTGCTTCCCTCATCCAAGACATTAATATATTATAAATAATTGAGGCCTCAGCATGGATCCCTGTGGCACGTCACTCGTTACAGGTTAGCATCCTGTGGGAAAAGTTAAAGTTTGTGGAATAAAAGGGACATGGATAATGACTGAAAAAAGCAGAGAGTAATAGTCCAATGGATATATTTTGGGCTGGAGGAAGGTTTGTAGTGGTGTTACCCAGGGGCCGGTATTGGGATGCTTGCTTTTCCTGATATATTATCTTGGAGTGCAGGGGACAATTTCAAAGTGTGGGGATGACAAAAATTTGAACGTATCACAAATTGTGAAGAAGACAGTGTAGAACTTCAAAAGGACATAGGCAATTTGGTGGAGTGGGCAGTTAGGTGGCTGATGAGGTTCAATGTGGAGAAGTGAGAGGTGATGCATTTTGATAGGAAGAACATAGAGAGACAATATAAAATAATGCATAAAATTCATAAGGCGATGCAGGAGCAGAGGGTGTAGACAGGTGAAGGAAACAGTTTATAAAGCATCGAGTATTCTGGGCTTTATTAATAGGTGCATAGAGTTCAAGAGCAAGGAGGTTATGGTGATCTTATACAAGACACTAGTTAGACCTCAGCTGGCATATTGTGTACAGTTCTGGGTGTCACCAAAGGAAGGATCTGACCACATTGGAGAGAGCGCAGAAGAGGTTTGTTTACAAGAATGGTTCCAGGGATGAGAAACTTCAGTTATGAGGGTAGATTGGAGAGGTTGGGACTGTTCTCCTTGGAGAGAAGAAGGCTAAGAAGAGATTTAATAGAGATGTTCAAAATCATGCAGGGAATGGACAGAATAGAGAGGGAGAAACTTGTACTGGCTCGTAGAATTATCGAGAACAAGAGAGCACAGATTTAAAGTGATTTGCAAAGAAGCAAATATGTGAGAAAAGATCTTTTCACACAGTGAGTGGTTCGGGTCTGGACTGCACGGCCTGGAAGTGTGGCGGAGGCAGGTTGAATCGAGGCATTGAAAAGATGTTCAATAGAAACAATGTGCAGGGGTACAGGGAAAGGTAAGGGAATGGCACTAAGTCATGTTGCCCGTTTGGAGAGTCAGTGCAGACAGATGGGCCAAATGGCCTCCTTTTGCAACGTAACATTTCTGTGATTATAAAACTAGGTGTGCTAACAAGCCACAGTAGTTCAGATTCAATTTGATACAATTGAATTTCACTTTATTGTTCATATGGAAATTCATTTTGGGTACATCACTCATAGCTAAGAAATTATAAATAAGTGAATAATAACAACAAAAGGTAGAAAATTCTTCTATCACAGAGGTCTAACTTTTATGAAAATATGCACGAAAAACTATTCCAAAGCATTAAAATAATCATAGAATCATAAAAGTTTACAGCATGGAAACAGGCCCTTCGGCCCAACCAGTCCATGCCGCCCAGTTTTTACCACTAAGCTAGTCCCAGTTGCCCGCACTTGGCCCATAACCCTCTATACCCATCCTACCCATGTAACTATCTAAATGCTTTTTAAAAGACACAATTGTACCCGCCTCTACTACTACCTCTGGCAGCACATTCCAGACACTCACTACCCTCTGAGTGAAGAAATTGCCCCTCTGGGCCCTTCTGAATCTCTCCCCTCTCCCCTTAAACCTATGCCCTCTAGTTTTAGACTCCCCTACCTTTGGGAAAAGATGTTGACTATCTACCTTATCTATGCCTCTCATTATTTTATAGACCTCTATAAGATCACCCTAAGCCTCCTACGCTCCAGGGAAAAAAAGTCCCAGTCTATCCAGCCTCTCCTTATAACTCAAACCATCAAGTCCCGGTAACATCCTAGTAAATCTTTTCTGCACTCTTTCTAGTTTAATAATATCCTTTCTATAATAGGGTGACCAGAACTGCACACAGTATTCCAAGTGTGGCCGTACCAATGTCTTGTACAACTTCAACAAGACGTCCCAACTCCTGTATTCAATGTTCTGACCAATGAAACCAAGCATGCCGAATGCCTTCTTCACCACCCGGTCCACCTGCGACTCCACCTTCAAGGAGCTATGAACCTGTACTCCTAGATCTCTTTGTTCTATAACTCTCCCCAACGCCATACCATTAACTGAGTAGGTCCTGGCCTGATTCGATCTGCCAAAATGCATCACCTCACATTTATCTAAATTAAATTCCATCTGCCATTCGTCGGCCCACTGGCCTAATTGATCAAGATCCCGTTGCAATCCTAGATAACCTTCTTCATTATCCACTGTGCCACCAATCTTGGTGTCATCTGCAAACTTACTAACCATGCCTCCTAAATTCTCATCCAAATCATTAATATAAATCACAAATAACAGTGGACCCAGCACCGATCCCTGAGGCACACCACTGGTCACAGGCCTCCAGTTTGAAAAACAACCCTCTACAACCACCCTCTGTCTTCTGTCGTCCAGCCAATTTTGAATCCAATTGGCAACCTCACCCTGGATCCCGTGAGCTTTAACCTTCTGCAACAACCTACCATGCGGTACCTTGTCAAAAGCTTTGCTAAAGTCCATGTAGACAACGTCTACTGCACTGCCTTCATCTACCTTCTTGGTCACCCCCTCAAAAAACTCAATCAAATTTGTGAGACATGATTTTCCACGCACAAAGCCATGCTGACTGCCCCGAATCAGTCCTTGCCTCTCTAAATGCTTGTAGATCCTGTCTCTCAGAATACCTTCTAGCAACTTACCTACTATAGACGTTAGGCTCACCGGTCTGTAGTTCCCAGGCTTTTCCCTGCTGCCCTTCTTAAACAAGGGCACAACATTCGCTACTCTCCAATCTTCAGGCACCTCACCTGTGGCTGCCGATGATTCAAATGTCTCTGGTAGGGGACCCGCAATTTCCTCCCTAGCCTCCCACAACATCCTGGGATACATTTCATCAGGTCCCGGGGATTTATCTACCTTGATGCGCTTTAAGACTTCCAGCACCTCCTCCTCTGTAATATGCACACTTCTCAAGACATCACTATTTATTTCCCTTAGTTTCCTAACATCCATGCCTTTCTCCACCGTGAATACCGATGAGAAATATTCATTCAGGATCTCACCCAACTCTTGTGGCTCTGCACATAGATGTCCTTGTTGATCCTTAAGAGGCCCTACTCTGTCCCTAGTTACTCTTTTTCCCTTTATGTATCTGTAGAAGCTCTTTGGATTCTCCTTTGCATTATTTGCCAAAGCAATTTCATGTCCCCTTTTTGCCCTCCTGATTTCCCTCTTAACTCTATTTCGACAATCTCTATACTCTTCAAGGGATCCACTTGATCCCAGTTGTTTATGTACGTCATATGCCTTCTTCTTCTTTTTGACCAGAGTCTCAATATCTCGAGTCATCCAGGGTTCCCTACTTCTACCAGCCTTGCCCTTCACTCTAAAGGGAATGTGCTTACCCTGAACCCTGGTTAACACATTTTTAAAAGCCTCCCATTTACCAGCCGTCCCTTTGCCTGCCAACAGTCTCCCCTAATCTACCTCTGCAAGTTCCTGTCTGATACCATCAAAATTGGCCTTGCCCCAATTAAGAATTTTAACTCTTGGGCCAGACCTATCATTCTCCATAGCTATCTTAAAACTAATGGAGTTATGGTCACTTGTCCCAAAGTGATCCCTCACTAACACTTCTGTCACTTGCCCTTCCTTATTTCCCAAGACGAGGTCAAGTTTTGCCCCCTCTCTAGTCGGTCCATCCACATACTGAATGAGAAATTCCTCCTGAATACACTCAACAAATTTCCCTCCATCCAAGCCCCTAATGCTATGGCTGTCCCAGTCAGTGTTGGGAAAGTTAAAGTCCCCTACTATTACCACCCTATTTTTCTTGCAGCTATCTGTAATCTCCTGACATATTTGCTCCTCAATTTCCCGCTGACTATTTGGAGGCCTGTAGTACAGTCCTATCAAGGTGATCTCTCCCTTCTTATTTTTCAGTTCCACCCATATAGACTCAGTGGGCGAACCCTCGGATATATCCCCTCTAAGTACTGACGTGATGTTCTCCCTAATCAAAAACGCCACTCCCCCTCCTCTCTTACCTCCTGTTCTATCCTTTCTATAGCATCTGTACCCCGGAACATTGAGCTGCCAGTCCTGCCCCTCCCTTAGCCATGTTTCAGTCATAGCTATAATATCCCAGTCCCATGTGCCCATCCATGCCCTGAGTTCATCCGCTTTGCCCGTCAGGCCCCTTGCATTGAAATAAATGCAGTTTAATGTAGACTTTCCTTGCTCTCTGCCATGCTTTCTCTGGTCATGCTTTACACACTCTCCCTTCCTGCCTTTTGTTTCCGTCCCCACTGACTTCCTACATCGGTTCCCATCCCCCTGCCACATTAGTTTAAACCCTCCCCAACTGCACTAGCAAACACACCCCCGAGAACATTGGGTCCAGTCCCACTCAGATGCAGACCATCCGATTTGTACAGGTCCCACCTCCCCCAGAACTGGTTCCAATGTCCCAGGAATTTGAAACCCTCCCTCTTGCACCATCTCTCAAGCCACATATTCATCCTAGCTATCCTGTCATTCCTACTCTGACTATCACGTGGCACTGGTAGCAATCCTGAGATTACTACCTTTGAGGTCCTACTTTTTAGTTTAACTCCTAACTCCCTAAATTCAGCTTGTAGGACCTCATCACGTTTTTTACCTATATCGTTGGTGCCTATATGCACCATGACAGCTGGCTGTTCACCCTCTCCCTCCAGAATGCCCTGCAGCCGCTCCGAGACATCCTTGACCCTTGCACCAGGGAGGCAACATACCAACCTGGATTCTCGTTTGCGTCCGCAGAAACGCCTGTCTATTCCCCTTACAATTGAATCCCCTATCACTATAGCTCTGCCACTCTTTTTCCCACCCTTCTGTGCAGCAGAGCCAGCCACAGTGCCATGAACCTGGCTGCTGCCACCTTCCCCTGGTGAGCCATCTCCGCCAACAGTTTCCAAAACGGTAAATCTGTTTTGGAGGGAGATGACCGCAGGGGATCCCTGCACTGCCTTCCTACTCTTCCTCTGTCTGTTGGTCACCCATTCCCTATCTGCCTCAGTAATTTTAATCTGCAGTGTGACCAACTCACTGAATGTGCTATCCACAACTTCCTCAGGATCGCGGATGCTCCAAAGCGAATCCATCCGCAGCTCCAGAGCCGTCAAGCGGTCTAACAGGAGCTGCAGTTGGACACACTTCTTGCAGATGAAGGAGTCAGGGACACCAGAAGGGTCCCTGAATTGCCACATCTCACAAGAGGAGCATGACACGGGTCTGAGCTCTCCTGCCATGACTTAAACCTGAAGTTAAATTTGAACTACACTACACAGCTAAGAGAAAGTCAAAGAGAGAAAAGAAAAATCACTTACCAGTCACAAGCCAATCACTTACCTGCTGGCTGTGATGTACTTGCTCCCGAGACTCCCTCACAGGTCTGCTTCTCTGCACCTCCTTAAGATGAGCACCAAATTCCCTTAACTAGTTAATTAATTTAATCAAGTGAGAAAGTCCCACCCGGAATGCATACCCTGGTCCATGTATCAAAACCCCGTTAAAAGTTATTTTAGAGAAAGGCACAAACAAGTTCTGGAACTGAATTCTCCTGAATCTGAGGGATTGTAAACTTTTCCCGGAATGCATCCGACAGTAACGCTGAGACAAGGGGTGGTTCTCATTATTCATGATACTCTTTACTTCCACCAAAATTCTTCAAGGGCAGATTTCATCAATGTATGTCAGCGCACCAGGAGTGATCAGAGAACAGCTATGAGTTAACATATGGGCAACAGAGTACTTTGGAACACTGTTGTAGGATGGGAAGCAGCCAATTTATGCACAGCAAGCTCTCACAAACGGCAATATGATAATGACCGGATAATCTGTTTTCTTGTGACATTGACTGAGGGATAAATATTGGCCAGGGCACCAGGGATAACTCACCTTCTCCGCTTCATACTTCTGCAATGGGGGTTTTACATGCACCTGAGAGGACCACAGTCTCACCTGTTCCAGCCATCAATTTGCTTTTCACCCATTCAATTAGTCTCATCGTCCATTGTTAATGGGACAGGAATCTACATGGAATTGCTCCCAATTTTTCACTACCTCTTCACTGGTAGTGTGGCGACAACCAAGGTTCCACCTGTTGGATCTTCTGGAAAGAAGTGCAACCTCTGCTTTGACCTATAATAATAATAATAATAATCGCTTATTGTCACAAGTAGACTTCAATGAAGTTACTGTGAAAAGCCCCTAGTCGCCACATTCCGGCGCCTGTTCGGGTAGGCCGGCACGGGAATTGAACCCGCACTGCTGGCATTGTTCTAATTTAGCCTATTGTGCTAAACCAACCCAGGAAATCCTCTAGAGGGAGATTCAGTATTAATAGCAAATAGATTCTGAACTGGTTATTATTTTATTGACTCTTAGTGTTGCTGACGAGGCCAGCATTCATTTGCCCATTCCTAATTGCTGTTGAGAAGGTGAAGGAGAGCCACCTTGAAGCGTCGCAGTCCATGTGATGTAGGTATGTGCAGCACGGAAGCACTGTTGCTTCACAGCGCTAGCGTCCCAGGTTCGATTCCCAGCTTGGGTCACTGTCTGTGCGGAGCCTACATGTTCTCCCCATGCCTGCGTGAGTTTTCTCCGCGTGCTCCGGTTTCCTTCCACAAGTCCCGAAAGACGTGCTGTTAGGAAAATTGGACATTCTGAATTCTCCCTCCGTGTACCCGAACAGGGGCCGGAATGTGGCAACTAGGGGCTTTTCACAGTAACTTCATTGCAATGTTAATGTAAGCCTACTTGTGACAATAAAGATTATTATTATTAGATACACCCAAAGTGCTATTTTATTCTGTAGATTTGATACAAGTGAGAAACATGTGACACCATTACAAAGGCCAGTTAAGACTCAAGTGGACCTGGATTCACATGTAGGCCAGACATACGGATTTCCCCCCTTGAAGGACATTAACGAACCAGATGTGTTTTTCCAGTAGTTTTAAGTTAATTATTAATGGAACATGCATTTTGCACAGGGTTTATGAATTTAATTCACTTTAAATGTCCTTCCTGCTGCATGGTGGGATTTGATCTTTCGTTGCTCTGGGCCTCCGGGTAGCTCGCCCTGTAACATTAGTACTTTGCTGCCATCCCCCATAGACTAATGAAGAATATGGGTACACAAACGTGTTAGTCATTACAAAGTAAGTTAGTTTTGCATCGCTTCCTAACACGGCTGGTATCCTACATGAATGGACAGTGTGAAGTAATAGGAATGTTTTTTAACTTCACTGCAGAGATTACTGTGATAATCATCCATCTGATTGCAAAATTACACTGAATTATAAATTAATTGATATGAACTCACATTGTAATTTCAGGAAATGATTAATCACAATGTTATTAATAGAATTAATTAGCAAAATGCCATGAGATTACTGGGTCAAAGGGATGTATTAAATGCAGAGGATATTACAATAAGCAGCGGGACACAGAATCTTATTTTGTACACATCATAATAATCTTTATTGTCACAAGTAGGCTTGGATTATCACTACAATGAAGTTACTGTGAAAATCCCCGAGTCGTCACACTCCGGAGCACCCGGAGGAAACCCACGCAGGCACGGGGAGAACGTGCAGACTCCCACACAGACAGTGACCCAAGCCTGGAGCTGTGAAGAAACAGTGCTAACCATTGTGCAACCGTGCTGCCCATGTTGGTTAAAGTGAGCCGTGTCCGTGTTGAAGAATGGAACACTTTCCGCTCTGAGGGAAGCTCCGTTTTTCTATATCTGTGACATTGGAAGAGAGGCAGCGCAGATGGAGCAGATATTTACAACAACAACATTCTATTATATAGCACCTGGACTGTAGTACCATCTCCCGAGGCTCTTCAAAGGGGCGTCACTGTCAGTCCCTCCAAACGAGGATGAGCTTCATGATTTGAGTGTCCTCAGGTGATGCAGCTGGCTAATCCTAGAGCCACAGGACTTTGGGCACACTCCGATGAGAAAGAAAGATTGCAAGGGGAGGGGCCCATCATCTGTGGTTAACTGAAAAAGTTAAAGGTAGTATTAAACTGAATGAAAAAAAGCATATATTTGCACAAAGACGAGTGGCAGGTCAGAAGATTGGAAAGACTATCAAAGAAAGAGATAAAAATTGATCATCATAGAATCAGAGAATCCCTACAGTGTAGAAGGAAGCTATTCCGCCCATCGAGTCTGCACCGACCCTCCGAAAGAACATTCTATCTTGAATACCTAGAATAAATGGGAAAAGTTAAAGGATGTGTGAAAGCTAGCCAGTAATATAAATACACACAGTAAGAGTTTCTACAGATAATTAACTAAGAAAAGAGTTAACAAAGTGAGCATTTGGAGTTTAGAAGAATGAGAGGCAACCTTATTGAGATATATAGGATTCTCAAGGGGCTTGACAGGGTAGATGCTGAGAGGTCGTTTCCCCCTGAAGGAGAATCTAGGACCAGAGGGCTTTATCTCAGAGTAAGGCATCACCCATTAAGGCAGGTGAGGAGAAATTTCTTCTCTGAGGGTAGTGAATCTGTGGAATTCTTTACCGCAGGGAGCTGTAGAGGCTGGATCGTTTAGTATATTCAAGTCCCTGATGGACAGAGTTTTAATCCGTGAGGGAATCAAGGGTTATGGGGATCAGGTGGGAAAGTGAAGTTGAGGATCATCACTTCAGATCAGTCAGGATCGCACTGAATGGCAGAGCAGACTCGATGAACTGAATGACCTACTTCTCCTCCTACGTCTTATGGTCATTGGTCTGATAGAAAGTGAGTCTGGGGAATTGATAATGGAGAGTAAGTCCATGGCGGATCAATTTAACGGGTATTTTGCATCTGTCTTCACTGTAGAGGACACCAGCAACATCCCAGAAATAGCTGTTAATCAGGAAATGGAAGAAACGGAGGAACACCAGAAAATTGCAATCACCGAGGAAGTGGTATTGAGAAAATGATTGGTTCTATGGGCTGACAAATCCCTTGTTCTGGATGGATTTCACCCTAAGATCTTGAAAGAAGTGGCTAATGAGATACCATTGGTTTTAATTTTCCAAAATTCCCTAGATTCAGGGGACATTCCATTCGATTGAAAGACAACAAGTATATCTCCTTTATTCAAAAATGGAGGCAGAGAGAAAGCAGGAAATTATAGGGCATGCAGCCTAGCACGTGTCATAGGGAAAAGGTTGGAAGCCACTATTAAAGATGTTACAGCAGGGCACTTGGAAAATGTCAAGGCAATCAGGCAGATTGTATGAACGGGAAATCATATTTAATCAAGTTATTGGTGTTCTTTTAAGGAGTAAGTTACATGTGCTATGGAGAGGTAGGAACTGGTGTATGCACTGTACTTTTACTACCAGAAGGTATTTGATAATGTGCCACATCAAAGGTTATTGACTAAAATAAAAGCTCATGGAGTAGGGGGTATCATGTTGGCATGGATTGAAGATTGGCTAGTTAATTGGAAACAGAGAGTAGGAATAAATGGGTCTTTTTCTAGTTGGCAGGATGTGCCACAGGGATCAGTGCTGGGGCCACAACTTTTACAATTTATATGAATAACTTGATGAAGGAACTGATGGTACGGTTGCTAAATTTGTTGACTACACAAAAATAGGTTGGAAAATAAATTGCAAACGGGATGTAAAGAGGCTTCAAAGGGACATCAAAAAGGTTTAGTGAGTGGACAAGAATCTGGCAAATGGAGTATAATGTGGGAAAATGTGAAATTTTCCATTTTGACAGGAAGAATAAAAAAGAAGCTTATTATCTAAATTGTGAGAGATTGCAGAGCTCGGAGGTGCAGAGGGATCTGGGTGTCCTAGTGCAGGAATCACAGAAGGCTGGTGTACAGGTTCAGCAACTAACCAGCAAAACTAATGGAATGTTCTCATTTATTGGGAGGGGAATGGATTACAAACGTAGGGAGGTTATGCTTCAGTGAGACCACGTCTGGATTATGGTGTACAGTATTGGTCTCCTTATTCAAGGAAAGATGTAAATGCGTTAGAAACAGCTCAGAGAAGGTTTACTGGACTAATTGCAGGAATGGGCGAGCTGTGTTATGATGAAAAGTTAGGTTTGTGTCCACTAGAGTTCATAAGAGTAAGGGTTGACTTGATCAAAACCTTTAAAATCCTGAGGGGCCTTGACTGCGTAGATGTGAAGAGAATGTTTCCTCTTGTCAGAGAATTTGGAACTAGGGATCAGCATTTAAAAATAAGGGGTCGCTCATTTAGGACGGAAATGCGGAGAAAACGTTTCTGTCATAGGGGGATGAGTGTCTGGAACTCTCTCCCTCAGAAGGCAGTGAAAACAGTGGGCGCGATCTAACGGCCGCTTCGTGCCCCTTTTGCCATGCCTCGTGGGATCTACGCGACCTCACGAGTCGTCGCGATCTGGATCCCGCCCACAATGGGTGGGGCCTAAATTTGCATATTTAAGTATGCAGTTAGGCAGAGGAGCTCCTCAGTGCAGGAAATGAAAGAAAGCCCATCCCCACTGAGGCTCCAAAAAATAACAGAGCCCCGTTCGATAGCAAGGTCCACAATATTTTTTTGTTAAATCGTGCCCAGATTCTTTGAATATTTTTAAGACAGAGCTAGATAGATTCTTGATTAACGTCGGGGTGAAAGGTTATCGGTGGGCAGAAATGTGGGGGTGAAGTTACAATCCGGGCAGCCATGTTCCTATTTTTAGATGTTAAATTTAGATTTATTGTCACATGTACCAAAGTACAGTGAAAAGTATTGTTCTGCATACAGTCCAGGCAGATAATTCTGTACATGAAAAGACATAGGACATACGATAAATACACAATGTAAATACATAGACATCGGGTGAAACATACGGTGTTGAATAGCAGAGCAGGCTTGAGGGGCCGAGTGGCCTATTCCTGCTCCTAGTTCGTCTGTTTTTATGTTTGTATGAGGACAAGAGTGGCGTTGAGGAAGAAGGGTTCTGGAAGGCGTGTACTTCTCTCTCTCCCTACACTTTTGGTGCCACTCAGCAGCAGAGTTTATGCGGTCAGTTTACAGCTGTGTCGCCACTGTCATGTTCTGTAGACTGGCCAATATGAATGATGCACTGCACAACATCTAGTTCAAATAATTTATTGTGAAATAACTGTAAACATAAATGGAATAAATATGTAACAAACTAATAACACTAACTAACTATTCTGGAGCTACTGCAAAATATGTCTATCCACCAACACGACTTACTCCCAATTGCCCTGAGGCACAGAGCTGCATGGTAGTCTTACACTGCCACCTGCTGGTCGGCGGTTGTGTATAATATTATGTACAGAATTGCTTTATGCATAGCATCACAGCCATTTGTTGGATGAGGCACCACAAAATGGCACAGTTTACAGCAAGTTCCTCCTTCGCCCTTTGTCCCCTGTTCAATAACGCCTTCAGAGTGTCTTTGTAATGTTTTCCCCGCCCTCTAACTGAGGTAGGTTTCATTGAGCACCTTAAATGAGGATAGGGAGGTAGAAAATGGAGACGTTTAGGGAGGGAATTCCAGGCATTGCCACCAATGGTAGAACAATTAAAATTGGGGCTGTGTAAGAGGCTAGCATTGGAGGAGTGCGGATATCTTGAAGGATTGTAGAACTGGAGAAGATTACAGAGGTAAGGAGGGACGATGGAGTTTAATCCGGACAAATGTGAGGACGATGGAGTTTAATCCGGACAAATGCATTTTGGAAGGTCTAATGCAGGTAGGGAATATACGGTGAATGGTAGAACCCTCAAGGGTATTGAAAGTCAAAGAGATCTAGGAGTACAGGTCCACAGGTCATTGAAAGGGGCAACACAGGTGGAGAAGGTAGTCAAGAAGGCATACGGCATGCTTGCCTTCATTGGCCGGGGCATTGAGTATAAGAATTGGCAAGTCATGTTGCAGCTGTATAGAACCTTAGTTAGGCCACACTTGGAGTATAGTGTTCAATTCTGGTCGCCACACTACCAGAAGGATGTGGATGCTATAGAGAGGGTGCAGAAGAGATTTACCAGAATGTTGCCTGGTATGGAGGGCATTAGTTATGAGGAGCGGTTGAATAAACTCGGTTTGTTCTCACTGGAACGAAGGAGGTTGAGGGGAGACCTGATAGAGGTTTACAAAATTGAGGGGCATAGACCGAGTGGATAGTCAGAAACTTTTCCCCAGGGTAGAGGGGTCAATTACTAGGGGGCATAGGTTTAAGGTGAGAGGGGCAAGGTTTAGAGTAGATGTACGAGGCAAGTTTTTTTATGCAGAGGGTAGTGGGTGCCTGGAACTCGCTACCGGAGGAGGTGGTGGAAGCAGGGACGATAGTGACATTTAAGGGGCATCTTGACAAATACATGAATAGGATGGGAATAGAGGGATACGGACCCAGGAAGTGTAGAAGATTGTAGTTTAGTCGGGAAGCATGGTCGGCACAGGCTTGGAGGGCCGTAGGGCCTGTTCCTGTGCTGTACATCTTTGTTTTGAGGCCATGAAGAGATTGGGAAACAAGAGGGAAAATTTTAAGATAGATGCATTGCTTAACCTGGAGCACAGGGGTGATTGGTGTACTGGACTTCATACTACGCTAAAAGGGTTAAATTATGAGAATTTTTAAAAATCCATTCATAGCATATGAGGCATGTTGGCAAGGCCAGCATTTATTGTCCATCCCAAGTTGGCCTTGAGAAGGTAGAGGTGAGCTGCCTTCTTGAATACCACTGAGTGGCTTACTAGGTCATTTTGGGGTTGTGATTCAACCACATTACTAGATTCACATGTGGGGCAAACTGGTTAAGAATGGGAATTTTATTTCCCTACCGAATATTACTGAACCAAATGGACTTTCACAGCAATCCAATATTTCATGGTTGAAAAAGAAAGACTTGAATTTATATAACGCATTTAATGACCACAAGATATACCACACAGCCAACAAAGTACTTTTGAAGTGTAGTCACTGTCGAAATGTAGGAAACACGATGGCCACTATATGCACAGCAACTCCTGCAAACAGCAATGTGATAATGACTGATCATCTGTTTTTTGCACCGTTGATTGAGAGATAAATATTGGCCTGGATCCTGGAAATAACTCCACCTCTCCTCTGAAATAGAGCCAGGGATCTTTTACATCCACTTGAGAGAGCAGGTGTGGCCTGGGTTTAATGTGCCATGCAAAAGTGCAGCACTTCAACTGTACATTTCCTCAGTACCGTACTAGAGTAACAACCTAATTTTACTTAAATCCTGGAGTGGGATTTGAACCCACCACCTTCTGACTCAGAGACGGGAACGGTACCACTTACTGGTTACCAATTAATGATAATAGCTTTTGATTCCAGATTGACTTAATTCATTGAAATTAAATCCCCCAGTTGCTGTGTTGATAATGACAACCTCTGTGGACCATCAGTCCAATTACATAAGCGCTCTGCCAACATGTCCCGAAAGGTTGCTTAGAATAGGCTTGTATTCCTCTGAGTGCAGAGTCATAAAGGGTGATCGAATTGAGATGTTTCTGATGATTAAGGGAATTGATTATGTAGATAGAGAGAAGCTATTTCCTCTGCTGGGCTTAAAATTAGAGCTACATCACTGATGCCAGGAGCTACTTCGATGTGGCGAATAGTCGGGGGGGGGGGGGGGGGTCTCCCGACTGAGGTCACAGCAAACCTCAGAGGCCACCTGCGCCTCAATCTATCAGGCCAAAGCGCGCGCGATTCCAGCAGGATAGGGGCCTTCAAAAGCTGCAGAACAGGTGCAGACAGGGAGAAGATTTGGACTCGCTGGCTGGTAGTATAATGTTCCTGTGTACTTGTGATAAAGCCAGGGGAGTCCAACGAGCTTCTTAAAAGTCCTTTATTTCAGCAACAGCATCATACATACACAGGGCCCGGTTCCCTTTCACCGGGTCCTCATTCCTTTTTAGCTGGCTCTACAACTGCCTGCCGTTTATGCTAGTGCTAGGTTAACTCAGTCCAATTGAACACAGGGAACAATCATCCCCAGGTGGATGAGTCCTGTGCAGGTTATTACACCCCTCCCTCCCCCAAAGCCCGAAACCTCTCAAGGACGGCCATTTAGGAGGAGTGGATAGGAAAGGACCAAACGGGTGCAAACCCCACAGTGACCAGACAACAAACCTAAAAAAAATTAGTTTTGATAAGGCTCCACCGAACGGGGAACCAGGACGGGCAGGCGTGTACTGCACCAAGCATTACGTCCAGCCCAACACCCTCACCAGTCACACAGGGGGCGAAGCTGCCAACAGCCGAACCCAGGGACGGTGCGCGCCACAGCATCGGACCCATCAACCCAAGGCCCAATCGGCATGGCATGCCTTCCAGCCACAGAGGGAACGGGGGGGGGGGGGACATCAGACAACGTCCACCTCAACATCCCACAACTCCCAAACTCCCCTTAATTTTTAATATTGGGCACTCTAAATTCTACCCCAAAAAGTAAAACACCGACCAAAATGCCCAGGGAGCTGTCGCCCCGACATTCTTACAGTACACAGGCAAATAAACACACAGCGCAAATTTTAAAAAACAGCAGGTTTCCGTGCAAGCTTCCACAGGACCAGAAGTCACATATGGAATGTCCAGTCAACTCCACACCAGAGTCTCCAGGCACAAAACCTGCAGTCGTACAATAACTGTCAGCTCGCAGGCAAAACATCACTGTTGCAAATCCCACAGTCCAAGCTGCCGCAGAACAGTCTTCCAAACACAACGCTGCACTCATGACCAGAACGACGTTCCAAAACGGCGGCGGCAACTCGAGAACGGACTCCCCGGTGGACCGCTCTGCCAGCATCAGGAAACAACAGCAGACAGAGATGGACGAAACGCTACACGACCCACACCAGAATGATACCGCATCTGGTACTGCCGGACACATCAGACTCCAGATCACTCCCAGTGGACACACTTCACAAGCCGGCAGCAAAAAAAAAAACTCAACCCGGCTCTCGCCTTCCATAACATTAGAGGCTCTAAAAAAAAAACACAGAAACAAACTCGGTACCGTAGTCCACTCTTTTAAAAAAAAATTCCCAGGAGGTAGCTCAGCCAAACAAGCAGCACGCCGACAGCTCCAATTCATCGTCGCCAATGTGATAAAGCCAGGGGAGTCCAACGAGCTTCTTAAAAGTCCTTTATTTCAGCAACAGCATCATACATACACAGGGCCCGGTTCCCTTTCACCAGGTCCTCATTCCTTTTTAGCTGGCTCTACAGCTGCCTGCCTTTTATGTTAGTGCTAGGTTAACTCAGTCCAATTGAACACAGGGAACAATCATCCCCAGGTGGATGAGTCCTGTGCAGGTTATTACAATACTTTTCATAAATAATTTTTGCCTCAAAATAAACTGCCTGCCACTGTTATCCACTGATGGTCGCTTGGTTCTAACCAAAGTCAGTAGATGGAGTTTAGATACAGATGAGCCATAATATAATTGAATAGCAGGACAGACTGGAAGGCTGAATGGCACGCTCATAGAAGCAGAGTGAAGCTCTGTGGTTGCATCTTAGCCCCATACTCAGAGAAGCACCCCTCACTCCAACAACTTTGCACCAGTTATTTTCTGGTTGCCAAATTAGCATTAAGCTAGGGACAATTCTGTGCTCGGTGTCCATATCCACCCAGCATTAGATTGAGACTATAAGATTTTAAAATGAGTTGGAATGGAAGCCGTTTATCCCATTAGCTGGGCTGGATACAAATCTGGCCAAGACATACACAATGGGCACGATTCTCCGGCCTCGTTGCGCTCTCAAGCGAAAGGACCCTTGGCTGGGGGAGGGGGGACACTCTGCAGGGGTGGGCTGCCATAGGAGGGTGAGCGGGAGGTGCTGGGGGGTCGCGTTACCACCATGCCAACCCCTGGATCATGTGTACCAGTTCTGGGGGGTAACCCTTGACACTGCCCATTTGCCCCAATGACCACCCATAACCCCCACCGACTGCTGAGGCCTCTGGGCTTGCGGCTGAAGGCTATTGCTAATAGAGAATTGACAATCATGGTTAAGTGAGCACTTCACACATCCCAAGTGGGTCCCCGTGGGTGGGCGGGCCATGTAGCATGCGGGAGCCATTGCCTAGCATCTCAATCACACGTTGATGCCTGGACACTGTGCTTGAACACTGCGGGCGGCAACTCCACACACAGAGGCAGCATAATGGTTGTGCAGAAACGTGTTTCATGTGTTCACTTGTCGACGGCACATGCACAGCCATGCCACCTTGTCCCACATGCTCACTTTGAGGCGTGGCCTCATCAGAGGGGTGGAACTTTGGGGAGCTGGTGGCCGCCGTCGCCACTTCATGGGCCGGGTCCGGGTTGGCAATCAGTAACCCCCTCCTCCCGGTCGGTGCTCAAAAGGCCCTGGGATTCACCATGGGACGGAGGGGCAGCTGGTTCGAGCCCCGGCTGCCCCTTCATCATATGGCTCTGCCAGCCCTCACGGTTCCCCATGGTCTGCACCGTCTTGTCGATGCCCTCAGTGACTGGGACCTGCTCTGCAGTGCCTCGGTAATGCCCACCTGCGACTGGGACAAGCTCCGCAATACTTTGGCTATTCCCATCTGAGAGCGGGACATGCCAACCTCATCAAGGTCGGCCTGGTACTGGGTGACATCCCCCAGCGAGCCGGACATTCAGCGAAGGCTCTCAGCCATGGCCGTCACCGGCTGCACGACGCCTTCTCTCATGGTGCCGATGTCGGGCACCTGGCTTTCCATTGAGGTCACCACCCTAACAGTGTTGGCCTCAGTGCCACGCATTGCCAGTACCTATAGCCTCTAGGACTCCTCCAAGTGGCAACTGATCTGCTGGAGTGACATTGATATCTCCCCTGAATGTCCCGGCCACTCCCTAGTTGCCGTGGCGGCCAAGAGGGATGTCTCCATTAGCTCTGGGTACCTCTGTACACAGCATTAGGCTGGTACCCAGCTGGGTCCTGGGATCCAGCAGCCTTCCGACTATTGTCTCACCTGGGGGTTCCTACATCCACCTGATGTGCATCATCAGTGGCATGGTGCTCACCAGATTGTGCTCCTGAAGCCTGTCCACTACCATGTCCCACCGAGGTGCGTGTATCTACGCTGGTGTAGGGTGGGGATGACAGCTGTGCCATGACTGCAACAGTTGCTCCCTCAGAGCTCTCCTCCGAGGTGTTCTCCTCGGAGTCAGGAGAGGGGGCCGCCTGGGATGGGCCGGGGCCGTTGGCTGGATGACCTGTGGGAGAATAGACATGTGGTCAGTGGGAGGGACGGGTCGGTCAGCAAGGCAATAGCAACTCATATTTGACAGGTCCTCCGGGTGGAGCCCAGTGGTTACTCACCTCTGTGAGGGGTTGGAGGTCGCATGGGGAGTTGGGGGGTGGATACTGCCTTGCGGGGGTGGGGTAGTGGTGGAGGGGGGGGGGGGGATGGTGGTATCTACTCACTTGTGCTGCCTGGTGAAGGTCATTGATCTTCTTCCGACACTGAAGACCAGTCCTCCTGGTCATACTCCCCGAGCTGACGGCTGCCGCCATCTCATCCCAGGCAGCACTGGCTGCCCTATCGCTCACCCTCCGGGACCCTCGAGGGAACAGGGCATCCCTCCTGGCCTCCACGGCATCTTGCAGCCCCCCCAGGTCAGCATCCCTGGATTTGGAGCCGGTCTCCTTGGGGCCATTTTTGCGAGCCGGCTGGGGTTCGCTGAGCGAATGCAGCTTAACTGCTGCTCGACCTTGTTAGCGGGGGGGCTGGCGAGCGCGGTCCCGATGAATCAGCTGGCGAGCCTTAATTTACGGCGAGAAGCCCGCGATGCCTTGTTAAGTGGACAAATTACGTTGAATAGCGTTGCTGGCCTGGCTGCGCGGAATGCCAGGAAACGGGCAGCACGGTAGCACAAGTGGTGAGCACTGTGGCTTCACAGCACCAGGGTCTCAAGTTCGATTCCCCGCTGGGTCACTGTCTGTGCGGAGTCTGCACGTTCTCCCCGTGTCTGCGTGGGTTTACTCCGGGTGCTCCGCTTTCCTCCCACAGTCCAAAGACGTGCAGGTTAGGTGGATTGGCCACGCTAAATTGCCCTTCGTGTCCAAAAAAAAAGGTGAGGAGGGGTTATTGGGTTACGGGGATAGGGTGGAAGGGAGGGTTTAAGTGGGTCGGTGCAGACTCGATGGGCCGAATGGCCTCCTTCGGCACTGTATGTTCTATGTTTTGTTTGATGTATTCCTGCTCACTACCACACTTAGAAATTGTTCCAGAGAATCGCGCCCAGTGTTTAACCAATGAGGCTAACCTTACGCCAGACACTGCAAACACCAAGGTGGTTTGTCCAGCCAGGAGCTAGCTGGCACTGACAAGGTCGTGTTTTACTTGCTCAGAGACACAGCTTTTGCTGTCTTCATTTAAAATGCATTTCCTATTTTAATCAGAGCCAGGCAATCTTTACTTTGCTGGAAAATGTAGTCTGGCCACGTCTTGACTTGCCTGAATTAGACTTGGCTCTATGTGCGGCTTGGAAACCATGATAAAAATCTTGGTCGCATTTATCACAGGCAGTGTAATCTGTAACAGAAGTGTATCTTAATAAATCAAACCGTTAGTGATAATCAGATTGCCGGATCCATCAAAGAGGCTTATCAGGAAAGATTAAACAGGTTGCTGCCCTCTTCCCACAAAGTGAAGGCAGACAGGTGAGCTAATAGAAATCTTCTAAATTAAGGGAAGGAGTTTGATTGACACAGAGAAGATGGTGACACTTGTAGGGGAGTTCAAACTATGAGACGACAACTATAATAGAGTCAATAATAAATTCATCAGGGTATTCAGCAGAAACATAATTACCCTAAGAATAATGAGAATGTGGAACTTGCTCACACAAGGAGTAATTGAGGTGATTAGCATTGATGCATTTAAGGGAAGTCTAGTTAAGAACATATGAAATAGGAGAAAGAGCAAACCATACAGTCCATGGCGTCTGCTCCACCATTCATACGACCGTGACTGATCTACTGCCTAAATGCCGCTGTCCTGCATGCTCCCTTAACACAGTGCCCCATGTCCTAGATTCCCCTACCAGGGGGTACATGCACTCCGTGTCTACCCAGCAGTCAGCCCCTTCAGAATCATGTTGGTTTGAATGAGATTGCCATTGATTCATACAAATCCCAGAGAATATCAACATGTTTACTTAGCTTCTCTCGTCATAGGACAGCCCCGTCATCCCAGGGACCAGTTTGGGAAGCACGGTAGCACAAGTGGATAGCACTGTGGCTTCACAGCGCCAGGGTCCCAGGTTCGATTCCCCGCTAGGTCACTGTCTGTGCAGAGTCTGCACGTTCTTCCCGTGGCTGCGTGGGTTTTCTCCGGGTGCTCCGGTTTCCTCACACAGTCCAAAGATGTGCAGGATAGGTGGATTGGCCATGAAAATTGCCCTTAGTGACCAAAGAGGTTAGGAGGGGTTATTGGGTTAGGGGGATAGGGTGGAAGGGAAGGTTTAAGTGGGTCGGTGCAGACTCGATGGGCCGAATGGCCTCCTTCTGCACTGTATGGTTTATGTTCTATGTTCTATGGTGAACCTTCGCTGTACCGCGGTCAATGCAAGTATGTCCTTTCTTAAATATGGAGACCAAAACTGCGCAGAGTACTCCAGATGTGGCCTCAGCAAATCCCTGCATAATTGTAGCAATACTTTCTCATTCTTGTACTCCAAACCCCCTTGCGATAAAGGCCAATGTGCCATTCATTGTCCTAAATGCTTGCTGCATCTGAATGCCAATATCCTGTGTTCCTTATACCAATATACCCAAGTCCGTCTGGATATCAATCAACATTTTCAAGTTTCCTGCCTTTTAAAAACTATTATGCTGCATTATCTTCTGACCAAGATGAATAACCTCAATGTGAGTAAGTATGGGGAGATATGAATCGAAAGATATATTGATAGTGATAGATAAAGGAGGGGTGAGTGGAGCGTTCGTATGGACCAGTTGGGCTGAACAGCCTGTATTTGCAATGGCAAGGCAGCTAACAGCGCCTGGTTAAATATTTATCAATCTCAGGTTTTTAGATTTTGTTTGTACGCTGTATGTCACGCTGTTAATGTCACAATAAGAGAAATAAAGTATCTGAGACATGAGTGACAAGTAACTATGTGTCCCCGTAACCAATCAGATTGAAAAATTGGGGGGGGAAAGAGAATACGGACTGAGGAAGAAGTACCAATTAGCGTGGTAAAATTCTACCTTAAATCAGCTATAGAACAAGAAATATTGCAGAAAAAAGGAAATATGTTGTCAAAGCTTTTCGCCTTGCACTCATCAGGACAAATTTGCAAGAATACCAAATCTCAAATGGAACAACAATTTATACTGCATGAGATGAGAGTTCTGATTGGTCGGCAACTGGACTCTGATTAGTAGAGGCATTGCCACAGAGAACATACCAGGGAACAGTTAAAAGGGAGCAGCACGTCCTTTTGGCTGTTCGCAATAGGCAAAGTACTGACTGTACTTGACCAGCCCTTTCTTGCAAAACTCAGATCAGAGTGTCCAACATTAGACGTAATTCTACGATTCGGCAACACTTGCTAAGCAATCCAGTGCTAAGAATTACACTAACAGCGAATTTAAGACTCCCCATTGGGTTTGCAGTGTGGTTCATGTACGTATTCTATATGTCTTATGATCCCAGAACAGACCCCAACAGTGGTTAGACTACTGGACTGAAACCCCAATATTTTATTTTGTCAGACAGTCTGGAAGATTGCACAAAGAAATAGAGATTTAGTATTTTAAAACAAAACTTTATTATTAACACAATATTAAACTCTTCAACATCACACCCAAAAATAGCTTACAATTACCCCTTAAATAACACTATTCAATACAGGAATTACAATACCCATTAATTACTATCTTTATTCCAATTAAACAACAAGAAAAGAAAAAACATACAGCTCTCAATCTACTCCACATAACCAATGGCACAGAATAAAATTGCTTTCCAAAACAGATTAGGCTCCTGTTAAAACCCCTGCAGACTCTGGCTGGATGTCTTCAAGACTGGTTCCAACTGGTTTGTTTCAGCTTTCCCCTTGTCCTCAGCCAAGCATGCTCTGCTTTAAATACTATTACTCTTTTTTTAAATTATCCTACTGTGAGAACAAAATACTTTACTTGTAGTCTAAAAGGATAGCCAGATCAGAACTCAACTCAAAATGCTTTCTCAAAAACACTGAATGATCTGGCTCCACCCAGCAATTGCATCATCTCCCCAAGCTGAAAACGTATTAGCTCCCCAGGCTGAAAACACATCAACTCCCCAGGGATTCCCTTTAGTCAAACAACATTGGATCCGAAAAGCTTTCTGGTCTTGCAAAACAAGATTTTCTTTTAAATATGTCTATTGCAGTCAAACACACTCTAAACCCGGCTTTTAATCCGTGAATTGCCAAATATTTATCATCTAATATATCTAAAGCCCTGCATTCTTTACAGATGCAACATACATTCACACACAGGGACCTGTATTGTGCAAACAATAGCTTAGGGGGCAGCCATTCCCTGGCTCGTTCACCATTGCAATGCCTTGACCAGTCAGGGTCAACCTGTCTGGTTGATAGTAATTTAAACAAAAGCTTGGCAATTAACTATTCCCTGGTGCATTCTCTATGGGAATGGCCTCTACCAACCAGAGTCCACTTACCAAACAATCAGTACACTCTTCTCATGCAATTCAAATTGTTGTTCCCTTAGAAATTTGGAATTCTTGGCAATCTGTCCTGAATATTGCAAGACGAAAAGCTTCGACAGTGTATCACTGTCTTCAGTGATATTTAAGTTCTGTAATATCAAGTGACTGTTTGACTAAGAGCGAAGAGACAAAGGGAAGAAAGGGTCAAGAGAAGGAGAATAGAGAGACAGAAGGGAGGTGTAAAAAACAGTAAAGTTATACATTTGTAATCTTTAAAGTCTCCAATAACACTTAAATACATGAAGGAGTGAGAGTCTACACATTAAATAATGAATTTTCCTGTGCCAGCAAAGCAGATTGGCAGTAATTAACACTTAATGGCCAATTGAAATGAAATGAAATGAAAATCACTTATTGTCACAAGTAGGCTTCAAGTGAAGTTACTGTGAAAAGCCCCTAGTCGCCACATTCCGGCGCCTGTTCGGGGAGGCTGTTACGGGAATCGAACCATGCTGCTGGCCTGCCTTGGTCTGCTTTCAAAGCCAACGATTTAGCCCTGTGCTACGAGCCTTATCCCGTCCAGCCTCAGTGTTTAGGCTGGCGGGAGCAGGTGTGGATAGGATGGGAAAGTGCTAATGGAGCTTTGCGCATCCCGAGCAGGAAAGTGGGGCCTCACACTTGGGGCACCTTCTCCCGCCAGCCCCCCGAATAGGAATCCACTCTCAGGAATCTAGAACTCCAGGACCCCTTACGCCCAACACTGCGATTGCGCCCCCTTCCTCCCCGGTCATCGCCTACACTCCCGCCGGCACGGTGGCACAATGGTTAGCACTGCTGCTTCACAGCGCCAGGGTCCCGGGTTCAATTCTGGCCTTGGATGACCGGCTGTGTGGAGTTTGCACATTCTCCCAATGTCTGCGTGGGTTTTCTCGCAGTGCTCCAGTTTCCTCTCACAGTCCAAAGATGTGCAGTTGAGGTGGGGTTATGGGGAGAGGGCCTAGGTGGGGTTTTCTTTCAGAGGGTCAGTACAGACTTGATGGGCCCACTGGCCTCCTCTACTGTAGGGGTTCTATGGTTTGTTCCCGATAGAGCACCGCAGTACCGCTTCTCGCCGCTTCAGTGCTGAGTCTGGCCGGGTTAAAGAGCTGTCGGCCAATCAGCAGGACTCCCTTCCATGGGTGGACAGAAGTCCCGCCCACTGCTGATCAACACTCATGACAGCGTTAAATGGCCGCGGCCATTTGAAAGTCGCCGGCTGCGCGTTAGGCACCGACTCTCGGGATGCCGAGCGCCAATCGCTCGCTATCCTTAAAATTCTACCTTAGATGTCAGTTAAGCCCCATAATCTGAAAACAATTTCCCTTTGTGTTCTTTGCAGACACCCATGAGTTTTATGCTTTTTATATTTACAAACAAGCAAACAATGACAGATAGGAAAAGACGTCGGGTCCAGCTGGCCTGTCTGAAAAGATACTCCACCAAACCTCCTTCAACAGCACCTTCCAAGCCTGCGCTCCACCATCTAGAAGGACAAGGGCAGAAAATACCTGGGAACACCACCACCTGGAAGTTCCCGTCCAAGTCACTCACCCATCCTGACTTGGAAATATATCGCCGTTCCTTCACTGTCGCTGGGTCAAAATCCTGGAACCCCCTCTCTCACAGCACGGTGGGTGTACCTACACCACAGGGACTGCAGCGGTTCTGGAACGCAGCTCACCGCCACCTTCTGAAGAGCAATTAGGAAGGGAAACAGATGCTGGCCTTGCCAGTGATGCTCACAACCGCTGGGAGAACCATAAAAAAACACTCCCCGTACCATCTGAAATAATGTGAAATCAGGAGAGAGATGGCAAAATAGATTTTTTAAAAACAGTAACTGGAAACAATAGTTCAACCCAATTTGTGTAGTATGTGAAAATCTTCCAATTTGCCTCTTTCGTCTCATCATTTTTGTACTTATTCCTCCTCTCTCTGCATGTGCTTGAACGTCTCTGCACATGAAATTGATGTTTTGATCAAATTTGGGATCTTTGCTTGTAGCCCAATTAATCACCATAAACATGCTTCTTTCACTGCATGCATAGTTGAGAAAAGAGTGGAATTGGAATAGTTGTCATATGAGGTGGGGTTGAGGACGATGGGTCTGTACTTGTTGATGTTTAGAAGGATGAGGGGAATCTTATTGAAAATTACAGGATACTGAGAGGTCTAGGTGAAGTGGACATGGAGAGGATGTTTCCATTGACAGTAATTATAATCTTTATTATTGTCACAAGTAGGCCTACAATAACACTGCAATGAAGTTACTGCGAAAAGTCCATAGTCGCCTGTTCGGGTACACTGGGGGAGAATTCAGAATGTCCAATTCACCTAACAGCACGTCTTTTGGGACTTGTGGGAGGAAACCGGAGCATAGTCCCAGATGTCCCTGGCGCTGTGAAGCAGCAGTGCTAGCCACGAGTAGGAAAAACTAGAAACCGAGGCCCGAGCCTCAGACTGAAGGGATGATCCTTTAAAATGGAAATGAGGAGGAATTTCTTTGGCCAGAGGGTGGTGAATCTGTGGCACTCTTTGCCGCAGAAGGCAATGGAGACCAAATCGCTGAGTGTCTTTAAGACAGAGACAGATAGGTTCTTGATTAATAAGGGAATTAGGGGTTATGGGGATGAAGCAGGAGAATGAGGGTAAGAAACATATCTGCCACGGTTGAATGGCAGAGCAGACCCAATGGGCCGAGTGGCCTAATTCTGCTCTTATGTCTTATGGTTTTATGGGAACAGTAAAATTGAGTGAGTGGACGTCAGTCAGATTTTCAGGGAGCGAGAAGGGCAGTTTTCAGGGAGTGGGGGGAAGGGTTTCAGGATGTCCGGGGGAGGGGGGCAGAAGAGAGAAGTCAAAGTAGATGAACTAGGGGAAAGTAGCTGTCACGCTGGAAGGAAGTGGCTGGTGGGGGGATGAAAGGTATTACTAGGCTGGGGGGAAATGACAGGCAGCTGGTGGTGAGAGAGAGTGAATCTTACTCAAGGTTCACACTCACTCTTAAACACTCAGTGGTTGTGAGACAGAGTGAGTAGGTAAAGTCACCATAGTCCCAGATGACCATAGGTTGCTTTTTCCTTTGAGGGGTGAGCTGACTGGTGGTGATTTAATCTGAGGGTCACCACACCTCAGGCGAGGGGCAAGGTTGAGAAGGCAGGGTCTTCATGAATAACCTCAGCAGGTATGGGGATTGAACCCACACTGCTCTGTATCACGAACCAGCTGTTCAGCCAACTGAGCTAAACCTGCCCACGTTGGACAACAGGCAATTACATACTACGATGCTGGTAGCTGCCCACCATACTATACAGGATAGTAGTACTCCAGTGTAATGTTACTCCTAATGTCTATTGAATCATAGCACAGGATTGAAATACTGTGTGCATTTTCAGAATTTAATACAATAAGCCACCAGTCGGTTGATTGTCATGTTTATTACATGGTTACAGTTTACTTTACATAGCTGCATGCATGAGACAAACACTGAAGTACAAAAAGAACAAAGGTATCAACAGAAGGAATGATTAATCTATACTCACTTCAGTTTAATCCATATGATATTACGCAACAGCTGAAGGCACTGGATATTGCAAAGGCTATGGGCCCTGACAATTTTCAAGCAATGGTACTGAAGATTTGTGCCCCAGAATTTGCCTCACGCCTAGCCAAGCTGTTCCAGTACAGCTACTAAGCTGGCATTTACCCGGCAATGTGGAAAATTAGCCTGGACACAAAAAGCAGGACAAATCCTACACGGCCCATTCCCATACCCCCCCCCATCAGTTTCCTCTCAATCATCAGTACAGTAATGGAAGGGGTCGTTACCAGTGCTATCAAGCAACACTTGCTCACTATTTCCAACTCCTCCGGTATTGAAGCAGTCCTTGTCCATATGCAGGAATACTTGGACAACATTCAGACTAGAGTGAAGAAATGCCAGGTAATATTCACATCACATAAGTGCCAGGCAATGACCATCCCCAAAGCAAGAGAATCTAACCATCTCCCCTGGAAATTCAATGGCATTGCCATCACTGAATTCTTCAACTGTCAACATCCAAGGGGTAACCATTGACCAAAAGCTGAACTGGACGAGCCATATAAATACTGTGGCTACAAGAGCAGGTCAGAGGCCGGCAACACTACAACGACTAACTCTGCTTGTTGTAAAGGTTTCTGCAGTAGGTCTCATGAAGAGGTTAAGAAGCTTTCAAAGTTGAACTGTCATCATGTTTACTGTCAACATATAATTATATACATTGTCATGTGAGAGTACCTTTAAGAAATGGGTGCTTAAGAAATGTACCTTTAAGAAATGGTTGTTTATCAGTGATGTCAGAGTGTGGGTGGAGCTAGGCTGCCTCTCAGCTTTTTACTTTCATTTTAGGCTGTTTGCTGCAGGGTGTGTTTTAGTTTCGTTTTCAGTGTTGGAGCTGAAGCCAGACCAAGCAGGTGTACTGCTGTTCTCCCTGTCATCAAAAGACTATCTCTTGATCATTTGGCGAATTCAGAATTATAATGTTCTCAGTAGAGAATGAAAACCTAATGTGCTTCTGTTTAAAGTTTTTTTTAAAAAGTCTTCTTGATGTTAAAAGGACAACGGATTACTTAGTGTTGTATTCTTTGGGGGGTGTATTTGAATTAATGGTTGCTAAGATGTTCACTGTTTGTTTTAAAAAGGTTAACTTGAGTTCATAGAATAAACATTGTTTTGCTTTAAAAAATACTTTTCCATTTCTGCTGTACCACACCTGTAGAGTGGGCCGTGTGCTCCCCATACCACAATCTCTTAAAAGTTGTGGGTCAGGTGAACTCCATGATACACTTTGGGGTTACATAAGAACTAGGAACAGGAGTAGGCCACCTGGCCCCTCGAGCCTGCTCCGCCATTTAATGAGATCATGGCTGATCTTTGTGGACTCAGCTCCACTCTCCGGCCCGTACACCATATCCCCGAATCCCTTTATTCTTTAGAAAGGCATCTATCTTTTTCTTAAAAACGTTTAAAGAAGGAGCCTCAACTGCTTCACTGGGCAAGGAATTCCAGAGATTCACAACCCTTTGGGTGAAGAAGTTCCTCCTACACTCCGTCCTAAATCTACCTCCCTCCAGGTTCTCTAAACCTGGCCCATAACAACATATGTACATAGTATAACCCAAACCAGGAGCTAACTTCATGCTCCTCTACTCATGTCTCTCCATGCAGTTCTGTCTCCTGTTTATGTGTTTCTCTGCATCATACTGTGCATGGTACTGTTCTCCAGCCCACATTAACTCCTGCTATGTCAAAAAACCTTATACTACACCAGCCCCCAAAATCTTTATCCAACATATTTACAGTATATTTACCATAAATTCAGATGGTCTTGAGGCTTGACAGTTTGTAACAAAGGAAGTAATTCTTCCAGACGATGTTGTGGTCATAGTTGGAGGAGTTGTTGGTTCATCTGCTTTTGGCAAGCTTTGTTCTGGAATTCAAATCGGAGTATTCTGTATTTCCAACATATGGTTGCCTCCATCTAATTCGCATTTTACACTCCTTGGAGTTGAACCTTTCCATATCAATAACCCATCTTTGTTCGGGCAAGTCAGGCTTCTGGCGCTCCTTGATGTTGGAATGTTCACTCCATTCCTTCATGGTACAAACATGCTTTTATTCCATGGGGTCCACTATGATCTGCCAATGTATCTAATGTCCTTTAGGGAAGGAAATCTGCCACCCTTATCTGGTCTGGCCAACATGTAACTCCAAACCCACAGCAATGTGGTTGACTCTTAAATGCCCTCTGAAATGACGGAGTAAGCCATTCAGTTGTTTTTAACCACTACGAAAACACAAAAAAGGAATGAAACCGGACGAACCACACAGCATCAAACTAGGCACCGGAAATGACATTGGCAACCCCAGCCCTGTTGAGTCAGCAGAATCCTCCTTACTAACATCCGGGTGCTTGTGCCATAATGAGGAGAGTTTCCTCACAGACTAGTCAAGCAACAACCTGACATAGTCATACTCAAGGAATCATTATTCCTGGTTATGTCCTGTCTCACCAGCAGGATAGACCCAATAGTGATGGTGGCACAGTGGTAAACCATCAGGAAGGAGTTGGCCTAGGAGTCCTCAACATTGACTCTGGACCCCATGAAGTTTCATGGCACCAAGTCAAACATGGGCAAGGAAACCTGCTGATTACCAGGTACCATCCGCCTCAGCTGATGAATCAGTACTCCTCCATGTTGAACACCACTTCAAGGAAGCTCTGAGGGTGGCAAGGGGTCAGAATGTACCCTGAGTGGGACACTTAAATGTCCATCAACAAGAGTGGCTCAGTAGTGCCACGACAGAATGAACCGGTTGAGTCCAAAAGGACATAGCTGCTGGGCTGGGCCTACGGCAAGAGGTGAGGGAACCAACAAGAGGGAAAAACATACTTGACCTCATTCTAACTAACCAGCCTGCTGCAGATGCATATGTCCATGGCAAGATCTGTAGAAGTGAGCACCGCATAGTCCTTGTGAGACAAAGTCCTGTCTTCACATTGATGTTACCCTCCATCGTGTTGTGTGACACTACCACTGTGCTAAATGGGATAGACTTTGAACAGATCTAGCAACTCAAGACTGGGCATCCATGAGGCATTGGGAGTCATCAGCAGCAGCAGAATTGTATTCAACCGTAATCTGTAACCTCATGGCCCGGCATAGCCCCCAGTCTACCATTACCACCAAGCCAGGGGATCAACCCTGGTTCAATGCAGAGTGCAGGAGAGCATGCCAGGAGCAATCAGGCAGACTGAAAATTCAGGTGTCGACCTGGTGAAGCTACAACACAGCATAACCAACAAGTAATAGACAGAGCTAAGCGATACCACAACGAACGCATCCAACCTAAGCTCTGTAGTCCCGCCACATCCAGTCGTGAATGGTGGTGGATAATTAAACAACTCATTGGAGGAGGAGGCTCCACAAATATCCCCAACCTCAATGATGGAGGAGTCCAGCACGTATGTGCAAAAGATGAGGGCTGTAGCACTCGCAAAAATCTTCAGCCAGATGTGCCGAGTGGATGATCCATCTCGGTCACCTCCGGAGGTCCCCAGCATCACAGATGTCAGTCTTCAGCCAATACGATTCACTCCACATGGTATCAAGAAACAGCTGAAGCCACTGGATACTGCAACGGCTATGGGCCCTGACAATATTGTGGTAATAGTCCTGAACACTTGTGCTCCAGAACTTGCCGCACCCTTGGCCAAGCTGTTCCAGTACAGCTACAGCACTGGCATCTACCTGGCAATGTGGAAAATTACCCAGGTGAGTCCTGTACACAAGAAACAGGACAAATCCAACCCAGCCATTTACCACCCTATTAGTCTACTCCATCATCAACAAAGTGATGGAAGGAGTCATCAACAGTGCTATCAAGCGGCACTTATTCAGCAATCATAGAATTTAGATCATAGAATTTACAGTGCAGAAGGAGGCCATTTGGCCCATCGAGTCTGCACTGGCTCTTGGAAAGAACACCCTACCCAAGGAGCAATAACCTGCTCATGGACCTCAGTTTGAGTTTCTCCAGGGTCACTCAGCTCTTGACCTCATTACAGCCGTGGTTCAAATATGGACAAAGAGCTGAATGCCAAAGGTAAGGTGAGAGTGACTGCCCTTGATATCAAGGCAGCATTCAACCCCGTATGGCATCAAGGAGTCCTGGAGTCAATGGAAATCAGGGGGAAAAGTCTCTGCTGGTTGGAGTTATACCTGGCACAAAGGAAGATGGTTGTAGTGGTTGGAGGTCAATCATCTCAACTCCAGGACATCACTGCAGGGGTTCCTCAGGGCAGTGTCCTAGGCCCAACCATCTTCAGCTGCTTCATCAATGACCTCCCTTCCACCATCAGGTCAGAAGTGGGGATGTTTGCGGATGACTGCACAATATTCAGCACCTCAGATAATGAAGTCCATGTCCAAATACAGCAAGATCTGGACAATATCCAAGTTTGGGCTGACAAGTGGCAAGTTACATTCACGCACACAAATGCCAGGCAATGACCATCTCCTACAAGCGAGGATCTATCCACCGACCCTTGACATTCAATGGCATTACCATCGCTGAATCCCCCACAATCAACATCCTGGGGGTTACCATTGGTGAAAAACTGAACTGGACTAGCCACATTAATACTGTGGCTACTAGGGCAGGTCAAAGCTAGGAATCCTACGGTGAGTAATCACCTCCTGACCCCCCAAAGCCTGTCCACCATCTACACGTCAGGAGTGTAATGGAATACTCTCCACTCGCCTGGATGAGTGCAGCTCCAACAGCACTCAGGAAGCTCGATACCATCCAGGACAGAGCAGCCCGCTGGATTGCTCCTCATTCCACAAACATTCAATCCCTCCAGCACCGACGATCAGTGGCAGCCGTGTGTACCATCTACGAGATGCACTGCAGCAACTCACCAAGGTTCCTTATACAACACCTTCCAAACCCACCACCACTAACATCTAGAAGGACAAGAGCAGCATATACCTGGGAACCCCACCACCTGAAGGTCCCCTCCAAGTCACTCAGCACCCTGACGTGGAAATATATCACCGCTCCTTCACTCGCTGGGGCAACATCCTGGAACTCCCTCCCTAACAGCACAGTGCGTGTACCTATACCTCAAGGACTGCAGCGGTTCAAGAAGGCAGCTCACCACCACCTTCTGGAGGACAACTAGGGATGGGCAATAAATGCTGGCCTAACCAGCGACACCCTCATCCCATGAACGACTAAAAGAAAAAAAAGAAAAAATGGCCAGAGTCTTACACAGCCTCAGAAATACATGCTTTTATATTCCAGTGATCCCTGATACCAACCTCTGCCAGTGAAAAGATGAATAACCCGTTACCTCTTTTTGTAACGGGAATGTGAAAAGTCAGCTCTACAAATATCTGGTTATTGGAACTCCGTCAGGCGATCTGGCTTCATGAGTCACAATCACAAACCGTGGCCGGAATCCTTCGGCCGTTCACATCAGTGGGATGCTCCAGCCCCGACGAAGGCACACTCAGGCTGGGGGGCAGGGGCGGGGGGGGGGTGCATTCAACAGGAAACCAGAAGATCCCATGAAACTCGTGGCGGGAGGGGCGAAAAATCCCGCCCTGTGTGTGGAGGAATATTATGCATCAGAATATTTCACTCTTTCAGATGTGCTGGAGGGCTTGTAGAGTTTTGGGTGTGACAGAGACAGTGCTCCCCACAATCATCATTTATATCTCATTTTCACTTGATTCACTTGGGAACAATCAACATTGGTATTGGTTTTGTTTTTTTCTTTCAGCTTTTAGGTGAGGTGGAATATTCGGGAATTAAAAGCTTTTCCATTTCAGTCACTCGGTGTCAGCATTAATCAGAAAGACTTCTATTTATCCAATGCCCTTCATGACCTTAGTGCCTTAGTGTCTATATGAAGTACTTTTGAAGTATAGTCATTGTTCTAATATTGGAAACGCAGCAGCCAATTTGTGCACAGCAAGCTGACCAACGACCAACAGCGATAATGAGCAGATAATCTGTTTTTGATGTGGACTGAGGGATTAACATTGTCTACTTGGGGGAAGACCCCTGCTCTGCTTCAAAGTAATGCCACAGGTTCTTTCACGCTCACCTGAGATGGGCAGTGTAACATCTCATCCAACAAATGGCACCTTGGACGGTGCTGCACTCCCTCAGTACTGTACTGGGAGCAACAGCTGAGATGAACTGATATATAGTGGAGTCAGAACATGAGTCAAATTCCCTCTGACACGGCAGCACGGTGGAGCAGTGGTTAGCACTGCTGCCTCATGGCGCCAATGTCCCGGGTTCGATCCCGGCTCTGCGTCATTGTCCGTGTGGAGTTTGCACATTACTCCCCGTGTTTGCGTGGCTTTCGCACCCACAACCCAAAGATGTGCAGGGTAGATGGATTGGCCACGCTAAATTGCCCCTTAATTGGAAAAAATGAATTGGGTGCTCTAAATGGTTTTTTAAAAAATTCCCTCTGACAGCAGACTTAAACATCAACCTCCAAAGAACAAAACCACTGCATCAACGCGGCAATTCCCCCGTGCCAGCTTGTCTGTGTGACCTTGCCAGTTGATGCCAGCTTTACACTGTGGATACATGTCCATAAGAGTCTGGACTAAGACTAGGCAATCACATTTGAGTTCCCCCCCCCCCCCCCCAAACCCATCCATCTTACAGAAAGAGAAGCTCTTCTTCCCAGCAAGCCACGCTGTTTTCAAACCCAGACCCCGGAGTTGAAAGGGCAGTGGCTGGTGACTGGACAGTTTGAATAGGGGTTGGCCATATCACTTCGAGCCTGTTCCATCAGTCAATGAGATCATGACTGATCTGTGGCCACACTCAATGCACCCACCTTTGCCCCGCATCCCTTAATATCTTTGGTGAACCAAATCCATCAATCCCAGATTTAAAATTAACAGAATCCACTAGAATCTCGGGTCCACATTGGGGAAAAAAACTCCAACCGTTTAAAAGTCGGTGAGTGAAGAAGTGTTTCCTAACTTCACTTCTGAAAGGCCTGGCTTCAGTTTTTCATGTCTCGATAGTGAGGAAAGTAAGTTGTCAAGAGGGCATTAAGAGTCTACAGAGGGATTTAGGTAAGTTAAGTGAGTGGGCAAAAAATTGGCAGATGGCGTATAATGTGGGAAAATGTGAACTTGTGCACATCGGCAGGAAGAATAGAAAAGCAGCTTCTGATTTAAATGGAGAGAAATTGCAGGACTCAACATTATTGAGGGTTCTGGGTGTCCTGGTACATAAATCATCAGAGGTTAGTCTGCTGGTACAGCAAGTGATGAGGACAACAAATGGAATTTATTGCAAGGGGAACGGAATATAGAAGTAAACTAGCTTTACTACAGCTGTAAGTTAATAAGATCGCCTTAGTCCCAGATGACGATCGGCTGCTTTCTTCTTTTGAGGGGGAGAGCTGACTGGTGATGATTTAACCTGGGGATCAGCACACCTCAGGAAAGGGGGGATGTTGAGAAGGCAGGGCCTTCATGAATAACCTGAGCCGGTACAGGAATTGTACCGGTACGCTGCAAGCCTCGCTCTGCATCACAAACCAGATGTCCAGCCAACTGAGCTAAATCACCTGTACAGGGCCTTGGTGAGACCACGGGTGGGATTCTCCGGTCCGCCAGCCGCATTCTTCTCGGCCGCGCACCATTCGCTGGCGGCAGGATTCTATGTTCCCGCCGATTGTTGGCCGAGTTAGACAAATGTTTGGTCAACAGGTGAGTCAAGGTATATGAGGGGCATACACGAAAGTGGAATTGAAGTCACAATCAGATGAGCCATGAACTTAGTGAAAACTGGAGTAGGCCTGACGGGCCGAATGGCCTACCCCTGCTCCCAGTTCTTGTGGTCTGATATCCCTATGTCCTGAAGTCACCAACCAGCAGCAATAATTTATAGGGGCTGGTTTAGCACAATGGGCTAAACAGCTGGTTTGTAATGCAGAACAAGGCCAGCAGCGCAAGTTCAATTCTCGTACCGGCCACCCTGAGCATGCACTGGAATGTGGCGACTAGGGGCTTTTTAAGGTAACTTCATTGAAGCCTACTTGTGGCAATATGTTATTATTATTTATCCATATTTACCCTATCTGTTCTGGCTGATAGCTTGAAAACTTTGATCAAATCATCTCTTAACCTTCTGAATTCTAGGGAATATGACATGGGTCTGTACAATCCCTCATTCTAATTTAACCCATTGGGCTTCAGGATCATTCTGGTAAATCTGCACTGCACTCGCTCCAAGGCCAATGCATGCTGGCACCATCCAGCTCTCTACAATGATATGTTTTGAACATTTTGCCTGCTTAACATCCATGCCCTGATCAGTGTTTTATTCCTCCAGTCTCGGTTAGTCTCAGCTGATGTTACAGTTGACAAAGAGCAACCAGGATTTCACACCCCTTTTCTTCATCGATTTTCAGTTGCACAATCCTCGATAAGCCCTGACTCGAAGGATTAATGTTTGGCGTTCAGTATCCGTTTTATCTTTCAGATCGCCTGTGATGGCTGGAGGCTTGTTTGCTGTCGATCAGCGATGGTTCTGGGAACTGGGTGGCTATGATCCTGGACTGGAAATCTGGGGAGGAGAGCAATATGAAATATCCTTCAAGGTAAGTTGGCAAGATTTCTGTCTTATAGTACATTATTGAATTTGAAAGGTGCTTTATTTATTGGTTTGGTTTCCTTTAAAAAAAAAGTGATCGTTCTGCTCATCAAGTTCCTATATTATTTTCATTAGGGGCTGTTTAGCACAGGGCTAAATCGCTGGCTTTGAAAGCAGACCAAGGCAGGCCAGCAGCACAGTTCAATTCCCATATCAGCCTCTTCAAACAGGCACCGGAATGTGGTGACTAGGGGCTTTTCCCAGTAACTTCATTTGAAGCCTACTTGTGACAATAAGCAATTTTCATTTTTCATTATGCCAAAGATCATCATTTCAAGAGCTAATACTTGATTGCAGCATAAGAACATGAAGAACACTTGAGCTTGATTCACCATTTAATTGGATCATATCTGATCAACATTCACCTCCCTTTGCGCCATACCCTTTGCTAATCGTACCCAACGATAACCAATCAAATTCAGCCCTGAAAGCTCCATTGTATCGTATCCTTTTCACGGGGGGATTATAAGAATTGCAGGCGCAGTAGTATTGTCACTGGACTAGTTATCCAGAGACCCAGGGTAATGCTGTGGGGACCCGTGTTCAAATCCCACCACGGCAGATGGTGAAATTTGAGTTCAATAATGTTTTGGAATTAAAAGTCAAATGATGAAACCATCACCCACTATTGTTAAAAACCCACCTAGTTCACTACACCCCGAGGGAAAGAAATCTGCCGTCCTTACCTGGTCTGGCCTCGTATGTGTAATGTGATTGACTCTTAAATGCCTTCTGAAATGGCCGAGCAAGCCACTCAGGACAATTAGGTATAGACAACAAATTGAACGAATAAAAAAAAGGGGGGGAAGTTTCAAAAGGATCTGAATACACATTTGCAAGTTTTAAGTTCGGGAGGCCTGGTTGGGCCAGAAGACAACGTAAGTCAGCGAGCACAGGAGTGTTAATGGGACCGGTTGCAAGCTCTGGGAACGAGAGTTTTAGATCAAGTGAGGCTTACAGGTTGGAAGATGGGAGATTGGACAGGGATGGTTGAGTCTGGAGGTGCAAAAAAGGGTGTCTGCATATTTTTATTATGCAGGACAGTTAGCACTGCTACTTCACAGCACCAGGGTCCCAGGTTCAATTCAGGCCTTGACTCCCACAGTCCGAAGATGTGCAGGTTAGGTGGAGTTACATGGTTGCGGGGACAGGGCGGGGGAGTGGGCCTGAATAGGGTGTTCTTTTAGAGGGTCAGTACCAGCCTCCCCGAACAGGCGCCGAAATGTGGCGACTAGGGACTTTTCACAGTAACTTCAGTTGAAACCTACTTGTGACAATAAGCGATTTTCATTTCATTTCATGTTAGACTCGATGGGCCAAATGGCCTCCTTCTGCACTGTAGGTTACATCAGTTCTGTACCTGTCAGATATGACTTGCACACCAGATGAGCAATCATTTATTGCTCACAATATGCTTTTAATCAGAATGTGTTTCAATAATTCCAACCATTGTGAACTTAAGGATCTGTGGCCACAGCAATGGGATTATTTACTCAACCTTGATATGAACAAACATAATTCCTATGCACAACAGGCACTGGCTGTTGTGTTTGGCGTTTGTTGTCCAGCAAGGAATCTACCAAACGACTTGTGACTTGTGCAAATCAGGAACTTTATTAAGTCATATGTAGTAAGGTAGCGATCTGGTACAGAGCAAGTTATCATGGAGTTTCTTTGTTCTCCCGTCGAACTACACCTGGCACGACTGTCCTCATGTACGACTTATAACCATCTGCCGATCACCGGATGTGCCCGCACTTCTCTCTATCTGAGTGCCTTGTCACATGACCCCTGTCTGAAGACCGCATGGTTGGTCTGTACCACCACCTGCTGGTTGGAGGTTGCACCACCAGCCATCTATAATATTGCTTACAGGCATATCATCACACTAGCGAAAGTTATGTTATAGCTTTGACTCAATTTTTGGCAATGCTATCAAACGATTTCCACCGCCCTGTTCTTTCCCCCCATATCCCTTCAAATTTCCTTCCTTCCAAGTAGATAAATGTTATCCCTTTTTGAAAGTTATTATTGAATCTGCTCTTACCGCCTTTTCCAGCAATATGTTCCCAATTCTAATGCTACCCTGCTTAAAACCTTACCATGTCACCTCTGCTTCCTCTGCCATTCAAATTTAAATTTACAAAATGTAAATTTATTCACGGGACAATTAAGTTTGCACAAGCAACAGAAGCGCAACCGAAGCGCTTAAAATACAATCCTAAATAAAATAAATAAATACGCTCTATTCTCCATTTCTTTTTCATTCCCTCCATTCTCACATTAGTTTTATTTCACTTGAATTCATCGATTTTATTCTGCAGATTTGGCAGCGCCAGCCCCCAGCCCGTCTGCCCCTTTCCAGAATCCCTCTCCTGGCCCGGGTAACCTTGGCCGAGCCAGTGTTGCCCATATCCCCTGAAAGAATTTTTAAAAAGACTTACAGCCAATTAAACAGTTTTTGAAATATAGTTGGTCTTGTGTTTGTGGGTAACCTGTGCCCCGGTGGGTAGCATCCCAGCTATGGACCAGACGGTAGCACTTTAATCGCTGAGCTAGAAAGCAGTGGATTCAAGTTCCACTCTAGAAGCTTGAACATCTAATGCTGACACTGAGGTGCAGCACTGAGGGAATGCAAGTCTTTCAGATGAAATGATAGATTAAAGCACCTCCTGCCTTCGCAATTAGATGCCAAAAATCCAAATGCGCTATTCATCTCTCTGGTGCCCTGATTATATTCGCCCTTCAACCAATGCTACTAAAACGTGTTATCATTTCTGTTTGCGGGAGCTTGCTCTGCAGAAATTGGTTGCTGCATTTCCTTTATTACAATGACTCTCTCTCATTGGGTGCCATGCCCTAAGGGGGCATTGGCAAATATGGACCTCCATGTGTTGGTCAATGGTGATGCTGCATTATTCAGTGGTTTGCTGGTGCCTTCTGTTAGTCCTGGCTGGCCAGGAGATTCTCCCACTTGCCATAGGCATAGTGGAAGGCTTTCCATGTTGATCATCAACCGGTTTGTCCACACACCGTGAATGCACCTTCTGTGACCATCACATTCCGGAGTTGGATTCGAACCCAGAGCTTCTGACTCAGAAGCAAGGATGCTACCCACCGGGGCACAGGACATCCACAAACACAAGACCAACTATATTTCAAAAACTGTTTAATTGGCTGTAAGTCTTTTTTTTATTCTTTCAGGGGATATGGGCAACACTGGCTCGGCCAAGGTTACCCGGGCCAGGAGAGTGTTTCTGGAAAGGGATAGACGGGCTGGGGGCTGGCGCTGCCAAATCTGCAGAATTATTATTGGGCGACGAACATAGCTATGGTACCCAAGTGGGCGGCGGAGGAGAGGTTGGTGTGGGGACAGGTGGAGGAGGCTTTATGTAAGGGGACCAGCCTGAGGGCATTTTTGTTGGCACCTCTTCAGTTCTCGCCGGCCAGGTACCCCACGAGCCTGGTGGTGGTATCAGCGTTGAGGGTGTAGAATCTATGTTGGCAGCACTATAGCTTGGAAGATATGTCCCTGTGGGCGGCGATTTGTGGCAACCATAGGTTTGTTCCAGCAGTGCTGGATGTGAGATTTTGGGGGTGGGGAAGGTTGTGGATAGAGTACCCCTGTTTGTGGGGGGTACGTTTGCCAGATTGGAAGAGCTTGAAGTGTGCTTGCTGCCGAAGGGGAATAGGCACAGTACGAAGTCTTACAACACCAGGTTAAAGTCCAACAGGTTTGTTTCGATGTCACTAGCTTTCGGAGCGCTGCTCCTTCCTCAGATGAATGAAGAGGTATGTTCCAGGGGGAATGGGTTCAGGTACCTGCAGATGAGGGACCTCTTGAGGAAGGAGCAGGGTTCATTTCCGCGGCTGCCGTCTCCAGCACTAGCTTCTCTTCGTGGATGAGATAGGCGAGGGCTCTGTGCGTCAGTGGTGGAGGAAGTGAGTGTCAAAGGTGGTGAATGGGGTGCCAATCAGGCCGGTTGCTTCGTCCTAGATAGTGTCGAGCTTCTTGAGTGTTGTTGGAGCCACACTCATCCAGGCAAGTGGAGAATGTTCTATCACACTCCTGACTTGTGCCTTGTGGATGGTGGACAGGCTTTGGGGAGCCAGGAGAGGCAGTGGCCTAATGGTATTGTCTGTCGCTGGACTACTTAACCAGGAACCCAGAGTAATGCTCTGGGCACCCACGTTCAAATCTCGCCACTGCAGATGGTGACATTTGTATTCAATACAAAATCTGGAATTAAAAGTCTAATGATGATCATTGTCAATTGTTATAAAAACTCATCTGGTTCACTAATGTCCTTTAGGGAAAAACAATCTGCCATCCTTGCCTGGACTGGCCTACATGTGACTCCAGACCCACATCAATGCAGTTGATTCTTAACTACCCCCTCAAGGACAATTAGGGATGGGCAATAAATGCTGGCACGGCCTGCGATGCCCACATCCCATGACGAATAAAAAAAAGGTGAGTTAGAGTTAGAGTTCCCAACCTCTGACTTTCATTTATAGACACTGCATTTATATGGCTACTCCAGTAGCTGGTAACTCCCAGAATGTTGACAGAATTATCGGACATCCTCAGGTCATGAAAGATACTATCTTAGTTCACTTTTCATCTTACTCGATATATTAAAACACTTCTTTTGTAATCTAACTTTAATTTCAGCTTGGAAATAAATGCCCTACCCCAGCTATTATGGTGCGTTTGGTGGTGGGGACACTTAAAGGGGCAGAAGGGTAGTGCACGAGGACCTTGACACCTTCCCACCTCCATCCCGATTAAGCCTGTGGTGGGTGAACTGACTTCCTGCCTCATTGCCAATCAAGACCCATAAGTGGGCAATTAAGTGGGCATGGTTCCCATAACAGCCTCCCCAAACAGGCGCTGGAATGTGGCGACTAGGGGCTTTTCACAGTAACTTCTTGTGACAATAAGCGATTTTCATTTCATTTTTCAATGTCCATTTTTGAGTCTCGTCCTGCTGCTGCTGGTATTTACCCAGTGGGGGCAGTTACCATGCAGGGAGCACAGAAGTGCCAGTACACCTGTGCAGGGTTTTTAGTGGGCTTCCATGGGGATATCTCATTCAAAGACACACAATGTTTGATCTAGGAAACCCAACATTTTCAAGGAGCGGGTGGGGCTGCTGAAAGCCACCTTACTGCCTTTGCTGCCGACCACTCACACTTCCACTTGGCGAATCCCTCCGCCATCACTCACCTGTGGCCTGGGTTCATGAAAATCCTGAGGCTCGTGTGGGTGTTGTACCGGCAACCGTCGCTGCCTCCATGACGACATTGCCATTCAATAGAGATGCTGGAGGCGAAGTGGCCAGTATCTCTTGGCAACGGGATTTCTGCCCCCTTGATCACAAGGGAGGCCGCTGCTGTCCAGATATCTTTGTGAGCGGCACATGATGTGGTGGGCTTTCTCGAATGGGTGACATGGTGCTCTTGCCAGCTCTTTAGCTGGTGGGCATGAGACCCCTGTCACCTTCATTAAATCTACTCTTCAGTTTGGAGATGGGGCCAACTCAAAAGAAGGCCCACAACTAGCTAGAAAACTGATTCAAAGTTCCATTTTAACGAAATTAGTATTAAAAGACTAACGATTGGCACGGTGTATGACCTTGGCAACTTCTCACACAATCTCTAAGGTTTGCTGGATTGATACAACTCTGCTTTCTTGCAATTATAATCACAGGGGCATTTGATTGCGAAATGGCAAAGGACAGAGTCCAACTAAGCCATCAGTACAGCACTCAGTGCAACTGCCAACCTCTTAATGGATCTCATGACATAATACTTCAATTTATCAGTTCTTTTAGAAATTGTTTATTTTGAATTAAAGTCAGGCTGACTGTCGTTATAAATTTGAGCACGCAATGCATTTGCGGATTGGGCACTGAGGTCAGTGGGGCACAGGAGGATTTCCCTCAGGACATCACTGCAGGAGTTCCTCGGGGTAGTGTCCGAAGCCCCAGCTCCTGACCTCAACACAGCCTTAGTCCAAACATGGAGCTGAACTCCAGGGGTGGGGTGAGAGTGACTGTCCTGAACATCAAGGTGCCCCATCAAAACCGGTGAATGGGAATCAGAGGAAAAAATCTCCATCGGTTGGAGTCATATCTAGCATGAAGGAAAATGGTGGTAGTTGTTGGAGGGCAATCAGTCGTGGAACATCACTGCAGGACTACCTCAGAGTAGTGCCTGAGGCCAAACCCTCTTCAGTTGCTTCATCAATGGCCTTCCCTCAATCATTAGGTCAGATGTGAAGATGTTCACTGATGATTGCACAATATTCACCATTCGCGACTCCTCAGATACTGAACCAGTTCGTGCTAGCCAACATGCAGCCTTGTGTTGATAAGTGGCAAGTCACTTCGGTGTCACACAAGCACCAGGCAATGACCATCTCCAACAAGAGAGAATCTAACAAACACCCCTTGCCATTCAACAGCATTACAAACACTGAAACCCTGACAATCAACATCCTGGGGGTTTCCACTTACCAATTCTGTGGTGTGAACCATGATTCCCCAAAGCCTGTCTGGCAAAAGTGAAAGTCAGGAGTGTAATGGAATATTCCCCACTTGCCTGGATGAGTCCAGCTCCAACAGCACTCAAGAAGCTCAACACCAGAGACTTCCGGGTGCGGCGATGACCAGCTGAGTCGCACGTTTCGGCAGCTCCCGGTGAAACGGACTTTTGGGCTCTTGATAGGAGCCCCAACGGCAATTTTGACGGCTAAAAACACTGTGCGGTAAACCAGAAGGGAATCCCCCCTGGACACGGATGAAAAAAGGAGGAGAAAGTGGCCGGATTGCAGTGGATCCTTTAGAACAGCGGCAAGGAAGGCAAGCAAAAACCAAGATGGCGTCGGAAGGTGGCAGTTTAACATGGGGCCCTGAACAACAAGAGTTCTTGAAATGCTGTGTGGAAGAGATCAAAAAGGAAATGAAGAAAGAGCTGTTGGCCCCGATATTACAGGCGATTGAAGGGCTACAGGAGGAACAAAAAACCCAGGAGCGGGAGCTTCGGGTCGTGAAGGCAAAGGCAGCCGAGAATGAGGACGACATACAGGGCCTGGTGGTGAAGACGGAGACGCATGCGGCACATCAGAAACGATGTGTGGAAAGGTTGGAGGCACTGGAGAACAACGCAAGGAGGAACAACCTGAGGATTCTTGGTCTTCCTGAAGGTGTGGAGGGAGCGGACGTCGGGGCATATGTGAGCACGATGCTGCACTCGTTAATGGGAGCGGAGGCCCCGGCGGGTCCGTTGGAGGTGGAGGGAGCATACCGAGTGATGGCGCGAGGGCCGAGAGCAGGAGAAATTCCCAGAGCCATAGTGGTGAGATTCCTCCGTTTTAAGGATAGAGAAATGGTCCTTAGATGGGCAAAGAAAACTCGGAGCAGTAAATGGGAGAACGCGGTGATCCGCGTTTATCAAGACTGGAGTGCGGAGGTGGCGAGAAGGAGGGCGAGCTTTAATCGGGCCAAGGCGGTGCTTCATAAAAAGAAGATAAAATTTGGAATGCTGCAACCGGCAAGACTGTGGGTCACATATCGAGGGAGGCACCACTACTTTGAGACGGCGGGTGAAGCGTGGACTTTTATTGTGGAAGAAAAACTGGAATGAGCGGGTTATTAAAAAGAACGTTTGAACAAAGTGGTGGGGCGAATGTGGGGGGCAAAGAGGGGGGTTAAAAAGGGGGGAAAGAGGAGTTTTATGTACTAATCCTGCGATGTGGTAACTTTTCTCTCTCCCACAGGTGGTGATGGGGGGAGGAGGGGAGGTGGAGGAGATGGGGCGTTGGCCATTGGGGGCGGGGCCAAGGGAGAAGCGCGGGCTTGGTTCCCGCGCTATGATAATCATGGCGGGAATAGAGAAGCAGGAAGGAGGGGGCGTCGCACGGTGCGAGCCGAGGTCACGGGGGGAAGCCGAGGTTGGCCAGAGTTTGCTGACTTCTGGGAGTAACATGGGGGGAGTAATTACGCTAGCGGGGGATCTAGCGGGGGGGGTGGGAGGGGGGAATTACTGGGTTGCTGCTGCTGGGGAGAGGGGGGAGCTGATATGGGAGGGGATGGGCGGGGGGGCACCGCCTGGGGGAGATACAGCTGCGTGGGAACTGGGTGAGGAGCTGGAAAAAGGTGATGGCTAATCGACAAGGGGGGGGGGGTAGGAAGCCCCCCAACCCGGCTGATCACGTGGAACGTGAGAGGGCTGAACGGGCCGATAAAGAGGGCACGGGTACTCGCACACCTTAAGAAACTTAAGGCAGATGTGGTTATGTTACAGGAAACGCACCTGAAACTGATAGACCAGGTTAGGCTACGCAAAGGATGGATGGGGCAGGTGTTCCATTCGGGGCTAGATGCGAAAAACAGGGGGGTGGCTATATTAGTGGGGAAGCGGGTAATGTTCGAGGCAAAGACTATAGTGGCAGATAACGGGGGCAGATACGTGATGGTGAGTGGCAAACTACAGGGGGAGACGGTGGTTTTGGTAAACGTATATGCCCCGAACTGGGATGATGCCAATTTTATGAGGCGGATGCTAGGACGCATTCAGGACCTAGAGATGGGAAAGCTGATAATGGGGGGAGATTTTAATACGGTGTTGGAACCAGGGCTGGATAGGTCGAAGTCCAGGACTGGAAGGAGGCCGGCAGCAGCCAAGGTACTTAAAGATTTTATGGAGCAGATGGGAGGTGTAGACCCGTGGAGATTTAGCAGACCTAGGAGTAAGGAGTTCTCGTTTTTCTCCTATGTCCATAAAGTCTACTCGCGAATAGACTTTTTTGTGCTGGGAAGGGCGTTGATCCCGAAGGTGAGGGGAACGGAGTATACGGCTATAGCCATTTCGGATCACGCTCCACACTGGGTAGACTTGGAGATAGGGGAGGAAACAGGAGGGCGCCCACCCTGGAGAATGGACATGGGACTAATGGCAGATGAGGGGGTGTGTCTAAGGGTGAGGGGGTGCATTGAAAAGTACTTGGAACTCAATGATAATGGGGAGGTCCAGGTGGAAGTGGTCTGGGAGGCGTTGAAGGCGGTGGTTAGAGGGGAGCTGATATCAATAAGGGCACATAAAGGGAAGCAGGAGAGTAAGGAACGGGAGCGGTTGCTGCAAGAACTTTTGAGGGTGGACAGACAATATGCGGAAGTACCGGAGGAGGGACTGTACAGGGAAAGGCAAAGGCTACATGTAGAATTTGACTTGCTGACTACGGGCACTGCAGAGGCACAATGGAGGAAGGCACAGGGTGTACAGTACAAATATGGGGAGAAGGCGAGCAGGTTGCTGGCACACCAATTGAGGAAAAGGGGAGCAGCGAGGGAAATAGGGGGAGTGAGGGATGAGGAAGGAGAGATGGAGGGGGGAGCGGAGAGAGTGAATGGAGTGTTCAAGACATTTTATAAAAAATTATATGAAGCTCAACCCCCGGATGGGAGGGAGAGAATGATGGGCTTCTTGGATCGGCTGGAATTTCCCAAGGTGGAAGAGCAGGAAAGGGTGGGACTGGGAGCACAGATCGAGGTAGAAGAAGTGGTGAAAGGAATTAGGAGCATGCAGGCGGGAAAGGCCCCGGGACCGGATGGATTCCCAGTCGAATTCTATAGAAAATATGTGGACTTGCTCGCCCCGGTATTTACGAGGACCTTTAATGAGGCAAAGGAAAGGGGACAACTGCCCCCGACTATGTCTGAAGCAACGATATCGCTTCTCTTAAAGAAGGAAAAGGACCCGCTACAATGCGGGTCCTATAGACCTATTTCCCTCCTAAATGTAGATGCCAAGATCCTGGCCAAGGTAATGGCAATGAGAATAGAGGAATGTGTCCCGGGGGTGGTCCACGAGGACCAAACTGGGTTTGTGAAGGGGAGACAGCTGAACACGAATATACGGAGGCTGTTAGGGGTAATGACGATGGCCCCACCAGAGGGGGAAACGGAGATAGTAGTGGCAATGGATGCCGAGAAAGCATTTGATAGAGTGGAGTGGGATTATTTGTGGGAGGTGTTGAGGAGATTTGGTTTTGGAGAGGGGTATGTTAGATGGGTGCAGCTGTTGTATAGGGCCCCAATGGCGAGCGTGGTCACGAATGGACGGGGATCTGCATATTTTCGGCTCCATAGAGGGACAAGGCAGGGATGCCCTCTGTCCCCATTATTGTTTGCACTGGCGATTGAGCCCCTGGCGATAGCGTTGAGGGGTTCCAAGAAGTGGAGGGGAGTACTTAGAGGAGGAGAAGAACACCGGGTATCTTTGTATGCGGACGATTTGCTACTATACGTGGCAGACCCGGCGGAGGGGATGCCAGAAATAATGCGGATATTTGGGGAGTTTGGGGATTTTTCAGGGTATAAATTGAACATGGGGAAAAGTGAGTTGTTTGTGGTGCATCCAGGGGAGCAGAGTAGAGAAATAGAGGACCTACCGTTGAGGAAGGTAACAAGGGACTTTCGTTACCTGGGGATCCAGATAGCCAAGAATTGGGGCACATTGCATAGGTTAAATTTAACGCGGTTGGTGGAACAAATGGAGGAGGATTTCAAGAGATGGGATATGGTATCCCTGTCACTGGCAGGGAGGGTGCAGGCGGTTAAGATGGTGGTCCTCCCGAGATTCCTCTTTGTGTTTCAGTGCCTCCCGGTGGTGATCACGAAGGCTTTTTTTAAAAGGATTGAAAAGAGCATCATGGGTTTTGTGTGGGCCGGGAAGACCCCGAGAGTGAGGAAGGGATTCTTACAGCGTAGCAGGGATAGGGGGGGGCTGGCACTACCGAGCCTAAGTGAGTATTATTGGGCCGCTAATATTTCAATGGTGAGTAAGTGGATGGGAGAGGAGGAGGGAGCGGCGTGGAAGAGATTAGAGAGGGCGTCCTGTAGGGGGACTAGCCTACAGGCTAGGGTGACAGCCCCATTGCCGTTCTCACCGAGGAACTACACCACAAGCCCGGTGGTGGTGGCTACACTGAAGATTTGGGGACAGTGGAGACGGCACAGGGGAAAGACTGGAGCCTTGGGGGGGTCCCCGATAAGAAACAACCATAGGTTTGCCCCGGGGGGAATGGATGGGGGATATGGAATGTGGCAAAGAGCAGGAATAACGCAACTGAAAGATCTGTTTGTGGATGGGAAGTTCGCGAGTCTGGGAGCGCTGTCCGAGAAATATGGGTTGCCCCAAGGGAATGCATTCAGGTATCTGCAACTGAGGGCTTTTGCGAGGCAACAGGTGAGGGAATTCCCGCAGCTCCTGACACAAGAGGTGCAGGGCAGAGTGATCTCAAAGACATGGGTGGGGGATGGTAAGGTGTCAGATATATATAGGGAAATGAGGGACGAAGGGGAGACTATGGTAGATGAACTAAAAGGGAAATGGGAAGAAGAGCTGGGGGAGGAGATCAAGGAGGGGCTGTGGGCAGATGCCCTAAGCAGGGTAAACTCGTCGTCCTCGTGTGCCAGGCTAAGCCTGATTCAGTTTAAGGTATTACACAGGGCGCATATGACTGGAGCACGGCTCAGTAAATTTTTTGGGGTGGAGGATAGGTGTGCGAGGTGCTCGAGAAGCCCAGAGAATCATACCCATATGTTTTGGTCATGCCCGGCACTACAGGGGTTTTGGATGGGGTGACAAAGGTGCTTTCAAAAGTAGTGGGGGTCCGGGTCGAACCAAGCTGGGGGTTGGCTATATTTGGGGTTGCACAAGAGCCGGGAGTGCAGGAGGCGAGAGAGGCCGATGTTTTGGCCTTTGCGTCCCTAGTAGCCCGGCGCAGGATATTGCTAATGTGGAAAGAAGCCAAGCCCCCGGGGGTGGAGACCTGGATAAATGACATGGCGGGGTTTATAAAGCTAGAGCGGATTAAGTTCGTCCTAAGGGGGTCGGCTCAAGGGTTCACCAGGCGGTGGCAACCGTTCGTCGAATACCTCGCAGAAAGATAGATGGAATGGAAAAAAGAAGGCAGCAGCAGCAGCCCAGGATCTGCGGGGGGGGGGGGGGGGGGGCGGGGGGAGAGAGGGGGCGGGGGGGGGGGGGGGAGGAGGAACCAGAAGGACTCTCAGGGTTGTTAATATATACTGTATAATATGTATAGGTCGTTGCTACAGATAATTATATATTGGACTGTTAAATTATATTTTTGGAGAGTGTTACTTGTGACAAGGCAGTTGCCAATTAGGGTTAGTTTTCATTTTTGTTATTTATTATTTATTCAATTTTTGTTTATAAAATAGGTCATTGCTATTTGTGTTGTTATAATATTGTGTAAAGGATGCACAATGTACTGTGTTGGTTGACCAAAAATTTTCAATAAAGTATTTATTTAAAAAAAAGAAGCTCAACACCATCCAGGACAATTCAAACCACTTGATTGGCACCTCATTCACTGCCTCCATCAACACACACACTGTGGCAACGGTGCGTACCATCTACAAGATATGTTGCAGCAACTTATCCTTTTGTTCCAAACTCGTAATCTCTGCCACCGAGAAGGACAATTTCAATAGGCGCATGGGAACAACACCATCTGCAAGTTCCCCTCTGTGGTAGTATGTATTAGGGGTCATGTGGGACTGGAAGCCCTAATGTCATTGGCTGACAGATCCCGGGTCCTGGTTGGCTGTTGACCTCTAGCTGCGCCCTAAAGGCGGAGTATAAGAAGCCGGAGTCCTCCCCCGTAGGCCATTCTACTATCGAGCTGCGGGGGAACAGACACGCTTAATAAAGCCTCATCGACTTCACTCTATTCGTCTCACGGAGTCTTTGTGCGCCACAACCTCCAAATCATTCACCATCCAGACTTAGAAATATTGGCGGTTCACCAGACTGATTCCTGGGATGATTGGATTGTTGTACGAGGAAAGATTGGGTCAACTGGGCCTGGATTCACTGGAATTTAGAAGATTGGGACGGGATCTCATTGAAACATATAAAAATCTGACTGAGATGGTCAGACTGATGCAGGAATGTTGTTTACCCTGAATGTGGAGGATCTGGAACAAGGGGCCGCAGTCTCAGGGTATGGGGTAGGCCACTTAGGACTTGAGATGATGAGACACCTCTTCACTCAGAAGGTGATGAACCGGTGGAATTCTCCACCACAGAAGGCTGTGGAGACCAAATCACTCAATATATTTAAGAAGAAAATAGATTTCTAGGCCCTAAAGGTGTCTCGGAGTATGGGGAAAGTGCAGGAATATAGCGTTGAGATTGTGGATCAGCCATGATCACGTTGAATGGCGGAGTAGGCTCGAAGGGCCGAATGTCCTGCTGCTGTTCCCATTTCCTATGTTTCTATATCGGCGCTCCTTCACTGCCGCTGAGCTGAACTCCCTCCCTAGCAGCTCTGTGGATAGTCCCACACCGGATGGACTGCAGCGGTTCAAGAAGGCAGCTCACCACTCCCTACTCAAGGGTAAGTGGGAATGGCAATAAATGTTGTCCGTGTCAGAGATGCGCACAGCCCAGGAACTAATTTAAATAAATTAAGCCTGCAGGTCATGAAGATGATGGTGATAAAGTTGCCCATACCTCGGGAGCAGGAATACAATTTGTCAAATCTGTATATTTCTTTACAATAAGGCTCCACAGCCTCTACTTGCTAATGCAGAGGACTCATGCACAGCTGTGCACAAACTGCTTTGTATCCAAGTGAAGAAGTGAGCCTGTTGAATCTGGAATATATCAGGTGTAGTCAAACAGCTATTTATTGTGCCTGTCAAAACCCCGCCATCATCCGAGACTTCATTACCCTATTTTCCTGTAATCTGTCATTTTCTGGGCTGTAATTGAAATGCAGGCCTCACCTTCTCGTCTCGTGTCTGAGGGGAACCATGGTAACGGCACACAGGGTTCAGATGCTAAATTGACTGAGTGTATTTTGCTCAGGGAACAGATTCATCGGGAGACTCTCATGTCACCCGGGCCTCCATCTTAGTCATCTTCTGTCGCTCGTCTCATTAAAGATACTGACCTCAGGGCTCTGCCGTGCTTATTAATATAAAGGGAGGTAATGGGTAAGCAGTTCTTTCAACTCTGAAACTAGTTTTAGCCCATTACTGACAGGATTTGTGACAGAGGATGAAGGTCACTGTGACATTCACAGTGACTGTAATTGTGGTTGATGAGAACGTGGCAGAGTCTGAGGCAGAAAGTTTGGCTGGAAGAACCATTTTGAGAACTTGTGCGAGGCATAACTTGCAGTGCGGCAATCAGGATACATCACACACATCACTGGGCTCGGATAGGAAGTAGCATTGATTCATTTACTTGTGGTCATGCTCAGTGTCTGGTTTTTTTTAAATAACACTTCCCTGAAGACATATAAATAGAATATATGGGAGAGAAGCACGAGCTTCAGTCGCTTTGTTTCTTACCTCAGCCCAGTGGTTGATGGGAGACAGCCAGATCAGAATTCAGTTCTCTGGCCACAGGGAGGAAATTTGTTCCATGTGCCTCTCGGGTCAGAGTGGCATTATCCTTGGAGAAAATTGCCTACTGTCTTATCATTGCAGTTCACCTGACTCCTGAGGGTAGTGGGATGAAGTGGGGATATTGTTGGAGTGTGGGTGTGGGGTGTGGGGCGGGGGGGGGGGGGGGGGGGGGAGCAGGTTGGAAAAAGCAGCCAGAAGGAAGAGAAGGAGGTGAACATTCTTAAAGCAAATGCTCCAATTAAGTTTGCGTCCATGCCAGCATTCACTCGATGGGGATTATGGGGATAAGGTGGGAATGGAATCATAGAATTTACAGTGCAGAAAGAGGCAATTCGGCCCATCGGGTCCACACGGGCCCCTGGAAAGAGCACCCCAGCTAAGCCACACCTCCACCTTAACCCCGTAACCCAGCAACCCACCCAACCTTTTGGACACTAAGGGCAATTTAGCATGGCCAAACCTAACCTGCACATCTTTGGACTGGAGTTGAGAATTATATCAGATCAGCCATGGACTCGTTGAATGGTGGAGCAGACTCAGTGGGCCAAATGGCTTTCTAACACTCCCATGTCTTATACTCTTATGGTCTTATGGCCTCATTCTGTGCCATTGTGACTGTATGTCCCAACTTGCTGAGCTCAGCACAGCTAACATTGTTAATATTCGCAAATTCATTCAAGAATTATTGGTTCTCCAAATCAGGGATGGAGAGATCATTCTTTTGTGACTAGGAGTGAAAAATGAATCAATTGTTAATAAAACAGCAAGCATGGAATGTGCTGCATATCTGACCTGTGGCTGTCACCCACCTGTGGAGGCAACTATCATATCCCATGTGAACTATGCTCATCTGCATTGTCATTTTTCCTAATGTAGTTCAGTATGATTTAGCACTACCTTGAAAGGTTGTCCTGCATTGATAAGAAACAGGCTAATTAGTTAAAGTAGCATTTTCCAGCAATTTTATTACCATTATATTATCATACATTCAAGCATATCCACCATTTTCCATCAGGTGCCCACGTAAGCAGTGGTCACAATGGCAACTTGTGGGAATAGTAGGAATAAAGCACTGAATGCAATTCATTGGCGCTTTCAAAACCTTTTCATGCCTATCTTTGTATCGTAATTCGCCCGTTTACCATCACCCACTCTGCTCACTGACCGACATTAGGTCTCGATTTAAAAATTCTTATCCTTCTTTTCAAATCCCTCCATGACTTCAATCCCACCTATCTCAGCAACCACCTCCAGTCTTGCTACCCAACAAGACAGCTGTCTGCCAACAAATTCTGGCCTCTTGAGCAGACCCCCCCGATTTTAAACGTTGCGCCTCCAATAGCCACCTCATCAGCTGGCTGGGCCCTGACTCTGCAATTCTCTCCCTAAACTTCTTCACTTCGCTACGTCCCTCTTGTCCTCTAAGAAGCTCCTTAAAGCCAACCTCTTTGACCAAGTTTCTGTTATTGCATCATTTGCCAGCAGCGAACAGAATGACCATCGATTCACCAGACAGACCTAATGAGTGAGATTGTCTATCGCTTGAACCGTCCCATGTCGTTCAGGAATCCTTTCAAAGACCTCTTTTTCTGAACACAGTTGTACTCTCGCTCCTCACCACACAGGCCTCTTACCGAGATTTCAGAGGCTCATTTAAATATATGTTTGCCAGATTCTCCCGGCTCCTGGGACCCAACGGCCGTGGCTGTGAGACCTCGCCAGGACGGCGTTTAGTATTGTTCCACGCAAATGTGGACCAGGCGGAATGGCACCTTGGGGGGATCTCCCAGGCCTATGGGGACCCCCCAGGAGGTCGGGACAGGGCAAGGGTGGCACCCTGGCACTCCCCTGGCACCCACGCAACTTGGAACTGCCAACCTGGCATGCCACATGGGCACCCTGGCATTGCCACCCTGGCAGTGCCAGGATTTCTGGAGTGGCACTGCCAGACTGCCAACCTAGCAGTGTAAGGGTGCCCAGGTGCCAGGTTGGTAGTGCCAGGGATCAGGCCCAGAGGGCCTTACCAGGGAGAGCGGGTGAGGTGGAGCGGTGTTCCTGGAGGGGCTCCCCAAGGTTGTGGGGGAGGAATTGAAAATGGGGGGGCCTGAAAGGGGTGGTAGATCGGGGCATCCAGACAAAAATGGCTCGCCAATCTGCGATGAGCCTTTTCCGTTGCCAAGTTTCAGCTCAGCAGCAAGAAATCCCTCTGCGTGCGGCCTCAGTGAAGAGAAACTCCCCGAGGCCAAAACAAAATGGCAAAGTGACGTTGAACAGCTAAACACGCCCGAACACAGGCACAGAAAATTTTCCGGTGAATCGTGCCCCTTGTCTCCCTAATTTAGGTGTGTCGTTAACTCTTACATCACTATCAAATCTCCCCTCAATCTCTTTTGCTCCAAGATTTATGACGGGAGTTACATATAGGCCAGAGTTGATAAGGATAGCAGGATTCTATCCCTCAGGTACAAACTGTAAACCCCTTTGAGCTTTTCACAACAATCGAACACATTCACGCTCACTGATATTGGTGCTTCTTTTTTTTTAAATGAATTCAAACCCTCAGACAGCCTTTGTGGCATTTCAAATTATGCCCCAGTGGACTATTGATCCCGGACTGCAGTAATACACGTCCAGTAACATTCTAAAATATCCCATTTGATTCCGTATTTTATTATGTTACTAACAAAAGAGGTACTTTTGTGAGTCTGTAATCATTGCCTCTTTCTTTTCTCCTCATCTCTCTAGGTTTGGATGTGTGGAGGTCACATGTACGATGCTCCTTGCTCCAGAGTAGGACACATCTACAGAAAGTACGTTCCTTATAAAGTTCCCTCCGGGACCAGTTTAGCAAGGGTGAGTACGGGATACCTCCTTTTTACAGGGATCAGTGCAGCTAAGGTCCAGTGAGACAAACCGAAGCCCCGTGTGCCACAGCGAGACTGGGCCTGATTTCAAAGCCCCCTCCCTGACCAACGGGTAGAAGAATATCAGGAGTAGAGAACGCAACCCCAGCCTGACCCCACTCCAGCCCTTTTCAATTTGATAGTGCTGGAGTTGGGCAAAGGCCGAGCCTTGGCCAAAAGGCAGATGAGGGCCTAGTTAACACTAACCAGAGTTCACCACCTATTGATGTCAATAGTATCCCATCTGTTAGTCAGTGAAGGGGGAGGCCCCAGCTGCTCCCCCCCCCCCCCCTACCAAGCTCAGTGGTTCTTTTAGCCCTCCAGTTGCGCTAGAGGGAGCTGGAGTTCCAGGGGGAATCCTACATTCTCCCCAAACTGCAGGCTCCCCGCACACTCTCCCATTCCCTATTAAATGGAGCTGTTGCTTCTCCAAACCTTCCTGATGGGTCTATTAACCTCGGAGACATGCAGTTGACTTTTACTCTTTTTGGCCTTCAACGTAGGACTTATTTGAAACATAATTTGGTGATGTTCATCCTTATACTACACTGTTCCAAACCTCAGGCTGATGACTCTGAAGAACTGTCTTGAACAATAGCATCTGTTTGGAGTGTATGTAACAATAAAGAGCGTGCATGTTGACTGAATGCCAAGGTCACTCTTTTGTGGTTTTTAAATCAAGTTCACTTGTGATGAGTAGACTTAAGGACTACAGTCACTATTCATACATTAAGGGGGCGACTTTGAGCCTGCACCGCCATGAGCATTAATAGTGACACAGGTGTAAAATCCCACGGGAGTCGGGAAACGGGATTCTCGCCGGCGAGATCGCGCCTCCTGATTTTCCCCGCTTCTTCATGGGCAGGACCCTTATTTAAGTATTAGGTTGACACTATCCCTGACAGTTGACAGTGCCAGGGATGAGCTCTCGGGGGGTGCCCCACTGGTTGGGGGGGGGGGGGGGGGGGGGGGTCCCCTTATGTGTGGTTGGGGGTATTCAGGGAAAGGGTCGATGCCTGTGAAGAGGTGGTGGAATCTTGCCTGTGAAGTGGGGGACTTTGCCATTGAAGTGGGTATGGACTTGCCATTGAAGGGGGTTGTAGTGATATGGTGGTTGTGTTATAATTCACTGACTGACCACTAGGAGGCTCATCAGTATATAAGTGAATGTTAGAGTCAGGTGACCTCAGACTCACTAGGGAGCTGGGAGAGAGGTTGTTTGTGCATGTTCATACTGTTATTCATCTGTTGTTTTGTACATATTTAACCACAGTTGATGTTACTAACTCGTTTATAGCTTTAGCTATAAGTGTTCTTATAATATAAATCAGGCCATCCGATAAGAACATTACTGGGGTGGGGTCTTGTCTGTGATGGGGAGAGTGCCTGTCATAGTGCTGCAGGTATGGTGGGGGGAGGGGGGGAGAACCCTGAATCCATTTGCAGTAGGGGGGGGACTCCTCCTTGCCCATGGGGGGTTGGGGGGCGGGGGGGTGCTTAACTTCATGTGCTGATCGGAGCTCCATTTTAAAGGGCGCCCCTGATCTCCGGGGAGCCGGCCTTTCCAGTTGTGTCAAGCCTCACCAGATGGTGATGTAAACCACGTTCCCAGGTTTTTTTTATCAGAGTGGCTGAAGATCTGGGGCTGGATTCTCCCAAAGTGGGGCTATGTCCCACGCCGGCGTAAAAACGCTGGCGTTGCACTCCGGAGATTCCTCACAAAAAGGTAAACCGATTCACTTACCTTCAGGGGGCTGACAGGGAGCCGGAGTGATTGACGCGACTTTAGCTGCGGATACGGGCCACCGCACTTCTAGTTTCGAGTCCGCGCATATGCATGGCGGCGGCCTCCAAGTTCCTTGTAAATAACACTACTACATTGAGGGCAGCCAACCTCTACCTGGAGCCTGGTCAATATTTATCCCTCAACCCACGTCACAGAAATGAATTATCTGGACATTGCCACATTGCCATTTGTGGGCTTCTGCTGTGCCCAAATTGGTTGGCAGATCCCCTGGATTACAACAGTGACTAGGCTTCAAGCATTGCCCACTTTGGGACATCTTAAAGCTGTAAAAGTCACTATATAAATGAAGTTTGTGATTCTCCGCTCTAAGTGCGCCCCGCCACCGCTTCCAGTGAGGACGGAAAATTTGGCGCTCAGCCAAATCTTCATTCGCTGTAGCAGAACCGAAGAATCCCGCCGGAGCGAAGGAACGGAGAATTCCAGCCAAAGTCTCTCAGTCTGCGATATTGTCCCTGTGAGATTTGGTCAGCCAACATGCCTTGGAGAAGGACTTAATTATTTCGCACAGATTTATAACGTCAGCTTATATTGACAGAGTGCTTTGAATGCAATAAAAATGTTCCCGAAGCGCCTCGCCGGAGTGTTATGAAGCTCAATTAGATAATGAGCTACCTAAGGCAATATTAGGGTAGGTGACCAAACGCCTGGCCAAAGAGGGAGGTTCTAAGGAGGGTCTTAAAAGAGGAGAGAGAGGCGGACAGTCAGTCAGGTTTAGGGAAGGAGTTCCAGAACTGAATGCTGAGGCAGCTGAAGGCACGGCCGGCAATGGTGGCGTGTTTAAAACCAGGGGTGATCCAGGCGCCGGAATTAAAGGAACTCAGAGACTTCGAAGGCTTGTGTGGCCAGAGGAGATCTCAGAGATAGAGAGGGACAAGACCATGGGGAATTTGAAAAGAAGAGTTTAAGATCACAGGAAGTCAACGCTCGTTAGCGAGTAGAGGCATTGACAGTATTGATGCAATTTAGTTCGAATTGTTAAGGAAAGAATAAAATATTGAAGTTTCGGCGGTGGCCATGGGGTGAGTGGTCGCACATTTGGTGGCTCCCGTAGATGTGGAATTTCTTGGTCCTTTCCCACCCAATTTCTGGGGTGTTTGCTGGTGTGAGGTGCATGAGCACTAAGGAATTGCAGTACTCCATCAGTGGGGCTGGTTCATGGATTACCAGAGGAGGAGTGTAACAAGTAAGAGGTAGCAGCTCGAGCGAACGTTTGTTCGAGGTGCGACACACAAAAAGATGGTGGAGGGTGCTGGGGCGTGGATGCCTTCCCAATGGTCTACTGAGCAACTTGAGGACTTGAGGTGCGAAGTCCCAGCAGCAGAGGCAGGAGGCCTCAGAACACCTGGCAAAGGTGGTGGAATCGCTGGAGGTGCGGGGTCTGGCACTCCAGAAGATGGAGGAGTCAATGGGGAGCACGAGAACTCGCTGGAGACGGAGATGGTGCTCGTGGCAGATAGCCATAAGAGGGTTGAGGGAGAAGGTGGAGGACTTCGACAACCGCTCCAGGAGGCAGAATCTCTGGATCGTGGGGTTGCCTGAGGGGATCGAGGGAACGCAGGCCACAAAGTGTGTGGCGACTATGTTGGAGGAGTTGGTGGGGGAGGGGGATCTTTGACCATCCCTCTGAGGTGGGTCGAGCGCACAGGGCGCTGAGGAGGGGGATGAAGGCGAGGGAGCCACCGAGGGCGATGGTGGTGCGGTTGCATCATTTTTCTTGATAAGGAGAAGATATTGAAGTCGGCGAAGCAAACAAAAACGTGCACCTGGGAAGGAAACGTGCTGAGGGTCAACCAGGACCTGGGTGCGGAGTTAGCCAAGCGGTGGGCCAGTTAGAATTGGATCAAGGCTGCTCTCTACAAGGAAGGGGTGATGTTTGGGGTGCTGTATCCTACTTGTCTGTGGGTCGCTCACCAGAATCAATAGTTTTATTTTGACACTCCGGAGGAGGCGAGTGAATTTCTGAGAGACCATGGACCGGGAGGTGTGTGAGGACATTGAACTTCGGAGCTGCTGAAGTGGAGAATGGGGGTTAACATGCCGGGTGCATTGTTGTATTTAATGGAGATGGTTCCAGAGTGGTTTGGAGGATTTGCGGATGAAGGGTGTTTGTGGGGAGGGGAGGGGGTGGATGGAGGCCTCGAATGGGGGCCAGCTACTAGCTGGTTGGCTACTTAACGGGAGTGAAATGGGTGGATCGACCTGTGGAAGGAGTGGAGGATGGATGGTTGGGTTTCCTTTGTGCTTTTTTTATGGGTGTAGCAAGGGTGGGTGGGTGTGGAGAGATGCTGATGTGGGTGGTGCGGCGGCAGACATCTTGCGGATGGCCACAGGGTGAACGAGGGGTGGAAGTGGGGGAGCTGGCTAAAGTGGCGTTATGGCTGATCGGCGAGGAGGGTGGGGGGGGTTGTGGTTGATTACATGGAACGTACAGGGTTTAAATGGCCTGGTCAAAAGGTCGCACGCTTTTGCACATTTAAGGAGCTTGAAGGCGGACGTTGTGTTTCTTCAGGCGATGAGACCAGACGAGGCTGAGGAACGGCTGGGTGGGGCAGGCATTCCACTCAGGGCTGCATATGGAGATGAAGGAGGTGGCGGTGTTGGTCAACAAGATGGTGGCCTTTGAGGTCAGTAGTATTGTAACTGATCCTGGGGGTAGGTTTGTGATCATAGAATCATAGAATTTACAGTGCAGAAGGAGGCCATTCGGCCCATCGAGTCTGCATCGGCTCTTTGAAAGAGCACCCTACCCAAGCCCACACCTCCACCCTATCCCCAGAACCAGTAACTCCACCCAACACTAAGGGCAATTTTAGACACTAAGGGCAATTTAGCATGGCCAATCCGCCTAAACTGCACATCTTTGGACTGTGGGAGGAAACTGGAGCACCCGGAGGAAACCCACGCACACACGGGGAGAGAACATGCAGACTCCGCACAGACAGTGACCCAGTGGGGAATCGAACCTGGGACACCTGTGGGGCTAGTGAATGTATCGCCCCCCAATGATGTGGGATGTATAGACCCCAATGATGTGGGATGTATAGCCCCCAATGATGTGGGATGTGTAGCCCCCAATGATGTGGGATGTATAGCCCCCAATGATGTGGGATGTGTAGCCCCCAATGATGTGGGATGTATCGCCCCCAATGATGTGGGATGTATAGACCCCAATGATGTGGATTTCTTGAGGTAGGTTCTAGAGAATATTCCAGACCTCGACACCCATCAGCTGATTATGGGGGGGGGGGGGTGGATTTTAATTTGGTTCTGGATCCTAAGTTGCACCGGTTATGCACTAGGTGCCCGAAGACTTTGGCTACTGCGAGGGAGTGAGGGCCCCCACGCTGTTGCAGGCCTTTATATCGCTCATTATAAAGAAGGACAAAGACCCGGAGCGGTGTAGATCATACCGCCCAATCTCACTGTTGAAAGTAGACGCAAAGTTGTCGGCCAAGGTGCTGGCAACACAGATAGAGGGTTGCGTACCGGGGGTGGTAGGAGAGGACCAGATGGTGTTTGCGAAGGGGGGGTAGCTGTCAGCGAATGGACACAGGATGCTCAATGTTATTATGATACCCTCGGACGGTCGAAAAGTGGAAGCGGTGGGGGCAATGGACGTGCATAAGGCGCTCGCTCGGGTTCAATGGGAGTATTTGTTTGAGGTGTTGGGTCGAGTTTGGGCAGGGGTTTGTCGATTGGGTTGGGTTGCTGTACACGGCACCTAAGGCAAGTGTTCAGATGAACAAGATTAGTTCGGATTCTTTTGAGTCACACCGGAAAACGAGGCAGGGGTGATACTCTCCCCGCTGCCCTTTGTCCTAGCAATTGAGCCTTTGACAATGCCACTTAAGGGGTCGAGAATGTGGAAGGGTATTGAGCGGGGGGGGGGGGGGGTCAAGTAATGAGTTTTTTTGTGCGCAGATGACCTCCTGTCTGTAGGCTTCAGGTACTAGTTCATATGCACCTAAGATGGATTTTCTCACCTCCTCATACGTCCCAGATACCTCCTCCGGTAGTGATGCAAACACTTCACTAGCCCTATCTACCAACTTTGTTTGAATCAGTAATACCCACATGTCCTGTGGCCATTTCATTTGTTTAGCTACCTTCTGAAATGAAATGAAAAAGGCTTCTACCTCCTTCTCATCAAACCGTGGCAATGCTTGGATATATTTAAATAGATCCCCGCCAAGCCTTCGACTATGATGCTCTTTCTAACTATCCTCATCACTATCATCCAACTGTACGTTTCCCTTTACGCCTGCCAATTTTAACTGACCGTCATGTTTCATGGCCATTTTCTGAAGTTCAAACTCTCTCTCTTTATCTTGTTCCCTGATCTGTATCTCCCTTTCTCTTTATTTTTCCTCTCTATCTCTTTTGTATCCAAGCTGCTTTAATTCTTTCTCATATTCCACTTGTTTAAGTTGTAACTGAATCTTTGCCATTTCCAATGAGTCAAACTGTATCTCAGGCAACTTTAAATGCTTAACCACCAACATAATTACCTCATCTTTTCGCATTTTGTCAGGTAATGTTAACTGCAATGTTTTTGCCAAATCTAACAGTCTGCTTTTAGTCTCTGTCCGTAAGGTACTGCGTGTGACCGTCTCCACCTCCAAAAACTTCAGAGCCTCTGAATGAGCCATTGTCCACAACACACTCCCTACTTAATCTAGAATACCACACCGAAAAGCAACCACAATATGCTCACCCCTCACTGTCTTTAAGTTCACTAAACCAATCCAATAGATAGACTTTTATCCTGGACGAGCCCCCAATTTGTTATGGGGCAGGGTTTAGAGAACCCCAAAATGTATCATGGAGTTCACCTGACCCACAACTTTTAATAGATTGTGGTATGGGGAGCACACGGCCCACTCTACAGGTGTGATACAGCAGAAATGGAAAAGTAATTTTTATAGCAAAACAATGTTTATTCTATGAACTCAAGTTAACCTTTTTGAAACATACAGTGAACATCTTAGGAACCATCAGTTCAAATACAACCCCCAAAGAATATAACACGAAGTAATCCTTAATAACTTCCCAAACAACATCAAGAAGACAGAAGAAACACCTTTCAACAGAAGCACATTAGGTTTACATTCACTACTGAGAACATTTATAATTCTGAATTCACTAAATGATCAAGTGATAGGGCGGGTTTCTCCGACCCCCCCCCCCCCCCGCTGGGTCGGAGAATCGCCGGGGGGCGGCGTGAATCCTGCCCCCGCCGGCTGCCTAATTCTCCGGCGCCAGGGTTTTGGCGGGGGCAGGAATGGCGGCGTGCTGGTCGGTGGCTGCTGGCAGCGCCCACCCCCGGCGATTCTCCGGCCCGCGATGGGCTGAGTGGCCGCCCATATTCGGCGGGTCCCGTCGGCGTTAATCACAACAGGTCCTTACTGACGGAACCTGGCTCCATGGGTGTCATGCAGAGTCCTCGGGGGGGGGGGGGGGGCGCGGGGGATCTGGACCCGGGGAGGTGCCCCCACGGAGGCCTGGCCCACGATCGGGGCCCACCAGTCCGCGGGAGGGCCTGTGCCGTGGGGGCACTCTTTCCCTCCACACCGGCTGCTGTCAACCTCAGCGATGGCCGGTGCGGAGAAGAACCCCCCTGCGCATGCGCTGGGATGACGCCAGCACACGCTGACGCTCCCGCGCATGCGCCAACTCGCGCCAGCCGGCGGAGACCCTTCTGCGCCGGTTGGCGTGACACCAACCCCTTCCGCATCGGCTGGCGCGGCGCCAAACACTCCGGCGCCTTCGGGGCGGCCCAACGCCGGAGTGGTTCACGCCAATCCTCGGCGCCTGAGTGGCCCGCCCCGCCGGTTCGCAGAGAATCCCGCCCATAGTCTTTTGATGGCAGAGAGAACAGCAGTACACCTGCCTGCTCTGGCTTCAGCTCCTACACTGAAAACGAAATGAAAACACACCCTCCAGCAAACAGCCTAAAACGAAAGTAAAAAGCTGACAGACAGCCCAGCTCCACCCACACTCTGACATCACTGATAAACACCCATTTCTTAAAGGTACATTTCTTAAGCACCCATTTCTTAAATGTACTCTCACATGACAGAATGTTGTGGGTCGTCTCAGCTGCCGTGGTGGAATTTGCCACAGCTATCAACATGTGAGCTGAGACTTCGGCACAGGTTGTTGGATGTGGTTTGGTATGAAGCCTCCCAGTTTCATTGATGTAGCGAATGCAGCCTCTAAGCCAAGCAGTTCATTCCGGTCCTGCTGTGCTGAGTGTGGATAGGCCTCCGCTGAGTCTGTCGATTGGAAATTCCTCTATGATGTGGTGCATAGTTTTCTCGCTCCCAGAAGCACATTGGGGAATGGCATTGAAGCCTCATCTGTGAAGGTCGACAAAGCAGGGTTCGTGACCCGTCCTGAACCAGTTGAGGGTGGACCACTCTTTCCTTGGAAGATTAAACCCAGGCAGCTGTTGGATTGGCTTTGTGACCCGGTCGGTGTTTGTCATGTCCAATGATTCCCATTCATTTGTCCAGGTGCAATTTGTGTTGACGTCCTCTGCGGGAGGGTTTTGCAAGATCAGCCTTCTTGGTGGGAGTCGTACCTTGGATGGGCTGAATAGATCAGCATGAAATGACAGGTGGGGGGCATTGCGAGCATTTTCTATCATTTTGTGGGTTGTTGCATGTTAGAGAATATGTGGAGAAGTGATGTTTGTCAGGGCTGGGAGCCAAGGGAGTGGTGTTGAATGGAATGTCCCAGTAATGATACGTATGGTAACATTCAGCTGGGTGGCAACTCTGTGTGTGTGATGGTCTTGACCAAACAGGGGCGCAGTGTTTTGCTACTCAGAATGAGAGAGTGAGTGTTGAGGTTCGGAGCGTGGTGGTAGCAGCACCCCACATTGAGCAGGCTAGTTCGACAATCAAGTTGTTTCTGGGCGTGACCTTGACTGCAGTTGTTTTTAGATGTTGCTGGAAGGTGAGTGCCCTATCTAAGGTCACTCCGAGGTACGTTGGAGGTGGAAGGTGCTTCAACTTGTAGCCATTCATTTGGATCTTAAGCTCTTTATTGGCTTCTGCATTGTCAAGATGGAATCAGTTAGATCCTGTTTTTGAAGGGCTGGCTTGAATCACCATGTGTTGCAGGCTTGTTTAGGTTTTGACAAGCTCCAAGGTGTCGAAGTCAGGAGCTTGAGTTGGGAGGCGGGTGTCGTCGAGATATCTGAATTTTTGGAAGATCATTTGTACAAGTTGAACAGGGTTAGAGCTAGGACTGAGCCTTCCCTTCCCGCTCAGCCGGCACCTTCCTCTACTCGTTCACAGTGCAAAGAACAAAGAAAAGTACAGCACAGGAACAGGCCCTTTGGCCCTCCAAGCCCGTGCCGACCATGCTACCCGTCTAAACTAAAATCTTCTACACTTCCGAGGTCCGTATCCCTCTATTCCCATTCTATTCATGTATTTGTCAAGATGCCCCTTAAACGTCACTATCGTTCCTGCTTCCACCACCTCCTCTGGCAGCGAGTTCCAGGCACCCACTACCCTCTGTGTAAAAAGCTTGCCTCGTACATCTCCTCTCAACCTTTCCCCTCGCACTTTAAACCTATACACCTATACCCCCTACTAATTGACCCCTCTACCCTGGCAAAACGTCTCTGACTATCCACTCTGTCTATGCCCCTCATAATGTTGTAGTCTGTCATAATATACACCAATATATCATGGTGCAGACACACACACTGATGGACACACAGCAAGACCAATTAACACACACAACACCGCAGCCAATCACCAGTTAGAGCACACTCACTATAAAGACAGGGGGCATCAGAGTTCCCGCTCATTCGGGATACAGCCTCCTACAGAGCTTACAGCACAGATCCTCACCATGTGCTGAGTGCATAGACTGGTTCGGACAGGCATAGGTCTTTTGTTTAATCTAACATCGTGTTAACCCACAGTGAAAGTATGTTCAACAGTTTCTAACTTAACAAAGTAGTGTTGCACTATTTTACGTGTTGGTGGCCTGTATGTGTTCCATGGATCCAGAGCACCCAACACATCAGTCAACAGCCCCAAGAAGGTGCGATGTAACTTCCAGAAAGGCAACTGGAGAAAATACAGTGAAAGTTTGAAATGCAGCATCTCAACAATCCCGCTACGAAACATCACTGTTGACGAAGCATACAACCATCTCTGTGGTGCCATCTACAAAGCAGCCTCCAGGGCAATTTCCCGAGGCTACCAACCCATCTACATCCCATTAGATGAAAGAGCGCTGCCCTCCTAAAGGCATTTGAGCACCAGGAGACCCAGAGGTATGAAACCATCTGATCGAGTCCGTCAGTGCCGCGCACGACACTAAGTGGGAGGAAACCATAGCGAGCTAATCTTCACACACTCCAGCAGGAGGTGTAAAGCCGAATCTATTGCCTTGGAGCAGCCCAAAAGCCACCCACTCAAAACCGCCCCTCAGTTACTCCCAACCATGCCTCCAGCTTGCCATAGTTAAGGCAACCTCTGGACAAAAACACTAAAAGAAACTTCCAGCTTGGACTAAGGCAACACTATCAGCAACACAGAAAACATCAGCCCTGCTCCCTTTGAGGTTTCAGAGCCAACAAAGGTCCTACAGAGCTTGAAGTGTGGCGAGGCAGCAGGATATGACAATATTGCGCCAGAATTTATGAAACACCTGGAGCCCCCGGGTTTTCACCTGGCTGACCCAATTTTACACAATGCTCATAAAGTCGAACATCATTCCAGAGAAATGGCGGACAGCAAAAGTCATCGCCATACAGAGAACCTGGGAAAGACCCTATACTTCCGGCTAGCTACCGTCCAATCTGCCAATGGCCCCCGACCGGAGTGGCGCAATTCCCGCCCCCACCATATCCCCGGCACCGGAGAATTCGGCAGCTGGCGGGGGCGGGATTCACGCCGCACCCCGGCGATTCTCCGACCCGGCAGGGGGTCAGAGAATCCCGCCCCAGATTGCTGTGAAAGTATAGTTAAATTATTTCATTAAAAAGCAAAGCAATATCAGATTATTTGTATACGTGGGTAGTGGGTGCCTGGAACTCGCTGGAGGAGGTGGTGGTGTTGAATCCCAAATTTCTTTATCCGTCAGTCTGGCCTCAATAAAAGTCGAGATGGATTTGCAGGTATAACATTAGTTATTTTATTCAGCTTGCAAGCTACCTAGTCCACAGTGATACAGATAACATGTTGCTCTCTGCAGCCCCAGGAACTAAGTGAATGTCCCAGACAAAGAGATCAGTACTGATACATTCAAATGGCATCAAGTTTCACATACTCGACACCCATAGGTCATCCTATGTCCCTCCTGACTTGTTTGATCTATTCTGATTGGCTCACTTCCAATCCCTTTCTCCGGCCCCTATCAATTCAGCATCACTCTCATAGACACACCACTTCCTGCTTTTTCCATGCGGTCTAAAATCCTTTGTCTCTACTTGCCAGAATCAAAGTGGCTTATTTCTACATTACATTAACTAATATCTCTAAAGTAACTATTTTATATCACATTCGTCAGTGGAAGCAGGGACAATAGTGACGTTAAGGGGCGTCTTGACAAATATATGAATAGGATGGGAATAGAAGGATTCGGACCCCGAAGTGTAGAAGGTTTTAGATTAGACGGGCAGCATGGTCGGCGCAGGCTTGGAGGGCCGAAGGGCCTGTTCCTGTACTGGATGTTTCTTTGTTCTTTGAAATACTCAGTATCATTTTTGGCGTGAGAGGGAGATGAAGTTTAACATTTCAGGCCGTGACCTGTCATTAGAATTACATGTCTTGTTAACGGGGAAATAAGAATACTGGCCCAAACTGGTCTTGTATACCTTAAAATGGAACACCAGGAAAAACTGGAAAATCAGAATACTGGTCCAAACTGTTTTATCCCATTGGACGAGCAGCATTAAATTTTAAACTTGCCCTGTTTGCAACCTTCCATCCACGTCAGCTCACTGTCAGAAACTCAATTCCACTTCCCACTCAGGTCACCGAGTTAAAATTGCAGTCAAGCCCCGGTGTTGATGTCAGAACCCGACATGCGGATGTTAAGAAGAACCTCGCTGTCATTAGGCGTCCTCTTCACCGCCTGTTCAGGAGGACAGGTGGAAATCTGCTCCTCCAGGCTGTAGATATGGCACTGGAGGCTTTCCCTGCCTGTCCTTGTGATCTTCATCAAGCAAGTTGGTAAATAAGGTGCCCCAACCAAAAATACTTCCTTCAAAGGAATTTTCTGATGGATACATGAGCTCTTCTTCCTTTCTTGTGAAAGTTTAGTTTCTTCTGGACTGTTTGTGTTTCACTATGGCGACCGCACTTGAAAAACAATGGGCTGGGTCTCCGGTCCTGCGGCTAAGTGCCGACCAGAAAATCGGCACGAACCTCTCACCGATTCCAGTACCGGTGAGGGGATAGCACCAGCGCCGCGTGAAATACCCATGGATCATGCGGAGAATGGCTGGAGAGTGGCTGGGCCCTGGGCCGCGCATGCACAAGGCTGACAAGCAGCAGCCACGCACGCCAACACCCCCAACGGTCGTGTCAGAAAACAAGGCGCTGGCCGTCCTGGACCGCGTGCCCACCCATCCCAACGCCACCCCTCACCACTCCCCCCAACCCTAGCACCCGCCGGGAACTCGGCCCACCGGGGGCGGAGCATCGGGGGTGGGCCGGCTGATGACGCACCAACGGCGTTGCGACTGCATGCGGCACACGTCCCAATGACGTCGATTTGGAGGGGGCGAAACATCGCGAACCGGCGTCAAACCGCCGCCTACCCCAATTCCGGCGTCGGAGGCCATTCTCCGTCAGATCGCTGATCGCCAATCCCGATTTCAGCGTCGGGCTACGGAGAATTCCGCCCAATATTTTAAGCTGGAAAGGCACTTTCCTGAGGGTGTAAAAGCCTTTGCAGGATTTGTTTTTTATCTGTTCATTCACAGGATGTGGGGGTCGCCGGCTAGGCCAACATTTATTGTCCATCCCCAATTGCTCTTGAGAAGGAGGTACTGAGCTTCCTTCTTGAACTGCTGCAGTCATGTAGGTGCACCCAAACTGCTGTTAGCGAGGGAGTTCCAGCATTTTGCGCAGCAACAATGAAGGAACGGTGATATGTCTCTAAGTCAAAGTGGTGTATGTGTTGGGGAGGACTTGCAGTCAGTGATGTCCCCATGGATCTGTTGCTTTTGTCCGTCTAGGCAATAGGTTTGGAAGCGCTGCCGAAGGAATCTTGGTCAGTTATTGCAATGCACCTTGTTGGTGGTTCACACTGCTGTCACTGTGCATCAGTGGGGGAGGGATTGGATGCTTAAAATGGTGGTTGGGGTGCTAACCAAGTGGGCTGCTATGTCCTGGATGGTGTTGAGCTTCTTGAGTGTTGTTGGAGCTGCATTCATCCAGCCAAGTGGAGAATATTCCATTACACTCCTGTCTTGTGCCTTGTAGATGGTGGACAAGCTTTGTGGGGGGGGTGGTCAGGACTTGGGTTACTCGCTGCTGCATTCCCAGCCTCTGACCTGGTCTTGCAGCCACAATGTTTACGTGGCTGGGCCAGTTCAGTTTCAGGTCAATGTAACCCCTCCACGACATTAATCGAACAAGATTTCCCTTCTTCAAGCCAGGACAGCTCTGCACAATTTCTCCTTGACCCCCAAAACATGATTGTTTGTGAAGTCCAGGATATCTAACATTACAATTTACATTACTCAACCTGAACATCTTGAATTATACAGGTGACATCTTTCATGGTCCATAAAGTGAGCGGTGTCCATTGGAGCATGTCTGTACTAATCTTTTCCAGGCTCAGGAAAATATTCATCGTTTTGAGAGGAGTTGTGTTAATAGGCTTTTCATTAACTTGACAACTGTGATTTGTACCGTGCCATGGTTAACAGGCTAATCTGCACTAAACCATCCTTTGGTGCCAGGTCCAGTTCTTAAGCAACATGGTAATATGTCAGAATATCTCTTCATTGATAACTTATCTTTTCAAGTCACAAAGAGATATGTTGCTTAGCTTTATGAGGTACGGAGAAGGAATTAAAGTGTGAAAGGATCATATATTGGGTATGATTTAACGGGGAAAGTTAAGTGTCACATTGGACATGACGCCCGGGGTACTTCCCAACAGCCGAGCCAGCGAGACTGCGGCCCGTATTTAACGGCACTTAATGCAGGAAATCCGAGCTTCATGGCGGAACTGGCTACCCTGCCAGCTGATTTGCCAGAATTGTGCCCAACAGCTCCCCACTAACAAGCAGCTCATAAACATTCCTTTCGAACTCGCTCCCAGGCGGCACGCGAGCATGGCACCACGTAGACCTGCTCCACAATTCAGGGATGCTGACCTAACCAGGCAGCTGGTCGCCCTGCAGGCAAGACAGGACACTCCGAGGGAGTCGGAGGGCCAGCAACAGGGGTGCCAATGCCTCCTGGGAGGCAGTAGCAGCGGCCACCAGCTCGGGCAGAGTAACCGGGGGACCGCCGTGCAATGTCAGAAGAAAACCGACGACCTCCACCGGACTGCAAGGGTAGGTTATGACTGGCCCCCTGGTATCAGTTCTGTTTTCCACCCCCCGACCACGAACCGCGCCCCCCCCTCCCCCCCCCCCCCCCCCCCCCCCCCAACGAGTCTCTAACACCCAACAGCACCACCCATCCATGCCCAGGAGCGGAGCCCACACACGTCACCTCTCATGGACCCATCCTGATGTATCAAGCTTGTGGCTCACAATGCCCTCTCTCTGTCCCCGCAGGAGAAGGTGACACATAACACGCAGGAAAGAATCCAGACGGGCGGCAGTGTTCCTGACATGAAGCCCTCATAGAGAGTCCTCACCCCTTATGAGGAAGGGGCCCTGTGGATGGTGGGGTTGGCTGAGGATAGACCAGTCACTGAAATCGAGGTTGGCCTGCACTGCAGAGATGAGGATCCACCGGCCTCAAGTGAATTGTTCATGTCAGACACAATGATCCTTCCCTCTCATTGACCACATGTCCCTGCTCTCCGAGGATCTCCACCAGATGGGACCAGGCCATCTGGTGTTGACCCAACCACCCGCCACCCACCCAGGCGAAAACCTCGAAGGAGACCACCATCGAGGCATCGCAATTATCATCCCACCATCCACCAGCGCACAAACACACACCTTGCATGGCAACATTGGAGGACAGGCTCCTGGGGCACAATTTGGTGAGCACCACACAGTTGCCGATGCACATCAGGTGGAGGCAAGAACATCCAAGCGAGACAGCAGTCAGAGGCCTGCTGGATTCCAGGACTCAACTGAGTCCGAGTCAGGTGCAGAGCCTCTGGGCAAGGAGGTCCCGGAGCTGACGCAGACGCCAGGGTACAGCCGTGACATTCAGGAGGAGATGTCAGTGACACACTGCCGAGTGAAGAGCCAATTAGTGATGGTGCTGGCAATATATTGCACCAAGGGCAACACTACTAGGGTGGCGACCACAGCAGAAAACCTGGAGCACGACGTCCACATCTTGAGTGGTGGTGTTCAAGGCATGGCTCAGTCTGTGTCGGCAATGGCTGAGGACCTCGATAGCATGTCTCAGTCGCTGAGGGACATGTCCCAAGTGCAGGTGGACATTGCCAAGGCACTCCAGATCCTAAGGAGCATCGCTGAAGGTGTCAACACCATGGTGCAGACAACGGGGAGGCGCCAGAGCATGCAGAGCCGAATTACGCAGAGGCCTCTGGAGCGCACTGTAGCTGCTTGTCAGTCCCGTGGAGATCCCCAGGGCCCTGGAGGCACCATTTGAGAGGAGGGAGCCCTGGAGGCCGATCCGGTGCCTGCCACCATGGAGACGATGATGCGCTCCACCTCACCCGAAACCCCCTCCTGACACCAGCACATATCTAGGTCAGCGAGCCGAACAGGGTGACACGGCGATGTCAGAGACACCGGTAAGCCAGCCAAGGCCCTCTGGCTCCAGACTCCCAAGAAGATGCCCTCCAAGGCCACCAAAGGCCACACGGCCGCCTCCACCTCTGATGTGCATCTAGACGTAGCGCAGAGCACAGAAGCTTAAGATGATAGAGGATCATTGAGTGGGCACAGCCACGTAAACTGGGGGGGGGGGGGGGGGCACCATCCATAGCGAGGGACAATGGGGGTTTTGAATGTTCACAATTAAAACACGTTACTCCCAGATACATGTGAAGCCTCTGTTACGTTAATCTTCACAGTGGACCTGTCTGCACCCACCCCTCTGCTCCCCTCAAAACCCACCCCCCCATCCGCCCTGGTGTGCACAAGGTGACCTACGTGCCATCCATTAGTCACTGGACCTGGAACATCCAAACGGATGACGGCGAATCCTGCTGCCTGGACATTTTGATGGGCTTGGATTGGATTGGATTGGATTTGTTTATTGTCACGTGTACCGAGGTACAGTGAAAAGTATTATTCTGCAAGCAGCTCAACAGAGCATTAAGTACATGAGAAGAAAAGGGAATAAAAGAAAATACATAATAGGGCAACACAACATATACAATGTAACTACATAAGCACTGGCATCGGATGAAGCATACAGGGTGTAGTGTTAATGAAATCAGTCCATAAGAGGGTCATTTAGGAGTCTGGTGACAGTGGGGAAGAAGCTGTTTTTGAGTCTGTTCGTGCGTGTTCTCAGACTTCTGTATCTCCTGCCCGATGGAAGAAGTTGGAAGAGTGAGTAAGCCGGGTGGGAGGGATCCTTGATTATACTGCCCGCTTTCCCGAGGCAGCGGGAGGTGTAGATGGAGTCAATGGATGGGAGGCAGGTTTGTGTGATGGACTGGGCGGTGTTCACGACTCTCTGAAGTTTCTTGCGGTCCTGGGCCGAGCAGTTGCCATACCAGGCTGTGATGCAGCCTGATAGGATGCTTTCTATGGTGCATCTGTAAAAGTTGGTCAGAGTCAATGTGGACATGCCGAATTTCCTTAGTTTTCTGAGGAAGTATAGGCGCTGTTGTGCTTTCTTGGTGGTAGCGTTGACGTGGGTGGACCAGGACAGATTTTTGGAGATGTGCACCCCTAGGAATTTGAAACTGCTAACCATCTCCACCTCGGCCCCGTTGATGCTGACAGGGGTGTGTACAGTACTTTGCTTCCTGAAGTCAATTACCAGCTCTTTAGTTTTGCTGGCATTGAGGGAGAGATTGTTGTCGCTACACCACTCCACTAGGTTCTCTATCTCCCTCCTGTATTCGGACTCATCGTTATTCGAGATCCGGCCCACTATGGTCGTATCGTCAGCAAACTTGCAGATGGAGTTGGAACCAAGTTTTGCCACGCAGTCGTGTGTGTACAGGGAGTAGAGTAGGGGGCTAAGTACGCAGCCTTGCGGGGCTCTGGTGTTGCGGACTATTGTGGAGGAGGTGTTGTTGTTCATTCTTACTGATTGTGGTCTGTTGGTCAGAAAATCGAGGATCCAGTTGCAGAGTGGGGAGCCAAGTCCTAGGTTTTGGAGCTTTGATATGAGCTTGGCTGGGATTATGGTGTTGAAGGCGGAGCTGTAGTCAATAAATAGGAGTCTAATGTAGGAGTCCTTGTTTTCGCGATGCTCTAGGGATGAGTGTAGGGCCAGGGAAATGGTGTCTGATGTGGACCGGTTGCAGCAGTATGCGAATTGCAGTGGATCAAGGCGTTCTGGGAGTATGGAGGTGATATGCTTCATGATCAACCTCTCGAAGCACTTCATTACGACTGAAGTCAGGGCCACTGGTCGGTAGTCATTGAGGCACGTTGCCTGGTTCTTCTTTGGTACCGGTATGATGGTGGTCTTCTTGAAGCAGGTGGGGACCTCGGAGTGGAGTAGGGACAGGTTAAAGATGTCCGTGAATACCTCTGCCAGCTGGTCCGCGCAGGCTCTGAGTGCACGACCAGGGATCCCGTCTGGGCCCGTCGCCTTCCAAGGGTTCACTTTCAGGAAGGCCAGTCTGACTTCGGAAGCTGTGATGGTGGGTATGGGTGAATTATGGGCTGCTGGGGCACTCGCCAGCAGATTGTTGCTTACCTGCTCGAACCGAGCATGGAATGCATTGAGTTCATCGGGGAGTGGTGCGCTGCTGCCAGAGATACTGTTCGGCTTCGCTTTGTAGCCCGTTATTTTGTTTAGTCCTTGCCACAACCGCCGAGAGTCTGTCTGTGACTCTAGCTTGGTTTGATATTCTCTCTTGGCATTCCGGGTGGCTTTGCGGAGGTCGTACCTGGATTTCTTGTATAGGTCAGGGTCGTCTGCCTTGAAAGCCTCAGATCTGTCCTTCAGTAGGGAGTCAATCACGCGATTGAGCCATGGTTTCCGGTTGGGGAAACGTACGTACTGCTTTCTTTGGCACGCAGTCGTCCACACATTTGCTGATGAAGTCTGTAACGGTGGTGGCATACTCATTTAAGTTGGCCGCTGAGTTCTTAAATATGGACCAGTCCACTGTGTCTAAGCAGTCACGTAAGAGCTCTTCTGATCTTGGCCCAGATTAAAGTTTATATAGTCAGCTTCCCAGGCAAACAGGGTGTCTGTGACTTCACGGATGCACTTGAGGGCTATTGGCTGGGTTATGTTGCACAAGTCTCCGCTTTAGTGCTGGAATGAACCCGAGGCGTAGAATTTCAGGGTTGCGGTAACCTTGATAGCCATCAGGATCAGGTATCCTCCTCCTCCAAATGATGGCAAGTCCGCAAGGACATGGCACAGGTGCCGTGCCGTCCCCTGTTGTGGCGGAGCTGTCCAGCATTTCTTCAAAAGACCAGCAGTGCCTGTATACCTTCAGTCGTCGCCGGCCTCCCCCTGGGTCCCTCCCTGGTCTGATGAGTGGCCAGGACCTCAGGGTGTGTGGGGGGGGCACTGCAGATGGGCTGCCGCCGCCGCCTCATCTGGCATCTGGCGGCCTGGACAGTCACCGCCACTGTGAGGGAACCTGCTGCTGTGGAGTCGACAATATCATCCATAATGTGATATCTGTAAGGAATTGAGAAGGTGAGAGAGCAACAACCGGTTATGTCTTCCACCCCCCCCCCCCCCCCCCCCCAACCATTACAGCCCATGCCATCTCTCAGGGTGCCATCTAATAAGCCGGTTGTGCCGGGGGACCCTGTCCTGGACGCACCCCCAGCCACAGACGGGCCCCTGAGCACCGGACCCCAAACCTCCATCGGGAACAGTATTTGGACCGGGAGCAGGTTCACTCCCGATCCAAGCACACCGTCTGGTCGCGGGGATGACCCCAATGCTGAGGTCCAGCTTTTGGGTGTTTGTTGATTGTTGGCTGCTGCCCCTACGTGTTGAAGCCCCTGTATTCAGACAAAGTCTCCAAGCCTCACAGTCTGATTGGGATGTCAGGCAGTAGCCCCCGCCTGCAACATGGCACATCTACCCACGGGAATCCACTTGGAAGCTGTGAAGTGCTCACTGTGGTGATGTGCATCACTGTAAATACATGTAAGCTAGACAGACACTAGAGGGAGCACCAGAAACATCACACACACACACGCAACCAATAGATAAGTTAGATAGGAGGCGACCAATGGACATTCACGATACACAAGGAGGTGACACGACCACAGGGGGGCATTGCACCAACCCATACATAAAGGACACCACACACATGATCAGCCTTTTTGGCCAGTGGAGACAGTCAGTGAGGAGAGGCACAGGGTTGATTCATTATCACACCCACCACGTGGAAGACAGCAGCTGGTTAGTCAGTTTAGGTAGCTATAATAGGATTAGCAGTAGTGTCGAACTCAAGTTATAAAAGTGTACATAGTGTAAATAAATGAGTTGAAGTTATTTACACGTCTCGACCTTCCTTGACAAATGCAACACAAGGAAGCCGCTTATGTTACAAAGGAAACATAACAAAACATGGTACCAGTAGTGAACTGCTTAAATCCAGATAGCCATACCTCAGCGTACAGTGACAACCAACAATACCCAGGCAAGATGTACGAGCTCCCGGTTCCGCAGCAGCTCCAGTGCAACGGTGATCTCCGTGAAAACTGGCAGCGATTCTGGCAAACGTTTGAATTCTACTTGGTGGCAGCCGAACTTAAAGACCTGGCCGGTAATGAAAAAGTAGAGTTTCTCCTCACCATCGCCGGTGCAAGTGCAGAAGAAATCTTTCAAAAATTCAAGTTCTCCAAGGGGCAAAACAGGTATGACTTCCAGGCAGTCCTGGACAAATTCGGCAAATACTGTGAGGAAAACACACTCCAATCGGCAAGGAAAGGTAAGAGAAGCGCCAGTACTCACCTCGAGGCCGAAATCCCGGACCAGAGAGCGATTTGGGTTGAGGTTGGCGGCCATCTTGCTAAAGGGACTACACTAGCGCAGTTGCGCGAGAAGTGGGCAGAACTGGAAGGTTTGTTTGCGCATGCGCGAGACGCCGTGCATGCGCAATCACGAAACCGGCCATCGGTAAAGGAACAGCGATCTGCGCATGCGCAATCGCTTCCTACGTGCTACATACCGAGCGTCATGACGTCAGAGGCCCCAGGCCGCACCAATTTAAAGGGGAAAAGTCCCAAATCCAATTTAATGGGGAAACGTCCCAAATCAAAGAAAAAATCTTTTAAAGCTGTAAAACAACCTTCCTTCACCCGGAAAGACAGCGCACTGCCTCAAATTGAACCAGGGAATGAATTTAACCTCCGAAGAACCCTGCAACAAGCAGTTACCTACGCACAAACCGATGATTCCGACCTTGAATACTTCGATACCGACCTTTACATTTTTTCTGGACCTCGCGAGCCCAATGACAGCTCCATGGTCCTAGACGACTACGACTCGGACGAACCTTTCGTGTTGCACATTTGCGACCCCCGCATTGAATCCAACGCAGATGCGGATTAATTTTTCGGATTTGAGGATCTTCAGCCCAGCAGATATGACGTCCCAACTCATCAGTGCAGGATGATGCTGCAGCCTGAAATTAAGAGACAGAAAGCGGTACAAGCCCACAGAGAGCGGCCTGCTGCCACACAGAGCGTGATCCATGCCCCGCTCAGGGTTCCCGACTCTACGAAAGAAGACATGCAAGATTCCACACCGCAGTCCTTGTACGAATAAGAAGTGACTCCAGTGTCACAAGACTCCACAGCAAGCTCGTGGACAGACTCCACAATTGCAGAAACGCATGACTCCGATGCACAGTCCTTGCAGGAACAAGACCATGAGGGTCTAGCAACCTCCTCTGACCAACTAACGGCAGACAATGCAAGTCTGCCATGCTCACGTAAACAGCAAGAAGGCTAAAACAGTCTACTACACTCCACTGCACAGCAGGACGACCATGACGGTCTATCATGCTACAATGAAGGGCACAGCGCTTATGACTGTTCAAGCCCAAATGAAGACAAGCCAAAGGAATCGCCTCTTCCAAGCCCAAAGAAAAAAGGATTATGCGCTGACCTTCATGATCATTCTAGCCGAAGAGATATTAATAATGCTGCACAGTCACAGAAGGATGCTGAGGATTTGCTAAAGAAATTGCTTGTATGTCTAACTTGCAAGGAGCAGACTGAAAATTGCCATTGCTTCAGTGCGGATCGAAAAAATGGACAAGACATTGATCCTCATTTAATGGAAATAACACAACCTGAATCATATCTACAGCAGGGAAAACTGTCTCCTTTCAACACAAAACCGCAAAGTCCCAAGTACAGAGACCAGCAGTTAGTCAGTAATGACTCTTCAACCCCTGATGGGAATATTAATCGCATTGAACCTCTGCACACTCCACTGATAAATGAGCAGAACATTGGAGCAAGAATCCTGAGGACACCGACATCGAGTAGCCAGATAAAGCACTTAAAACCCGCAGCAGTTTCAAGTGAACCAATTGTGCTTTCCACTGATGGTGAAGATGCAGATAAGGTCGACCCGATTGTCCATTGTACCACATTAACTCCAGAGATTAAGCATTTATGTCTGGGGAGTAGAATGTGGGCAATTGAGAACTGTAAAAGAGAGACTGTGACTGTGCCCGTCCCAGCAAAATCAGAGCCAGAGACTA